>NC_073238.2:109440000-109789166 GCF_029281585.2 Gorilla gorilla gorilla
GTGCATTAATAATATCAGTCTTTTAAAAGAAGAGGGCTGACCTTTGAGATGCACTGGGCTGAGGGAGAAAGAAAGGAGGAGAGATTAATAAAGTTTGGACGGCTCCCTCGGCCTCCGCTGGGCCGCGGGCGCAAGAAAGATGCGGACCCTCGAGGCGGACGAGTTGCGGGAACTTCGCTTGCCTGGAGGACACGGCGGCCCAGGCGGCCGGGAGCGCCGGCGCCGAGCTGCGCTCTGATTGGCTGGCGCGACAGTCCCTATCTGCTCCGGGGAGAGTGGAATCTTCTCTCCATCTTCTGCGCCCCGAGCCTGGGGTGAGAGGGAGATCCGCGGTGCTTTCTCCTATCTTCTTGGGGGAGGGGGAGGAGGAAATTGTCAAGGGAAGTAACAATCGCGGCCAGCAACCCTGCTCTCCCAAAGCCACCCCCTCGCGCGACAGCGTCCCCAGCACCAGTTCTTACTGCTTACACAGCGCAATTCCACCTGTTTGCACAAAGCCCGAAGCAACATGCCTGGCCCCTTGGATACGAGGCTTGCTTCAAGTTTTGGGGCAAAGGTGAATACAAAAGAAATTGCATCATGGCTTTAAAAAAAAAACCTTGAAAAGAAACGAAAATAGAAGAATAAAAGGAAGGGAAAGAAGAAAGATGGAAGGAAGGAAGGAGAGAGAAGGAAAGAAAGAAAAATGGAGAAACAGGGAGAGAGATGGAGATAGATAAAGAGATGGAGATAGAGATCGCGAGCCAGCAGCAGCTCTCTGCCCAATCACAGCCCTGCATTTGTGGGCCACTTTCAGACGCTTACACCACCCACCCCCGGGCCTTTCTCTACGCCCTCTTGCCCCGGAGCCGCTCCCCCCGCTCCAACCCCTTACTTCTGCACAGTCTAACTTGGCAGGAGGCTCTCTGCAGGCGCAAAACCCGCCAACTTGTTAGCAAGACCATTGGAGTCAGAATGGGTGATAAACGAGTCTGTGGGGCCTGTGGAGGTCCTCAAACAGCCGCACAATCTGTTGGCGATATGACCTCGGTGCTCCCCCCCCGGCATCCTCACCCCTCCTCTTACCCATCTTTCCAGTCCTCTTCTCATTCATCAACAACTCCGGAGCGTTTCTCCCAGAAAACGCTGATCTTTGGGAAAAGGGGAGGGGGCGGGAGGAGGCGGGGAGTCTTCAGGCCGAGGAGGCGGCCGAGCTGGAAGGCTCAGGGTGGTAACTAAGATTTAGGGCTGGGGTGATTTCCAGCGAGTCGCAGGAAGTTCCGTGTTGAGAAGGGATGGGCTGCTACAAAAGGGAAAGACGAAGCCTTGAAAGGATTTAATTAACCGTGTCAGGGATAATTACCCCTGGACAGTCCAAATTAGTTTTGCATAATCGCTCAGAACCATATGAATTAACTTATAATATTGCAAAGAGCTCAGGGAATAACAGGAGAGGGATCATTTTAATTAGTGAATCAGGGTCAAACCAGCAGAGCCTATTTCTCACATTTCCAAAACTTTTCATGGTTTTTAAAATATTATTCCGTTGGGGAAAACAATGACTTTAAAGACTTGGGTCGTTTATAAAGACGTGCAGCTCCAGAGATGGTCTCAATGGGGAAACTGGTTTAAGACTTGTTTATAGTATCTTGAGAATTTCCATTTTGGTTGCGGGGGGGCGAGATCTTCCTATTTTTTTTTTTCTGACAGTCTTCTATTTCTTGTCTAAAATTAAAATCCTTTATGATTTTTCAAACTTTAGTAGAAATTTGTCTAGCCCTAGAAATCCAACCCTCTCTATTTGAATGTTATACTTCTACTTTAATGCGATTAGCATAACAAAATTGAGTCCTAAAGAGGCCAAAATTTGTACTTTGTCGTTAGTAGTGATTATCCTTCCAAATAAAACCTTAAGGTGTCAACAAGGAATACCCCAAAGATAGGAGAACAAATTACACTGATTTAAGTGGTAGGGCTCTTCAACTAACAAGATAAAGTGGTCAAGCAACTTTCCCCTCTTAAAATGTTACTAGAAACTGGTGAAATGCTTTGAAAGGTCTGGATGTTTTCAATGGGCTCTGTTCTACTGGTTCATGAATGCCTTTTTTTTGTTGTTGTTAAAGCTAATACAACGAGTTGGGCTTTTAAAAAATCTTCTTTCCTATTCACGATTAAAAATGTGATAAATCAGGTTTTTGGCTCTGAATAACAATGGCTTGATTTAGATTTCCTAGTAAATCTATTCAAAAGTGAAACAAAGGGTGCCTTTGGAGGATACCTTACACTTCACCTGGACCAGGCACGTAAGGGCAATTCAGATAAAAATCTTGTTAGGAACTCAACAAGAAATAGAAGATTTTTCTTTTCCCTGGTTCAGGCTTTATTTAAACTCTTTGTTCAAAAAAAATGAACAGAGTGATAGTCGGATTCTAATTTACAGATATACCTTAGACGTCTAATATTAAATTAGAAGGTCACACTAGAAAATCATTTACACATAAAGGTTAAAACCATATTTAAAATTTTAAAAACTTTATATTACATAAAGCCAAAATGAAACTAAATACATGTTAGCCAACTTCATTCACAAACATTAGTCAAAATATATACATTTAAAAAGAAACAAACAAAGCTAATAATTGAAGGTTCTTTTTTCTAAAATGTGTTTTATTGCAATTTGCAAATGAATTGCAGGTGATCTAAAAAATAAGCCAATTGAGGAGGGAAATCCAAAACACATTAAACCAGCTCAACTTGGGAGAGAAATGCTAGCTGAAAATGAGAGACATCTGTTGAAACAATTCTGTGCTTTTTTCCTCAGTTTTGCTAAATAATAAATATATAATTACCAGACAAAAAAGTCTGATTTAATCTTCGATAAAATTGCGATTCTGAAATAGTTTCGCAATTTTTAAAAGTTAACTTTGATATTCGCTCAAAATGTTTTTGAGTCTAAAGTCGACTCAAACTTAGGGCAACGAAAATAACACATTTTCCAAGCCTCAATGTTTTCACTGACATATACACATTCACAATCTTAAGGTGAACTCAGCCATAAGGGAAAATAGGAGCAGTGCCTTTTTCCTTTTTTGTAAACTGTGTCAGAAATCCAAGCGAGTGGACTCAGGGAGACTTCTAGTAGTTTGTTGTTGTTTGTTTAGGAAGAAAATCCAATTGACAACTTTCATCTCACAAATATTTCTTGTTTGCGTTTCTTGCCCTTGAGAAAGAGCTCTTGCTCTGATTTGCAAATGGCGTGATAAACAAAAGAAACCGTGATCATCTCACACAAAAGGCCAGATTCGAGCCGGTCACTGGTCAAGAATGGATCCGGTTGGGAGTTCTGCTTGAGAGAACAGAGATCTGCAAAGTTCAAATAGTACAAACAGGGAGGCGAGGCTGCTCAGAGCCATCCCACTCCCAGAAACGAATGACACAAGCAGCTTTTCCCGTGTGCCAGCCATTTCAGACCTCACATTTGAACAGCGTGCATGCAACACGGACCGGGAGGGGGTTGGGGGTTGGGGGGCTGAGGGGCGAGGAAGAAGAATGAGAAACAAAAACAAAACCGACCATGAAACTTCCAACAAAACTGGAAAGGCCAACATGTCAAAAAGTTACTCCTCCACCTCCGTGGGTCAAAACGCAACAGGTTCCGAAGTGCAAAGCAAACGCCAACTGCCGCCGGACACGACCGCCTGCTTTCGAGTTGGCTGCCGAAGTGCGGGTCTGAAGTGATCCTGCGAATTCACAGGCCTGCTCGCCCGCGCCCTCGCGCGCTTGGCCATTCCTGCCCCGCCTGGCCTCTCTGCCTCTGCCTGGCACCTATACATTCTATGTACATACAAACCGGGCCCCCGGTCGCGGGAGGGCGCACGGGGAGGCCGCAGCGCTCGTACCTATGCATATGTACACGTGTGCACACCGGTCCTCGCGAGGCGGCCCCGCGGGGTCATAGCGCGGCAGCGTAGGCCGCGGGGTAGGGGTCCAGCTGGGGCTTGCCCATGCCCGGC
Source organism: Gorilla gorilla gorilla (assembly GCF_029281585.2). Classification (NCBI taxonomy): domain Eukaryota; kingdom Metazoa; phylum Chordata; class Mammalia; order Primates; family Hominidae; genus Gorilla; species Gorilla gorilla. Next base: position 109,443,993 of record NC_073238.2, read on the forward strand.
AGCAGGATGTAGGCGAGCGGCGGCTGCAGCCCGGGGCTGGGCCACGCGCTGCAGTTGCACGGGATCATGTAGCCCGGGTTGCCCGGACTGGGGTGCGAGTGCGTGTGCCCCCCGGCGGCGGCGGCCGCCGCTGCAGCCGCCGCCGCCGCGCCGTGGAAGGCGCCCGCGCCCGCGGTCGGGTAGCCCAGCGACGACGCGTACGGGAGGCCGGACGAGGACGACGAGATCTCTGCCATCTTGGAGCCCAGGTCGAGCAGCGAGTAGGGGCTGCCCGCGGCGGCGGCGGCGGCGGCAGCGGCGGCGGCGGCGGCCGACTGCGGGAAGAAGACGCGTGCGGCGGCGGCGGCGGCGGCCGCGGCCGCCTTCTCGGGATTGGCGAGCAGCGACTCAGGCACCAGGCCGCCGCCCGCCCCCGCGTGCAGCCCGGCGCCCGCCTTGAGCGCAGGGTGCTCGGCGTCCGCCACGCCGCCCAGGCCGTAGGGCACCGGGAAGGCGAACTTGTCCTTCTTGAGCAGCGTCTTGGGCTTGCGCCGCGGCCGGTACTTGTAGTCGGGGTGCTCCTTCATGTGCATGGCGCGTAGACGCTTGGCCTCGTCGATGAACGGCCGCTTTTCCGACTCCGTGAGCAGTTTCCACTCGGCGCCCAAGCGCTTGCTGATCTCCGAGTTGTGCATCTTGGGGTTCTCCTGGGCCATCTTGCGCCGCTGAGCCCGCGACCACACCATGAAGGCGTTCATGGGCCGCTTGACGTGGTCCACCGGCTTGGACATGCTCTCGCCCTGCCGCGGCTGCAGCCCGCCGCCGCCCGGGCCCTCGCCCTCGGCCCGGAGGAAATCAATGTTGGCTGCCCGCGGAGACCCGCTCGGCCGGCCGGGGCTCGTCGCGCCCCGGCGTCGCTCCCGCCCCGGAGGAGGGGGCTGGGGGACCAGCCCAGGGCCACGCCGCGCCCCGGGCCGCCCTAGTGTCTCCGGCCGAGCGCTCGGGCAGGTTGTCTCTGGGACACTCTAACTTCTCTGCGGTGCCCCCTCCCCGCGGCGGCAGTTTGCCCTTTACGTTCTTTGGGTCCTTCGTCTGCAGTGGCGTTTGCTGGTGAGCTCCCCGCAGGTAGCGGCGGCCGGGCAGAGCGTTCCTCCTCCTCGGTCGTTCTCTCTTAAATGCAAAGCGTCCCCAAAAGTTGCGTCGCGGAGACTCCTCGAAGTTGAGCCGAGGAGCCCGCCGCCGCGTGCTGCCAAGTGCCAAAGGGGGCTCTCAGCGGCTGGAGTGTTTGGGTTCTCCTCGGTGACTTTCTCATTTGACAGAAGCAGATGGGGGTGGGGAAGGCGGGGAGGTGGCCCTGGAGGAGGAAGAGGAGGGGGAGGCGGAGGAGTGTCCAGGCGTGCCACGAGAACGCAGAGCGCAGCAATGGATATAAATACAAATACAGCAGCACCAGCCTGTCTTCTTGGCTCCGGGCAGGGTGCGCCGATGGGAAACCCCCAATCGGCTGGGTGATTTTTTTTTTGGGGGGGGGAGCTGTCCCCCGCAGCACCTGCCTCTCGAGTCTTTCTCTCCCGCTGCTGGACTGACGGGTGGGGCGAGGAAGGAGGGTGGATGAGGCTTGAGCAAGCGTGGGTCGCCCGGCCTCAGAGGAAATTCTCCCGGCTCGCCGAGGAGCCGCGTCCGGCCGTCCCCCGGGCCATGCCGGCTCCGTTCGCTCCGAGCCCCTTCAGGCGCGCCTGCCGACTTAGGGCTCCCGGAGCTCGCCGGCCGCGGAGGGCAGCGCAGCCTCCACGCGGCGCCGCAGGCCTGGCACCGGCCGCGTCCCCGCCTCGCTCTTCTCGGCAGCCGCCTGGCACTTGCAACTAACTTCGCCCAAGTTTCCTGCGCCGCGGCGCCCCTCTCGGCGCGCTCCTGGGAGCGTGCGCCCGCGAGTCCGCCGCGCCCGGGGCCCCTCTGTCCTCGCTGCTGTGGCCAGAGCCGAGCCGGCGCAGGGGCGGAGGTGCTGGAGGAAAGTTAAGGAAAACGGGTCATCACCTTAGTTCGCAGGTCCGCGCTGTGGCACCTCCCGCTCTCCCCACTCCCGCGGCGCAGGGGGCCCCTTCCCAGCCCAGGCCGCCCTCTACACCGGCTCAGGTGAGTGTGGCTACCTGCGTGTGTGCGCGCCCGGAGCCGGCACTGGGTGTGCATGTCCAGCCGCGGCTGTGTGTGTATATCTGGGGGCCTGCGGAGGAGGTGGAGCCCAGGACTCCGGGAGGGAGGAGGGATCAGCGGAGCCGCCTCCCGCTCCCACACCCCCAGGACCTCGAATTAACAGATCCCCTCCTCCCCCCGCCCCCTCCCAATCCTCCTCCTCCCACTCCTTTTCACTTGAGAGCAGGTTTAGGCGAGTGGAGAGTCCGGAGCGCGCCGGGGAGTCTGCGCACTGTTTGGCGTTGGCAACCCCTGGTGTCATCCCGGCTACCCAGGCCGGCCTGGCGTGCAGCTGCCCTGGTTGCGGCCCTGGAAGCCTCGCCGGGAGGAAGAAGGCGGCGGGCACGAGTAGGAGAGCCTCTCTAACTACGGAGGAAGAGGGTTAAACCTGGAGAAGGGGAGACTCACCCTTGAAAATGTTTGAGACTGTTCCTAGCAAGAAAGTGCTCATTTTCCTTGGAGGTCCAGGTGTTGCTTGCAACAGAAACAGAGGCTTCTCGCATTTTCTTGCACTGGTGACGCACCCAGTCAGAGGTAGTGGAGTGAAAAATAACTCTGGAGGGAATAAGGACATTCTTGGCAACCTTTCCGAAAAAGAGCTAGCCCAGGCTGAGAGTATGCATCCTTGACTGACTATTCAGGTCTTTAAAAATTCTGTGTTGTTTGTCTTTTGTTGTAATCCTGGTCGCCAGAACCATCTATATACTGATCTCTTTAAGGTATAGTTAACTTACAATGTCTCACTTACATGCGCTGCTAAGGTGAAGGTGTTTAAAATCAATAAGTGTAAGTAGTTTCCCTGGAAGAGAGAAGTAAAACGTACCAATCACTCAGTGCTGGAATATTTTTATGCTAAGCATAATTTCCTTCTTTAGTAGTTAGAGCAGTTTTTTAAAAAAATAGTTAACACGATGCAGAAGTCAAACAGCATGATTCTGTTTCCATATTTTCCTCACTTCTTGGTATGCTGCGGCACATTTAGAACATGATCTGTCTGGAGGTTTTATTCACATGGTGGCCTGCCCTTCAGGGAGAACTTGCTTGCCTTCTTTCTTTGGCAGTTTGGATTTGACCTAGCCCTGTGGTATGTGCAAGTAGGAACATCTACAAACGGTTAACTCTTTAAGTCTTCCTACGATTTATGTTCAGTTCATTCACACACACACACACAGACACAAAAGCTTTGATTGTAATTATGAACGTGAATTAAAACTGTTTCAGGCCATCAGATTTATGTAAAAGTTAGGCTTGTTTAGTTCATTTTAATAAAAGAATAGTGACTTAAAAATTACAGTCGTGATAACAAAACTGAACAGCAGTGGCATCTATGTGGGTTTTTGCTTTTCTGAAGATGTCGTATTGACAAATGCTTATTTTGTATCGGTTATGCCCTTGCATTGTTAAAATAATTGGACTGATTTCTCCAGAACCATATTCCTTTACAGGCTCTGTAAAGACACTCTTGTCATTCACAGACTCTGGCTGGAGCAATGGGAAAACACTAGCATGTGTAATTACATAGACTGGAATATTAAATATACTGTTTTGTGATGATAAACTACAAAATTATCGTCCCTGAGCTTTTCACCTACTGACTTATAGGTTTGAGACAAAAATACTATACACTGGCACCTAAAGAACATATGTATATATAGGCCACAAAACATGAAATCTGTTATTCACTAAATATTGTGAATAAAGTTAAATTTAATCGTGAAAATTATTTTGACACATAAAAAGGGAGAAGGATTGTGAAAATGTGTTTTATATTAGTGAGTTAAGTGATTTTATACTATTCAAATTTAAGTGTAAAAATCTACTGCAATAAATTATTACATTAGAAATGTTTGTATATATGATTGAAATGTATGCTTACATGTGCAATGTCTTATAGGAATAATATATGTAAGGTTCCTTGGATATAGTTTTTTCCAGTATACATTTACAATATTGTCTGTCTAGTGATATTAAATGAGCCAAATTTGAACACTCTCAAGTCCAAGAATGTTGAACTGTGGGAAACAAAGGTGTCATAAGAAGAAAATGACTATTTGTGTGCTTGTCTATTCACCAAATGAAACTTCCCACATTTCAAAATAGGAAAGATTTGGTTTTAGTTCTTGGCTTCTAGGGGATCAATATTCTTGGCCTAACCCTTCACAACCAAAGAAAGAGCCCTCATAATCGGCCATTCATTAAAGAAAGGCAACATGGCATTGCTGTTATTAACCAACCTTCACACCTCTTGCCTGAATCTGGTTGAGCTTTTAACAAAGTAAATTTTCAAGCCATTTTCATTCATATGTACCAAAGTGTAAATTCGCTTTTAATTTCCTCATATCTTGTGTTTGAATTGATAGAGGTATATTTTTATTCTTGCTCAGTTTTGTCCTAAAGATTAAAAAAATCCCAGCATATAGGAAATGGAATAGTCTGTGTGAGTGAATAGTGAAGGAAAATAAATTGAAAGAGAATTGTAAGTTTGATGAGCTTTATTTTGTCAACTCTTGATTGTAAACACCTAAAGAACAGTATAATTTGATCAGTAGAATTCGTGTGGGTCTGTATATCCCTTGTGGCCACAGTGATATATGTGATCGCAAATGTATCTAATCAGAAACTGAGTGACACTCCCTCAAAAAAAGTTGTGGGCCTGTGTAAATTGAGTTTTCTCTTTTCCCCCTTCAATTCTCCCCAGAAAATAGTCTCTTTTCAATTCTAAAACTTTCACTAGGAGGCAGCAGTGAGATTGTTGGGGAATAAAAAATACCTTGGCAACAGGACAGGCTGGCTTGCTTGCTTTCTCTTCCACAAGGGAGGGGAGAATTCTTGGGTCCCAATGTGAACAGAATCATTGTCCCCCATCATTCCATCCTCCTCTCTCTCATTGGATTTTCATCTAGGTGGCTCATTGTCACATTTTTCTAGAACCATAGGGATGATAAAGCAGCAAGCCAATGGGGTAATGAGAGGTGACTAGATGGAAGTGATGGGCAGTGAAGGTGATACCTTCAAAGTGCAGAGGCCAAATAATCATTCATGGATGCTGAGAGCTGACAGCTGTTGTTAGAGAATGTTGGGGATCTGTTCTTAAGCAAGTGCAGTAGAAGAATTCAGAAGCTTTCATACCTGCATAGAGAGGTGATATAGCCTGTTTGTCCTGTTAAGAAGAAAATGAGAAGACTGTGACAACAGCCAACCCTGAGGCTTTTGCCACAGTTCTCTGGTCTCACTCCTATTAGCCCCCAAAAGGGGGAAAAATCCCAAACACATGATCTCCGTAAAGCCCAAGAGACAAGAAGAGCTGTTTGAGGTCAAGTCATGATGGAAAGCAATGGCTGTAAGAGTGGCCCTTCACCAGCGCCTGCTAATTTTTTATCCTTTTGAGATTTCTGTCCTTTTATTCTCACTGTTGCTGCCACACTTGGAAACTGCGAATATACAGATCAATCATGGAGAACACCTTTCCTCATGTCTCCTGAGCAGGGCTGAAGCAGGCTGACATTTTCAAAAGGAGCCTTACCTAGAGGATAGACCAGGAAAAACAATGTCAAAAACAGTCCCCTCTTGCCGCCCCCCCAAAAAAAATAAGAGAAAAAAGACAATACAAATAATTCAAAACAGACAACTTCACAGAGTACCTATGTCAAATCCCAAGAATCCTATGAAAGCATAATTTTCTCAGGATAAGAACCTTTTTTGTTTTGTAAGTGAGAGGGAGCTAATCTTGAACAAAACTGGAAATGAATGAGGAGGGTTGGATAGTGAGGGTGTCATTGGCCTGGGTAGTGAAAACTTCCAGCCTTCTGTAGCTATTACATGAGGAGACTGGCTTTTGGTAGAGTGGGGTTCCTTGTGAATGATGAATCACTCAACCATGCCCCCATTTATTTTGAGAAGAACAAACCTGAGAAAGGGGGTTCTCTTAAATATCCCAGCAGGGTGGTAGATAAGCCATGCTTCTGGCTTTACAGAAGTCACTCTGACTGTCCCCCTCTTCCAGCTTCTGGCTTGCCCAGCCCTGTGCCTTCCTCCCACTCATATTCAGGTTCCTATCTAAGGACGGGTCTGCTTTAGAGCTAAATTGCTGAGCGGCTCTGCTGCTTAAAAGAATAAAAAAATACATAGCTATCAGTTATTGAGTTCTTAAGATACCACACCTTTTGCACACATTATTCTATTTAACTTTTAGGAAAACCCTGTGATGTAAGCATTACCATCTCCGATTTGCAGACTGGGGAATGAAGCCTTAGAGCAGATGAGTAAGTAACTTGCCTAAAGTCACACAACCATAAAAGGAAGAATTGGGATTTGAACCAAGCTGATGTTTTTAACCTCCAGCACTTAAGAGTCCCAGTGGAAGGCTCAGCCCCTTTCCAGCTCAGATTCTCAATTCTATCTACTTCCCCAAGCTTTGTGTGACTCATTCAGCGCCCCACTCCCTCTATGAGGGAGTAGCCCAGTGGCAATCTCCCCAATAAGGCATTCCAACCCCACAACAACTACACCCCAATCAGAAGAAGCAGTTTCTCTAAGTCCCATCCCTGCTGTTCTGGGGCCAGGCCTCCCCTTGCTCATGTAGCCCTCAGCACAGATTTGGTGTCAGCTGCAATCCACTATCACTCACTCCCTAGGCCTCCCACTGCAAACACTGAACAATTGCCTGCCCTGAATAAACCCAATCTCTACCCTTTCTCTGATAGCCAAAGGCTGCTCCAACAATGTTATCTAATTTCAGTCTTTATTTTCTCCCAACCCTAGATGTCCGGCGTTTCCCTCCCTTTCTACCTTTCTTTTGTGAACCCCAAGTACACAAAATTGGTTTAATCACAGTTCGTGACTCATGATACACTCTCATAATTGGTCCATCAATGGCCTAGTTTTCTTTAGTTAGTTATATTTAATAATTCAACAAGTGCTTTTATGAGTCCACCACTCAAAATAAAATCTGCCAGTAAACCTAACTAAATGATCTCTCAGACTCTGCACTCGCCTTCCCCAACCCAATGTAGCTATTTTCATTCCATTGATTTTTATATAGTTTTGCTTTCTTTTTTTTTAACAATACATATAGAATACTTATTTATTTATTTATTTTTTATTAGTATACTTTAAGTTCTAGGGTACATGTGCACAACATGCAGGTTTGTTACATATGTATACATGTGCCATGTTGGTGTGCTGCACCCATTAACTCATCATTTACATTAGGTATATCTCCTAATGCTATCCCTCCCTACTCCCCCCACCCCACAACAGGCCCCAGTGTGTGATGTTCCCCTTCCTATGTCTAAGTGTTCTCATTGTTCAATTCCCACCTATGAGTGAGAACATGCGGTGTTTGGCTTTCTGTCCTTGCGATAGTTTGCTGAGAATGATGGTTTCCAGCTGCATCCATGTCCCTACAAAAGACATGAACCCATCCTTTTTTATGGCTGCATAGTATTCCATGGTGTATATGTGCCACATTTTCTTTATCCAGTCTATCATTGATGGACATTTGGGTTGGTTCCAAGTCTTTGCTATTGTGAATAGTTAATATAGTTTTTCATCTAGATGTATGCTTTAAAAATATGTTTTTATTTTATTGTTTTTAACATAGAAGTTTTCATAAGTTAAATTTTTTGTATGTAATCTTTATTGTCTAACTTTTGTATATAATCTTTATTGTATAACTTTGGATTCATCAATGTTACTGCATGTCACTGTAGTTTATTCATTTTAGCTGCTACTAATATTTGGTTATGTAAATATACCACAGTTTATTGCTTACTGTCATGTTGATGAGCATGTGGGTTGTCTTCAGTTTTTAACCATTATGAACTGACTGCTATATGCATTCTTGTTTGTGTCTACTGTTGGACATGCATACAAGTGAAAAGCTGTAAAAATGGGAAACCCACTTGTGCTTTACCCTTTTTCCATGTAGATCCCTTTGAGTTTCTGTTCACTTTTGATTTTTTTTCTAGGCATTCAGGGGTTTTTATATTTTTGTCCCAAGTTTATTATTTATAGGAGGGTTGGTCTTATAGGAGCCATTTCTGTGTTACCAGCATCCATCTGAAATTGATTTTTATGTATAGTATGAGGTTTGACATTTTTTCCATATGGATAGTCAATTTTTTAGAACCATCAATTTTAAAAATTGCATTTTTATACCACACATGTGTGCTACCTTTGCCCTAAATAAAATTGATGTAAGTTGGTTTCTGAGCTATTTTGCTTTATGTTTAAAATTTTTTCTATTTTTGCACCATATTGCACTATCTTAATTCTGATAAGGAGCAAGTTCTCCCATCGTTTTCATCTTATTCAAAAGTATCTTGGCTATTCTTGGCCTTTGCATTTCTTTATAAATCTTAGAACAGATTGTCAGGTTCCAAATACTTACACTCTCTCTCTCTCTCTCCCTCTCTCTCTCTTTTGAAACAAGGTCTCACTCTGTGGCCTGGGATGGAGTGCTGGGGCATAATCATGACTCACTGAAGCCTTGACCTCCCAGGCTCAATATCCTCCCATCTCAGCCTCCCAAGTAGCTGGAACCACAGGTGTGTCCCATTATGTCCACTAATTTTTTATTTTTTGTAGAGATGGAGTCTCTTTATGTTGCCTAGGTTGGCCTCGAATTCCTGGGGTCAAGAGATCCTCCCATCTCAGCCTTCTAAAGTACTGGGATAACAGGCATGAACCACCATGCCTGGCCCCAAATATTCTTTAAAAACTGATTTTCTTTTCTTTTTTTTTTTTTTTTTGTGAGACGGAGTCTCACTCTGTTGCCCAGGCTGGAGTGCAGTGGCGAGATCTTGGCTCACTACAACCTCCACCTCCCGGGTTCAAGCAGTGCCCTGCCTCAGCCTCCTGAGTACCTGGGATTACAGGCACCCGCCACCACATCCAGCTAATATTTTTTTGTATTTTTAGTAAAGATGGGGTTTCATCATCTTGGCCAGGCTGGTCTTGAACTGACCTCGTGATCCACCCGCCTTGGCCTCTCAAAGAGCTGGGATTACAGGAGTGATTATTTTTTTAAAAACCTTTTAATCAAGACTGCTATAAATCTCTAGGCTGACTTAGGGAGAATTGACATCTTCACATTGTTAACACTTCTAATTCACGAACTTAGTAACCTTCCATTAATTTCATTGTTCTGCGGGGCATAGTGGCTCATGCCTATAATCCCAGCACTTTGGAAGGCTGAGGTGGGTGGATCACGAGGTCAGGAGTTGGAGACCAGCCTGACCAACATGGTGAAACCTCATCTCTACTAAAAATACAAAAATGAGCTAGGCATGGTGGAACGCACCTGTAATCCCAGCTACTCAGGAGGCTGAGGCAGGAAAATCGCTTGAACTCGGGAGGTGAAGGTTGCAGTGAGCTGAGATCGCGCCATTGCACTCCAGCCTGGGCAACAGAGACTCCATCTCAAAAAAAAAATAAAAAATTCTATTGTGCTTTCATTTATCTCAGTAATATAGTTTTCTGGTAAAGTTCTTACACATTTAAAATTCCTAGGTTTTTAAAGTATTTTTGATACTATTACAAATTGCATATTTTTGCGATGATATTTTTTATATATATTTTATAGTTTTGAGATGGAGTCTCACTCTGTCGCCCAGGCTGGAATGCAGTGGCTCGATCTGGGCTCACTGCAGCCTCTGCCTCCTGATTGCCAGAGATTCTCCTGCCTCAGCCTCTGGAATAGCTGGTACTACAGGTGCCCACTACCATGACCTGCTAATCTTTGTATTTTTAGTAGAGATGGGGTTTCACCACATTAGCCAGGCTGGTCCCAAACTCCTGGCCTCAAGTGATCTGCCTGTCTCAGCCTCCCAAAGTGCTGGAATTAGAGGTGTGAGCCATGGCACCATGCCAAGATGATACCTTTTTTAAAAGATAGTGTCTTTTTAAGAATTTGATTTTCTGTTTGTTGCTGGTATGTAGAAATACAATTAATTTTTATATACTGACTTTGTAAGTAGCTATCTTGTGAAACCATTTTTATTTTACTTTTTATTTTTTGTTGTTTTGAGACAGGGCCTCACTCTGTCACCCAGGCTGGACTGCAGTGGCCTGATCTCTGCTCACTGCAACCTCCACCTCCTGAGTTCAAGCAATTCTCATGCCTCACCCTCCTGAGCAGCTGGAACTATAGATGCGTGCCACCATGCTCTGCTAAGTTTTTGCATTTTTGGTAGAGACGGGGTTTCACCATGTTGCCCAGGCTGCTCTCAAACTCCTGGGCTCAGGCAATCCACCCACCCATCTTGGCCTCCCAAAGTGCTGGGATTGCAGGCATGAGCCACCGCACCCAGCCCAAAACCATTTTTAATTCCAATGATTTATTTGTAGTTCTTTTGAGATTTTCTATGTTCAAAATCATATCATCTATGAATATTGAGAGTTTTCTTTCTTCCTTTCCCATTCTTAAATATTTTATTTATTTTTCTCACCTTACTGCACTGTCTAGATTCTTCAGTTTGTTGCTGAACAGAATTTGTGATGGTAGGTGTCTTTGTCTTTTTCCTGATCAACGTACGGCATAGCTGGGGATCACCATACTCTTTTCAGAGCTTAACCTAGTCCAGCCCTGGTCCCCACTGCCACTCAATCACATACATCTATACATCTTCCTGGAATTATGCTTGGTTATGCCTTTCTTAGTTTAGACAGTTGACCAAACAAGTCATCCAGTCTTTATCTCTAGAACAAGAACTCCACCTGGTTTAGTCCACGAACTCCGAACACTGAAGGAGTAACTCCTTCCTTATTTCCTCCATCAGCTTAGCATAGATTTTTGCCAAATATAATTGCTCAGCACTTGCCTGGTTATGGTATTACGCTATTTGCTTCAGCTTGGTTTTATCCTGCTGTGCTATCTGCATCTCACATTAGGAAACGTGGCCTCAGTACCTGTACCATTAGGCACAAACTCCAGAGTCTGTGTCACAGAGCCAGTTTTCCGTAGTTTCTTCCACTACTTCTGGAGCGTGTGACTGCTTGGTTCAGCCTCAGTGCCTAGTGTCTTGAAAACAAGCCAAGACCCCCAATCATTGCACGTGGTCCAAACATTTTAAATGAGGACATTTGTTTTACCCAACAGCATAGTGTTCCCTTTCTCTAGAGGAAGGGTATAATAACCCATGAGCAAGCAAATGCCATAATTCCTTCTAATTTTTGTAACTGGAATGTAATAAGAGGACACAAGACAGGAATCCTGAAGTATTCAAGAACAGTGATTAGTCTGATAGCCATCTGCACCTAATCATCCCAGCTGCATGAAAAGTTAACTCATGACCTCAGTGGACTTATCACCCCCTGGTATTTGTAGAGCCACATTGTAATTTAGTGCTTTGTTTGTGCACTAAAGTGTTTCTATACACTAACTTCCTAGTTGACGTGTCCTTTTGTTCATTATCAGCCGCCAATTTCACATTCCAGTCGGTTGTCAGGAGTGGCTAGACTCTCTGATCATAGGCAAGCCTGCAGCGCTGCTTTTCAATACACTTTTAAAACAGTATTTGACGTTTATGCATGTATATTGTCTACCAGCAAGTATATCTATTGCTGTCAAACAAAGCCCTGGATTTGATTAAAAAAAAATTTGTCTTCCTTTATTTACTTGAGGCCAAAGGGGACATTCATTGTATCACAGGACTGGCTTTTTAGCAAAATTCTGACTTTACTATAAGGACGTGGCAGTGAGTTAAAGGGGTTAGCAACAACCTGACAAGAAAATACTGTCTGACAGATCTGTTAGTAATAACATGGAGTTGCTTTTTTTTTTTCTTTTTTCTATTTCTTTTTTTTGAAACAGGGTCTTACTCTGTCACCCAGGCTGGAATGCAGTGGTGCAATCTCAGCTCCCTGTAGCATTGACCTCCTGGGCTCAGGTGATCCTCCTTCCTTAGCCTCCCAAGTAGCTGGGACCACAGGTGTAGACCACCACACCCAGCTAATTTTTGTATTTTTTGTAGAGATGGGGTTTCACCATGTTGCCCAGGCTGGTCTTAAACTCCTGAGCCCAAGCAATCCGCTTGCCTCAGCCTCCTAAAATGCTGGTATTACAGGAGTGAGCCACAGTATCCAGGCTGGAGTTGCTTTTCCTATATACCTTTTCTGACACAACTTCAAGAGACTGAGTTGACTAGTCCCTGCTTTATGATTCTTCATACACTGGATCACCTATTATTCTAGTGCCAATACGTCTTGGTTACAACTGTTAACTCATATGTGTTTCCTTACTTAACTTTAAACACCCTAAGGGCAGGGACCATATCTTACTGATCTTTGTATCTCAGCACCTATCAAGGCTCCTGGCACCAAATAGGCACTCAATAAATTGTTGATGAATGAACGAATGAATCAACTACATGCTCTGAGTCTGTTTGTGCACAGCCAAGGAGAAAGGAGAGGTTCAGGACCTAACCTCGTGATTCAGACACAGGATTATTAAGCTAATCTTAATTAATTAATCTTAATGAAGTCTAGAGTAGTGCTGGAAATGAAATGACTTAAACACTGTTTCTGATACCCACAAGTAACGCTCCCACATTGTTACCTCCTATCATCAGTATAGTTCAAGTATAGTCTGCCCCACCTCCCCTCTTCTACCAAACAGTTTGGTCATTATGTAAGTCCTTAATTTTAAATTGCTATTAAGGATATATCTGTAACAAAGGTAACAGCTTTTAAGTTTCCACTATAGAAATTGTTCAACCTCGCCAGGCGCAGTGGCTCATGCCTGTAATCCCAGCATGTTGGGAGGCCGAGGCGGGTGGATCACCTGAGGTCAGGAGTTCAAGACCAGCCTGGCCAACATGGTGAGACCCTGTCTCCACTAAAAATATAAAAATTAGCTAGACGTGGTGGCAGGTGCCTGTAATCCTAGCTGTGCAGGAGGCTGAAACAGGAGAACTGCTTGAACCCAGGAGGTGGAGGTTGCAATGAGCCGAGACTGCGCCATTGCACTCTAGCCTGGGTGACAAGAGTGAAACTCTATCTCAAAAAAATAAATAAATAAATAAAAGAAATTGTTCAATCTCTGTATTTATTTATCCATTTAATTATGTATTTATTGAGATGGAGTCTCACTCTGTCGCCAGGCTGGAGTGCAGTGGTGCCATCTTGGTTCACTGCAACCTCCGCCTCCCGGGTTCAAGCAATTCTCCTGCCTCAGCCTCCCGAGTAGCTGGGACTACAGGCATGTGCCACCAAGCCCAGCTAATTTTTGTATTTTTAGTAGAGATGGGGTTTCACCATGTTGGCCAGGATGATCTCGATCTCTTGACCTCATAATCTGCCCGCCTTGGCCTCCCAAAGCGCTGGGATTACAGGCGTGAGCCATCACGCCCGGCCAATCTCTGTTTTTAAATGTGCCTTGACTATAAAATGAAAATTTATCTGATTAAATTAAGATATGCTTTTGTATTTTAATAAAATGATTAGAGTAGCAACATGACTGGTGATTGTATATTTTCACTGGATACATTTTAAGAATTACATGGTTTTTTTTTCCTTTACATGCTGTTACTGTGAATAATATAACTTCTACTCTGAATTCTGTGGACCTACGGCGATAGAGCTTAGGGAGCTCTCAGTTGTGCTCAAGGTGTGCTCATTATTTTTGTTATGGCAGCCTAGGATGACTATTAGAGCTCAATTTCCAAAAGCTCCATTTGATTCACAAAAGAGGGGCTTGGGAAGAGGGCAGGTGACGGGGGGCTTAAAGATTTTGTTTTGAACTTCTGTTATGGATTGAATTGTATCCCCTCTAAAGTCATATGTTGGAACCCTAGAGTGGCTGTATTTGGAGATGAGACCTTTAAGGAAGTAACTAGGGTTAAATGGGGTCAAAACAGTGAGGCCCTGGTCCAATAAGATTACTGTCCTTAGAAGAGGAGACACCAGGCAGCTGAAGTGCTCTCTCTGTCTCTCTCTCTCTGTCTCTCTCCGTGTGTGTGTGTGTGTGTGTGTATGTGTGCATGCATGTGTGTGTGTGTATGTCCCTGCTCAGAAGAAAAGCCATGAGGACAAAGCAGCCATCTTCAAGCCAGGAGGAGAGCTCTCACCAGAAATCAAACTTTGTGATGCCTTGATCTTGTATTTCTGGCCTCCAGAACTGTGAGAAAATGCATTTCTGTTGTTTAAACCCTACAGTCTGTGGTATTTTGTTATGGCTGACTGGGCTAAATATTACAACTTCTATGGTGTTTGAAGTTTTCCATCAAAAATTTGTTTTTGTATTACTTTTGTCAAAAAAGGAGCCAAGAAATGTAACTCCCATCCACTGATAATTTAGCCCTCCTCATCTCCAAAATGAAGCTTTTCATTCTGGAGCAGGTATGTCCTTCATCATCCTCAAATCATGCTGGCTCCATTTATAAACAAACACAGAATAGTGTAATGGCATAAACTGTGAGAATTAGCAATCTTTAATCTTTTGTCTTAGACAAACAGAGGTCTGGGATGCTGGGCTGGGACTGAGGTGCTCTAGCTGGGAAGCTGAGGCAGGGATCTTTGAGACAGAACTATGCTTGGGTGAACTCTGCAATGCATGGGTGAGATCAAAGAAGGAGAATTTGTAGGGGGTGGGTGAAGAAAACTACCATGAGCATTCATTCACACTATACTACTTTTAAGGAATCAGTTTACAAGAAGTTGGGATGACAGGCTGATGCTTAACTGGGTGAATCGTTGATTTTGTGTTACTGTAGCAAATTAGTTTACTGTAGAAATTACTGAAAGCAGCAGAAATTACTGAATGCTCAATGGCTACAGACTTTATGGTAGATTAAAGATTGAGGCAAATTCTTTGTTATTTCTTCATTGAGAGGTGAAGTGTAATAACTCACTCGAATCTGCATTGCTGTAAGTGACTAGTTTGATAAAGATGACACTGCAACAGTGTCATGTGGGACTTCTGAGTCTCAGTTGTAAGAAGCTTTGCAGCTTCTACCTGGGTCTCTTGGTCTCTGGGAGTCTTGAGCTGCCATGGGAAAATTTCAGCTATTCTAAGACTACCTGTTTAGAGAGGCTTCTGATATACAGTACCTGTTTATTCAAGCCTTCTAGCCATTCCTGCCAAGGTGCCAGACACAAAAATGATGCTGTTTTAGATCCTCCAAAGCAGCTGATCCACCAGCAGAATACCATCAAATGATCTTTGTTGTGCCATGTGGGACAGAAGAATCACCCTGCTGAGCCCTGCCCAGATACCATACCTATAAAATAAGGAGGTATAATAAAATACTTGTAGTATTAAGCCATTAATTTTTGGCATAGTTTGTTATGCAGCAACCAATAATGAGAACAGTTATTACAATTAACAAAACAAACCAGTCTACTAGTTTGCAAGTTGATTCTGTTGCAGGCTCCTTAGTTCCTTTTAACCCTGAGGAGCAAGATTTAATATCAAGTAAAGGGGGAAAACATACAGGTTGTAAAGTATGTAGGAGGAGACTTTCTCTTGATACAAGAATAATTGCTCAACAGCTGGAGAAATTCTGTAGGTGACACCCTACCCCTTATAATATTAGACAGTTTTGTGTGGGGAGGATCAGGGAGAAGTTAGCCAGGAACCCCTCAGCATGGCTGGGACTCTGTTGTAATCTCTCCTGGTTCCTGGTAGTGGCTCATATTTTTTAATCCTGAAAAAAGTTAGCCTTTTGTTCGTCACTGCCTAGACAGAAATAAGCTCTTTTCCAGATTTTCTGGGAGTAGCCAGTCAGGCACAAACTTTTACTTTCCTCAAAGAGAGACAAATTTTCTCTGATCACATGTATCATTTTTCACCTGTATGATTGATTATAGCTTAAGGGAAATTCTTTAAAAAAAGAAATGGTCCAAATCTGAACTATTAGACTATTATAATTAAAAACACAAACAAACAGAAATATAATATTTTATATTCCCTGGTAATATTTGTCTATTGTGGAGAGGATTCTGGAGTCACTCAACATAGTCTTAGTTTTAGAGGTTATGTTCAAGACTACATTTCTTTTTCTTTTCAAACTCATAATTTCTAATTTTTAAAGTTTTGAAATATAAATTATCTTCATTAGACTGAGAAAATAGAATGTTTTTACATGAGGGCCAATTACACATCTAGTAATGATAGTGTTTAAAAGAAGAGTAGAAGCAGCAGACATAGCTAGAGGACACAAAGTTTTACTGAAAAATTAACATATAATAACATACTTTAATGATGTTTATTTGGTGGGGTTCCATCCACTTTGCTTTAGCCATGGGCTTTTTGCTTTCATCTGTTTTAGGGAATATGTTGCTTAAGGAAAATATTAGTAATGTCTGCAGAGCTGGGTTAATAAATTCCATTGCTGACTGGACTCCTTACTCAATCTGATAAATCAGTGGTTTTGTGGTTTCTGAAATCAGCAGAGCCCATCAATTAAAATACATACTGCAATTAATGTTTTTAATTATTAACACTCCAAATAAAACATTATCAGGGAGAATAAGCAATATAAGCTGAGAAGGTGGTACACTATACAGAACAGCACAATATAAGGAACACTAAACTGGAAATCAAACATTCTGTGTCTGAGTTCCACCTTTGCTTGATGCTAGTTGCTAGCTTAATTTCTGGAGTCCCAGTCTTCCCATATGTAAAATGGTAATAATAACACCTCTTCGGGCTAATGCACAAGAATATGATGATTAGAATAAAATAAGGCAATGCAAGTAAATGATAAAATTCTGTTTCTTTTTTTTTTTGAGATGGAGTCTCGCTCTGTCGCCCAGGCTGGAGGGCAGTGGCGCCATCTCAGCTTACTGCAAGCTCCGCCTCCCGGGTTTATGCCATTCTCCTGCCTCAGCCTCCCAAGTAACTGGGACTACAGCTGCCTGCCACCACGCCCAGCTAATTTTTTTGTATTTTTAGTAGAGACGGGGTTTCACCGTGTTAGCGAGGATGATCTTGATCTCCTGACCTTGTGATCTGCCCACCTTGGCCTCCCAAAGTGCTGGGATTACAGGCATGAGCCACTGCGCCTGGCCAAAATGCTATTTCTTAAACTGGCCAAAACAAAACTAGAGATGGAGATGTCTCCAGTTTACCTGGGACAGTGGGGTCAGATGGCTGGACATTAGGATTAGTAAGGAGAAACCTCTTTCAGTTGAGTTGGCTAGAACTGTTAATGTTATTTTATCCCCATAAGATGTTTGTTTATAAGGTATGTTATGAGACTTGTTTTCTTTGCCTCCTCCACATTCCTTTTGATTCTCAACACCCTTCTCTTTTACTTGTTCAGTCGACTATATGCCTAGGAATGGAATTGCTACATCATACACTAACTCTGTGTTTAATCTTTTGATGAACTTCTCATCTGTAAAATGAAAATAATACCTGTCTTAGGGATGCCCTCTCTCACCACCCCTATTCAACATAGTGTTGGAAGTTCTGGCCAGGGCAATCAGGCAAGAGAAATAAATAAAGTGTATTCGATTAGGAAAACAGGAAGTCAAATTTTCCCTGTTTGCAGATGACATGACTGTATATTTAGAAAACCCCATCATCTCAGCCCAAAATCTCCTTAAGCTGATAAGCAACTTCAGCAAAGTCTCAGGATACAAAATCAATGTGCAAAAATCACAAGCATTCCTATACACCAAAAACAGACAAATAGAGAGCCAAATCATGAGTGAATTCCCATTCACAATTGCTATGAAGAGAATAAAATACCTAAGAATCCAACTTACAAGGGATGTGAAGGACCTCTTCAAGGAGAACGACAAACCACTGCTCAACAAAATAAAAGAGAACACAAACAAATGGAAGAACATTCCATGCTCATGGTCAGGAAGAATCAATATTGTGAAAATGGCCATACTTCCTAAGGCAATTTATAGATTCAATGCCATCCCCATCAAGCTACCAATGACTTTCTTCACAGAATTGGAAAAAACTACTTTCAAGTTCATATGGAACCAAAAAAGAGCCCACATTGCCAAGACAATCCTAAGCCAAAAGAACAAAGCTAGAGGCATCACACTACTTGACTTCAAACTATACTACAAGACTGCAGTAACCAAAACAGCACGGTACTGGTACCAAAACAGAGAGATAGACCAATGGAACAGAACAGAGGCCTCAGAAATAACACCACACATCTACAACCTGCAACATTTGACAAACCTGACAAAAACAAGAAATGGGGAAAGGATTCCCTATTTAATAAGTGGTGCTGGGAAAACTGGCTAGCCATATGTAGAAAGCTAAAACTGGATCCCTTCCTTACACCTTATACAAAAATTAATTCAAGATGGATTAAAGACTTAAATGTTAGACCTAAAACCATACAAACCCTAAAAGAAAACCTAGGCAATACCATTCAGGGCATAGGCATGGGCAAGGACTTCATGTCTAAAACACCAAAAGCAATGGCAACAAAAGACAAAATAGACAAATGGGATCTAATTAAACTAAAGAGCTTCTCCACAGCAAAAGAAGCTACCATCAGAGAGAACAGGCAACCTACAGAATGGGAGAAAATTTTTGCAGTCTACCCACCTGACAAAGGGCTAATATCCAGAATCTACAAAGAACTTAAACAAATTTACAAGAAAAAAACAAACAACCCCATCAACAAGTGGGCAAAGGATAAGAACAGACACTTCTCAAAACAAGACATTTATGCAGCGAACAGACACATGAAAAAATGCTCATCATCACTGGCCATCAGAGATATGCAAATCAAAACCACAATGAGATACCATCTCATACCAGTTAGAATGGCGATCATTAAAAAGTCAGGAAACAACAGATGCTGGAGAGGATGTGGACAAATAGGTATGCTTTTACACTGTTGGTGGGAGTGTAAACTAGTTCAACCATTGTGGAAGACAGTGTGGCGATTCCTCAAGGATCTAGAACTAGAAATATCATTTGACCCAGCCATCGCATTACTGGGTATATACCCAAAGGATTATAAATCATGCTGCTATAAAGGCACATGCACATGTATGTTTATTGTGGCACTATTCACAATAGCAAAAACTTGGAACCAACCCAAATGTCCATCAGTGATAGACTGGATTAAGAAAATGTGGCACATATACACCATGGAATACTACGCAGCCATAAAAAAGAATGAGTTGATGTCCTTTGCAGGGACATGGATGAGGCTGGAAACCATCATTCTCAGCAAACTATCACAAGGACAGAAAACCAAACACCGCATGTTCTCATTCATAGGTGGGAATTGAACAATGAAAACACTTGGACACAGGGCAGGGAACATCACACATGGGGGCCTGTGGGGTGGGGGGCAGGGGGAGGGATAGTATTAGGAGAAATACCTAATGTAAATGAAGAGTAGGGTGCAGCAAACCAACATGGCACATGTACACCTATGTACCAAACCTGCACGTTGTGTACATGTACCCTATAACTTAAAGTATAAAAATTAATAATAATACCTGTCTTAGCTAACTGCTTAGTTGTTTTTCTGTAGGGACTGTGTCAATGTAAATTTCCATCAGTAGTGTACGAAGATTCCAATTTTTCCACACATTCACTGTATTAGAGTACTCCTGAGAAACAGAACTAATAGGATACACATGCACACATGCCACACACCACACACACACACAGACACACACACACACAAACACATATTTATTATGGGAATTGGTTTACATGATTATGAAGGCTGAGAAGCCTCACAACCTGTCATCAGCAAGCTGGAGAACCAGGAAAGCCACTGGTATAATTCAGCCTGAGTCTGAAGGCCTGAGAACCAGGGCAGCCGATGATGATGTAAGTCTTGATCTGAGTCCAAAGGCCTGAGAAGGGGGTTGGGAGGTGATAATATAAGCCCCACTCCAAGTTCAAAGGCCTGAGAACCAGGAACGCCCATGTTCATAGGCAGGAGAAGATGGATGTCCCAGCTCAAACAGAGAATTAATTTGCCCCCTTTTCACCGCCATTTTGTTCTATTATAATATAGTATAATAATAGAATGTTCTATTGTAATAGAATATTATTATAAAAATATAGTAGTATTATAATATAGTATTATAATAGAACGTTCTATTATAATATGATATTTGGGCCCTCAACAGATTGGATGATGCCTGTCCTCACTGGTGGGGGTCATCTTCCTTACTCAGTCTACTGATTCAAATGCTAAACTCTTCCACAGATACCCTCACAGACACACCCAGAAATGATGCGTTACCAGCTATCTGGCCATCCCTTAGCCCTGTCAAGTTGATGCATAAAGTTAATCGTCACACTCACTAATATTTGTTATTATATATCTTCGTTATTATG
Organism: Gorilla gorilla gorilla; assembly: GCF_029281585.2. Taxonomy (NCBI): domain Eukaryota; kingdom Metazoa; phylum Chordata; class Mammalia; order Primates; family Hominidae; genus Gorilla; species Gorilla gorilla. Next base: position 109,464,451 of record NC_073238.2, read on the forward strand.
ATCATCCTAGTTGGTGTAAAATGGTATCTCATTGTGACTTTTTATTTGCGTTTACATGATAGCTAATGATTTTTTTTTTATTATTATACTTTAAGTTTTAGGTTACATGTGCACAACGTGCAGGTTTGTTACATATGTATACATGTGCCATGTTGGTGTGCTGCACCCATTAACTCGTCATTTACATTAGGTATATCTCCTAATGCTATCCCTCCCCATTTCCCCCACCCCACAACAGGCCCCAGTGTGTGATGTTCCCCTTCCTGTGTCCAAGTGTTCTCATTGTTCAATTCCCACCTATGAATGAGAACAAGCGGTGTTTGGTTTTTTGTTCTTGCGATAGTTTGCTGAGAACGATGATTTCCAATTTCATCCATGTCCCTACAAAGGACATGAACTCATCCTTTTTATGGCTGCATAGTATTCCATGGTGTATATGTGCCACATTTTCTTAATCCAGTCTATCATTGATGGACATTTGGGTTGGTTCCAAGTTTTTGCTATTGTGAATAGTACCGCAATAAACATACATGTGCATGTGCCTTTATAGCAGCATGATACATAATCCTTTGGGTATATACCCAGAAATGGGATGACTGGGTCAAATGGTATTTCTAGTTCTAGATCCTTGAGGAGTCGCCACACTGTCTTCCACAATGGTTGAACTAGTTTACACTCCCACCAACAGTGTAAAAGTGTTCCTACTTCTCCACATCCTCTCCAGCACCTGTTGTTTCCTGACTTTGTAATGATTGCCATTCTAACTGGTGTGAGATGGTATCTCACTGTGTTTTTGATTTGCATTAAAGGGGATATCACCACTGATCCCGCAGAAATACAAACTACCATCAGAGAATACTATGAACACCTCTACGCAAATAAACTAGAAAATCTAGAAGAAATGGATAAATTCCTGGACACATACACCCTCCCATGACTAAACCAGGAAGAACTTGAATCCCTGAATAGACCAATAACAGGCTCTGAAATTGAGGCAATAATTAATAGCCTACCAATCAAAAAAAGTCCAGGACCAGATGGATTCACAGCTGAATTCTACCAGAGGTACAAGGAGGAGCTGGTACCATTCCTTCTGAAACTATTCCAATCAATAGAAAAAGAGGGAATCCTCCCTAACTCATTTTATGAGGCCAGTATCATCCTGATACCAAAGCCTGGCAAAGACACAACAAAAAAAGAGAATTTTAGACCAATATCCCTGATGAACATCGATGCAAAAATCCTCAATAAAATACTGGCAAACTGAATCCAGCAGCACATCAAAAAGCTTATCCAGCATGATCAAGTGGGCTTCATCCCTGGAATGCAAGGCTGGTTCAACATACACAAATCAATAAACGTAATCCAGCATCTAAACAGAACCAAAGACAAAAACCACGTGATCATCTCAATAGTTGCAGAAAAGGCCTTTGAAAACTGGCACAAGACAGGGATAACTAATAATGTTAAGCTTTATCTTGTGTTTTTGATCATTTGTATACCTTTGGAGAAATGCCTATTCAGATTTTTTGTTAGTTTTTAATTGGGCTATTTGTCTTTTTATTAAGTTGTAAGAGTTATTTGAAATAGGTAAGTGTGAATTTCCCAAATTTGTTCTTATTTGAGATTGTTCTGGCTATTTGGGATCACTTGTACTTCCATATCGCTTTATGATCAGCTTGTTCATATCTATAAACAGTCAGCTGGGATTTTGATACGTATTGTGTAGACTCTGTAGCTCAATTTGGACAGTAGATCAGTTATTAATTGTATAGATTGATTATTCTGTTGGTTAATTTTCTGTGTCAGCTTGGATAGTGCTTTGAATGGGATTAATATTGAAATTGTTGAACTCTGGGGAAAGCAGATTGCCCTTCGTCATGTGGGTGGGCCTCATTCAATCAGTTGAAAGCTGGGATAGAACAAAAAGATTAGCCATTCTGTGCAAGAGGAAAATTCTTCAGCAGACTGTCCTTGGACTTCATCTTCTCCATTGGCTTTTCTGGGTCTCCAATCTGACAGGCCACACTGCAGATTTTGAGTGAAATATGGCCACACTTGCCAGCTTTCATAATCGTGTGAACCAATTCCTTTTAGTAAATCTCTGTCTATCATCTATCTATCTATCTATCTATCTATCTATCTATCTATCTATCTATCTATCATCTATCTATATATCTATCTGGCTGTGTGTACACTCACATCTTTATATATATATGTATACACACACATCCTGTTAGTTCTGTTTCTCTGGAGAACCCTAACACACAAATTCACTGTCTTCATTTGTTACAGGTTTACTCCAATTTTTTTTTTCTTAAACTTGTTTCAGTAGTTTGCACTTTATAGGACTTTTTCCATTTCCTGTAAGTTATCAATTTTGTTAGCATACACTTGTTTATAGTATTTCCTTATAATTGTTTTAAGGAAATACTATAAATAATAGTATGCCAATAAAATGGATTATAAAATCCTTTAATAATCCATTACTCTCATTAGGTTGGTAGTTATGCCTCCCTTCTATTCCTGATTTTAGTAATTTTAGTCTTCTCTCCTTTTTTTCCTAACTTAGGAGATATAAATTCAAGTAGCTCTGAATACATGCTCTCTTGTCTTCTTTTTGTCTCCTTGGTCAGTTTTGATAAAAATTTGAGCTATGTTGATCTTTGTAAAGAGCCAACTTCTGGTTTTATTGGTATTCTCTATTGTGTTCTAGTCTCTATTTCACTAATTTCTACTCAAATATTCATTTTTTTCTTATTATTGCTTTAGTATTAGGTTGCTTTCCTTTTTCTGGAGTCTTAAGGTGGAAAGTTACATTCTTTGTTTGAGATCTTCGTTTTTTTCTTAATATAGGCATTTATAGCTATAAATTTCCCTCTAAGCACTGTTTTAACTGCAAGCAATATTTTGGAGTGTCCTGTTTTAATTTTTATGCATCATAGAGTATACTCTAATTTCCTTTTCAAATTTATATTTAGAAGTGTGTTTAAATTCCACATATTTGTGAATTTCCCAAATTTCCTTCTATTATTATTTCAAATTTCACTTATTATGGTCTGAGAACAGACTTTGGATGAAACACAGTTTGTACGATTGTAACTTTTAAAATTTATTGTGGCTTGTTTTATGACCTAATATATGATTTACCCTGAAGGATGTTCCATATGCACTTGAGATGAATGTGTATTCTGTTGTTATGAGTGGAATGTTCTATACATACCTGTTAGGTCTGGTTAGTTTATAGTGTTGTTCATATTTTCTACTTATTTATCGATCTTCTAGTTGTTCTACCCATTACTGAAAGTGGTATACTGAAGTATCCAAATACGATTGTTGAATTGTCTATCTCGCCTTTCAATACTGTCAGTTTTTGCTTGTATTTTGGGGGATCTGTTATTAGGAACATGTATATTTATAATAGTTATATCTTCCTGATGGATTGACTCTTTCATCATTATAAAATGTCTGTCTTTAATGCTAGTGACTTTTATTTTTGCTTTGAAGTCTATTTTGTCTGATATTGATATAGTCACTCCAGCTTTCTTATTGTTGTTCTTTGCATGATATATCTTTTTCAATCCCTTTACTTTCTACGTATGTGAATCTTTAGGTGTAAAGTATGTCTCCTTATATACAGCATATAGTTGGATCATTAAAAAATTCCATCTAATAATCTGCATTTTTATTGGATCATTTAACTCATTCACGTTAATACTATGTTTTGTTTTGTTTTGTTGTACCATGAGAAAAGGAATTTTTTTTAATAAACGGGAAGACGGAGAATTTTAGCCCTTATTCTTTTTATTATTTATTTGTTTACTTATTTAGAGACAGCATCTGGCTCTGTCACACTGGCTAGAGTGCAGTGGTTTAATCATAGTTCACTGCAGCTTTGAACTCCTGGGCTCAAACAAATACTATTAATACTATGAATATACTTGTATTTATGCCAGCCAATTTACTTTTTATTTTCTATATGTCTCATATCTTTTCTCTTTCTGTATTCCTCCTTAGCTACTTTCTTTGGCATTAAATTAGTATTTTCTAATGTAGCATTTTAATTTCTTAATACATTTTTCATTATATTTAAAATTTTTTTAGTGATAGTGCTAGAGCATACCATATACATCTTAATGTATCAGAATCGACTTCAGGTTATATCAATTTAATTTCAGTGAGATATAAAAGCATTACTTCTCTATAACTCTATTTTCTCTTTCCCTTTGTCATGCTATTGTTGTTGTACATATTATACCTATATGTGTGACAAACCAAAGAATACATTGTTATAATTATAACAATGTATCATTATTACTATAACAATGTATTCTTGCATTTGTATAACTGTAAAGAAGCTAAAAGAAAAAAGGGGAACAAGTATATATTTTTTGAATTTATTGTTTTAACCTTCTTATTTATCATTTCTTGTTCCTTTGTCCATGTGGATTTGAGTTACCATCTGACGTAATCGCCTTAGTGCAATCCAGCTTTGCTCCACTTGCCTCCTTTGTGCCATTATTGTCAAATATATTACATTTCTATATGTCATAGGCCTAAAAATAAAATTAAGTACATATTGTTTTATACAATAACTTTTTAATTAAATTAGGAGGAGAAAGGAAAAGAAATATACATTGATACCGTCTTTATATTTGCATTATTACCATCACTGGTGCTCTTTGTTTCTTTATGTGGATTCGAACTCCTCCCTGGGCTCACTTGCTCTTATCCCAAATAAATCCCTTTATAGCTTTTGTAAGATTGATCTGCTTGCAGCAAATTCTCTCAGTTTTTATTTACCTGAGAATGCCTTATTTAATCCTCATTTTTGAAAGATATTTTTGCTCAAGATAAGATTCTTGGTTGACAAGTTTTTTTTTCTTTCAGCACTTTCAATATGTCATTCCACTGCCATCAGCCTCCATTGTTTCCAATGAGAAGTTGACTATTAATCTTATTGGGTTTCTTTATATATCAGAAGTGATTTTCCTCTTGCACTTTCAAAATTTTCTTTGTTTTTCAACATTTTTATTATGATGTGTCTGGGTGTGGATATCTTTATTGTTACCTTGAGTAAGTTCATCAAGCTTCTTGTGTGTGTAAACTGGTGCTTTAAATCAAATTTAGAAGGTTTACAGCAATTATTTCTTATAATCTTTTAATTAATTATAGCACAACTATTTTTGTGTTCTTTTCTCTCTCTTCTTTGCTGTTACATTCATTACTCATATATTGGTGAGCTTAATAGTGTCCCACATTTCTCTAAGGCTCTGTTTATTTTTCCTTATTCACTTTGCCCTATTCTTCAGATTGCATAATCTCTATCAAGCTATGTTAAAGTTCTCTGATTCTCTCAGAGTGACCAAATCTATTGTTGAGACCCTCTAATAAGTTTTTGTTTTTAGTTATTGTACTTCTGAACTCCAGAATTTTTATTTTTAAAAAATAATTTCTGGGCCAGGCGCAGTGGCTCACGCCTGTAATCCCAGCACTTTGGGAGGCTGAGGTGGGCGGATCACGAGGTCAGGAGACTGAGACCATCCTGGCTAACACGGTGAAATGCAGTCTCTACTAAAAATACAAAAAATTAGCCGGGCGTGGTGGCGGGCGCCTGTAGTCCCAGCTACTTGGGAGGCTGAGGCAGGTGAATGGCGTGAACCCGGGAGGCGGGCTTGCAGTGAGCCAAGATCACGCCACTGCACTCTAGCCTGGGTGACAGTGCGAGACTCCATCTCAAAATAATAATAATAATAATAATTTCTATTTATTATTAATTTTCCTCTCAATAATGAGTAATTGTCATCATAGTCTGTTTTGCTCCTTTCAGCAGATTCTTTGAACGTATTTATAAAAGCTGCTTTAAAGTTTGCCAAGTCTGACATCTGGGCCCTCTCACAGGCAGTTTCTGTTGTCTGCTTTCCCCTGTGTATGGGTTATAGTTTCCTGTTTCTATGTCTTATAATTTTGAAAATAGCATATTTTAGATAACTTATGGTAGCAACTTGGGATACTGGTTCTTCATGCTCTCTTTGGTTTTCTCATCTTGTGTTTCTCAGAGTGGAGCTTGGAGTGGGGGCAAGGGCTGTCATGATTCCAATATTCTCACTCTGCTGCATCTAGGGTAGAGCTTCCATCCTATGAGTGGTGGCTGGTGGAAAAAGACAATCTCCAGTCTCTTTGCTACACTCATTTAGAATTTAGCTTCTGCAACATGAAGGTGGGATAGAAAGAGATGAGAAGTGTGGGGGCCTGCCCCTCCTGAAGAGACACTGTAGCCCTTGACTGGGGGCTGGGATATAGAGAATCCTGTAATCTTGGCCGTATCACATGGAATGGAGCTTATGCCAAAGTGTGCTGACAGAGGGGAAAGAGGGAGCAGGTTGTGGTTCAAGTACCGCCACCTTGTGCTGCTCTTACCAAGATGTAGTAAATCTCTTTCTTTCTTTCCCTTTCTTTCTTTCTTTCTTTCTTTCTTTCTTTCTTTCTTTCTTTCTTTCTTTCTTTCTTTCTTTTCTTTCTTTCTTTCTTTCCCTTTTCTTTCTTTCTTTCTTTCTTTCTTTCTTTCTTTCTTTCTTTCTTTCTTTCTTTCTTTCTTTCTTTCTTTCTTTTCCTTCCTTCCTTCCTTCCTTCCTTCTTTCATCTTGCTCTGTTGCTCAGGCTGGAGTGCAATGGTGTGACCACAGCTCACTGCAGCTTCGAACTCCTGGGCTCAAGTGATCCTCTCACCTTAGCCTCCTGAGTAGCTGGGATTACACAGATGTGCCCCTATGCATTGCTAATTTAAAAAAAAAGTATTGTGTGTATGGAAATGAGGTTTCACTACATTGCCTAGGCTGGTCTCAAACTTCTGAGCTCAAGCAATCCTCCTACCTTGGCCTCCCAAACTGCTGGGATTACAAGTGTGTAATGTCATGCCTAGCCCTGTAGTAGATTTTCTTGAGTGAATGTTTTTCCATTTGCTGTATGCTCTTAGGACAACTTATGGAGACTTTAAATTATTGTTTGTTTTAAATAATTTTTAACTAGTTGTTTTACTGGGAAGAAAAAACTTTCCAGAGTGGTCTTGTTAGTTCTATTGATCCAAATACAATGCAAATAAAATCAAGGCTCTGGGTGTGATCTCACAGTTGTTATTCAGCTTTTATTTATCTTGAGGTTGTGTGCCAGTTGGGATGGGACTAAGAAAAGGAGGTGTGTATGTGTAAATCTACCACCACTGCTGAGTAAATTAACTCAAACATTTTCCATTAATGAGGAGGGAGATTAGATAAATAGTAAATAAAGGAGCAAACAATTCCCATGGCATGGAAAAATACAGGGAGGAAATACAGATCTTATTATACAAGACAGGAAATTCTGCTTAAAGATTAAAAACAATATGATTGAATGTACTGAGAATTAACTTAAGAAGGAATATATGTCTGTGAAAAGTTGACATATAATTTATAAATGCTACAAGAGCCCAAATTATTATTTGATGTAATTATTTTCTTGGAGCTGGTGTAATTTATCAATGCCCTTGGAATTATATGGAATCCTCACAGATAATATTTCAAAATCAGGGTAAGATTTTAGATCTACCTCTGCTATCATTCTTTTACTCATTTATTCATTATGTGTAAAGCATATTGTAACTGCAACGAACTATATGACTTTTTCTGGACAAACTAACTTTTAATTCACAAAACAAAAAGACTGGAACGCTAGGATATTTTTTCCAGCTCTAAAATCCTAAGTGGCAGAGTAGAAGTAATTATTATTTCATTAATTCAACAAATATTTCTAGGCATGAAACACTGTGTTAGGGACCGTGGATATTTTAGACATAATTCCTGCCTTATTGAAAGTATCGGACATTTAAATAAGTAAGAAGAAGAGTGATGGCTTCAAGAAAGGGAAGCGTACTGAGTGCTATGCAGATATGTCGGGATTTTCTAACCAACTCTGGTGGGATACAGGGCATTTCAGGGAAGGCTTTTCTGAGGAAGTGAAATTGATGCTCATCTTATCTGTTCCTGCTACTACAACAAAATACCGCAGACTGGGTAATTTATGAATAATATAAATTTATTTCTTAAAGTTTGGGAGGCTGGGAAGTCTAAAACCAAGGTGCCAGCAAATTTAGTACCTGGTAAGGGCTGGGCTGGTTTTCTGCTCCAAGGTGGTACCCTGTTGCTGTGTCCTCTGAAAGGGATGAACACTACGTCCTCACATGATGGAAGGGACAAAAGGGAATAAGGATGAACTCAACCTCAGGCCCTTTCATAAGGGCACTAATCCCATTCATGGTGATGGGACCCTCACCTGTGGGGTGATGGCCTAATCACCTGTGATAGCTCTCACCTCTTAATACAATCACCTTGGTGTTTAAGTTCCAACATATACATTTTGGAGGAAAACATACATTCAAAGCATAACGTTGCTGGAACCTGAGAGAGAATTAAATAGGAGATAGTGTGGGAAGAAAGCTCTAGAGAGTAATACAAACATATTCAAAGCCCTGAGGAAAACAAATAGTCTCAGAGGTTTGAGGATCTCATACAAGTCCAGGATTCAAGGCAGAAATTTGATAGAAATGAGACTGGAGTGGAATGGGGGGACAGAAACCCAGAGAGCCTTACGTCAGCCATTTGAAGAAGTTGGTACTTCCCATATGCACAATAGTAGTTTATTTAAGCTTAAATTTAAGCAGATTTGTTTTTACAAAGATGACTCTGGCTGTGGAGTGGAGGGAGGAATTAGAGGTCTCCGAAATATCCACATAGACTGCCCCTAGGGTGTATATGAGGATGGTGTAAGTGGGTGCTTGAAAGATTTATAGAAAATTAAGTGGAAAATATTTGCTAAGAGATTGGATGGGGGAAGCTGATTAGATAGTTCATTAAAACGATTCCTTATGCCTAAAATGATCTAATATAACGGTGCTTATAACTTAGCTGGACAAAATATATTTACATGATTGCTAAAATGAAAACAAAGGAAAATAATTTTTTTTTTTTTTTTTGAAACGGAGTCTTGCTCTGTCGCCCAGGCTAGTGCAATGGCATGATCTCGGCTCACTGCAGCCTCTGCCTCCCGGGTTCAGGTGATTCTCCTGCCTCAGCCCCCTGAGTAGCTAGGATTACAGGCACCCGCCACCACGCCCGGCTAATGTTTTTTGTATTTTTAGTAGAGATGGGGTTTCACCATCTTGGCCAGGCTGGTCTCAAACTCCTGACCTCATGATCCACCCACCTCAGCCTCCCAAAGTGCTGGGATGAGGCACTGCGCCTGGCCAGGAAAATAAAAATTTTACAAGCAGTCAGGAGTAAGACTAGTTCTTGAAATGAAAACCTTACATTCCTATTCTTTTGGAAATAGGTAACAAATTTGGGGAATTTAGGCATATTTAAGTTTCTCTTGAGAACTGAGGAGCAAGGAAATATGGTTTTCTGCAGGTGATTTTTAATAATAGTATAGTTGGTTTTAATTTCAATTTCAATTGTTGGGAATGAAATAAATACTGCTTCTCTTTATTTCTATGAACAAACTTGATCTAGGCTTTGAGGCCAGCCAGGTTGGCAGAACGTTTATCATCAATTATTCTGGGAGGTATTTTCAAATTTCCTGGGTTTTATGCAGTACCAATTAACCCTTCAAATCCAAGGGCCCTCTCTGGCTTCCATGCTGTGTCTTGGACTCAGGACAATCTGAGTGCAACCTGAATATCAGTCAGATCCCAGTGGGAAAACAGAAACCACACTAGGTTTCTGTAGAAGGGACTTGATATGGAATTTGTTACACAGGTGGTTAAGGATTGAAAGAGCAAAGAAGGATTGCTAGGTAACCAGAGGTACTAAGTAGGAAGCTACTACCACCTTTAGTATTAGAAAAGTAAAAGGAAAAATGGCCTTTACCAGACTCTAGGAGCCCATGAGAGGTCAGGCAGAGTTGGTTCTTACACCTCTGAGTAGGTGGTACCACTTGGCTGCTCCTAGTGTCTCTAGAATGATGAGGCTGGTTCTGATTGAATAAAAAGATGAAAGCTGAAGCCAACTGCATTTTCTGGGGCCATGCTGACAAGGAAGAAGAACAAGAGGAGAAGGAGAAGGAGAAGGGGAAGGAAGGAAAACTTTTCTTCCTACATTTATTTATTTATTTATTTAATTTTATTTTTGAGATGAGGTCTTGCTCTGTTGCCCAGGCTGGAGTGCTATGGCACAATCACAGCTCACTGCAGCCTCAACCTCCTGGGCTCAAGCAATCTTCCCTCCACAGCCTCCTGAGTAGCTGGAACTACAGGCACATGCCACTACGCTCAGCTAATTTTTAAAAAATTTTTATAGAGATGGCGTTTCACTATGTTGTCTACCTTCCATCTTTTAATTTTTTTTTTTTTTTTTTTTTTGAGACAGGCTCTCACTCTGTTGCCCAGACTGGAGTGCAGTGGCGCGATCTCAGCTTACCACAACCTCCGCCTCCCAGGTTCAAGCAATTCTCCTGCCTCGGCCTCCCAAGTAGCTGGGATTACAGGCGTGTGCCACTACTGCCTGGCTAATTTTTGTATTTTTTAGTAGAGATGGGGTTCCACCATGTGGGCTAGGCTAGTCTCAAACTCCTGACCTCAAATGATCCACCTGCCTCGGCCTCCCAAAGTGCTGGGATTACAGGCGTAAGCCACTGCAACTGGCCTCCCATCTTTTAATTTACCTGTAAAACTTTGTCTTAGTCAGCTTGGACTGCTATAACAAATTACCAGTTCTAGAGGCTGGGAAGTCAAGATCAAGAGATCAAAGCAACAGCAAATGTGCTATCTGGTGAGTGCTCATTCTTCTGGTTTATAAATGGCATCTTCTAGCTGTGTTCCCACATGGTGGAAAAGGCAAACAAGCTTCCATCAGGCCTCTTTTATAAGGATGCTAATCTCATTCATGAAGGCTTCACTCTAATTAATCAGTCACCTTCCAAAAGGCCCCACCTCTTAATACTATCACACTGGGGATTAGGTTTCAATATGAATCTGGGGGGTGACCCAAACATTCAGACCATAGCTGCCCTATTCTGGGTTCAGACTGCCATTTTCTTATTGTATCCTCACATGGTGGAAAGAGTGCTAGAGAGCTCTTTAGGGTCCCTTTTATATGGGCATTAGTCCCATTTATGAGGGTTCTACCCTCATAACCTAAATTATCTCCCAAAGGCCGCACCTCCTAATACAACTGCATTGGAATTAGGATTTTAATATATGAATTATTTTGATTGATATATGCATTTTGGAAGAACACATTCGCTCAGTCCATATGAAGCCTCTTATTGCTGGAACATAACAAGAATACCCGTTGTCAAAGGAATCTGGGAAATGAAATTTGCAAAGTCTCAGTTCCAGCATTATAGGCAGAATATGGAAGGGTGGTTTAGAGATGAGATGCACTAGGTAAAGGACAGGCTTATTAGGGGACCATATTGCTGGCAGCCTTGCTACTCCAGGACTCATAGCCCTCTCTTCTTCCTGCAGCCCTCCCTTTCCTCTAACCTGAGGTAGCTCCGTTCTGCCCTTGGCCTTTCTTTTCTTTTCTTTTTAAAATTTTACTGTAAATTGACAAATCATAATTATATGTATTTATAGAGTGCAAAGCAATATTATGATATATGTATACAGTGTGGAATGATTAAATCAGGCTAATGAACATATCCATCATCTCAAATACTTATCTTTTTTTGTGGTGAGAATATTTGAAATGTACTCTCAGCAATTTTGAAATGTACAGTACATTATTATTTACTGTAGTCACTATTGCCCTTGGCTTTTCAAATTCTCTCAAATCCTCCAACTCTGTCTCTCATCTCGATCATCTACAATAAATGCTGGCGTCCATTAGAACCAGAGCCTGAATCATTAACAACCAAAAGATTAGTTTTGATCTCCTTGAGGACAGATCTCCAATCAGATGAGGATAAACGTTTGCATTCTGTCCTTATAAGGAAGAGAAAAAGAAAGAAAACAAAGAGATTACCTTTTGTAATAAAGCAAAACAGCCAACTGTGACCACAATCATAATACTGACTGTGGTAGGCTCAATAAGGACCCCTGCTGATATCCACAGCTGAATCCCTGGAATCTGCAGGGGTGTTACCTTACCTGGCCAAAGGGGCTTTGCAGGGTTGATTAAGTTAAGGACTCTGAGATGGGGGGATTACCCTGGATTATCTCAGTAAACCCAACATCATCTCAAGGGTTCTTTATGAAAAAATTAGGAGAGTCAGAGTTAGGGATGATGTGACCGCAGAAGAAGTCTGGGTTCTGTGAGACTGAGTCAGGGAATGCGGGTGGTCTCTAGAAGCTGAAGAGGTCGGGAGACAGACTCTTCCCTAGAACCTTCAGAAGGAATGCTGCCCTGCCAACACTTTGACTTCAGCTTAGAGAGTCAAACTTTGGACTTCCAGCCTCCAGAATGGTAAACTAATACACTTGTGCAGTTCTAATCCATCATGTTTGTGGCAGTTTGTTACAGCAGCAATAAGAAACTTATATGCTGACCACAGCTGAGCCTCAGGTTCTGGGCTGGAAGCTGAGCAAGCACCGGCTGCCCTTGATTCACTCAACAACTCAATGAGGTTAAAGGTGTGATTCTCATTTCACAGATGAAAATGACGAGACTCAGAGAAGAATTAAATAGACTTTCTAGTCTGCCTAAGCAGGGTGGTCGGTATGGACGCAGCTGGCACATGGAGACCACCAAGAAGCCTGTGCTTCTAACCATCATGAGAACTGCCTCCACCTGGATCCTGGCAACCAGTCCCAGGAATAAGTCCTCCACACATCCTTTAAGGATAACAAAAGGCAAACAGTTCTGATTATGTATACATACTTACATATCAGCAATTAAAGCAACGAAGTGCTGAAAATATGGCTGAAATGGTACCTTGAAATTTTGTTTATGATGTTAATTTTTTGAGGACCTTTTTGAAAAAACAATTGTTGCAGAAGTAAATTTCAAACTGTGGATTAACCTATAAATTCAGAATCAATGGAATCAAATAAAGTTTAATTACATTTTTATATACAGACATGATACTTAAGAATACAAGTCTAAGCAGAATATTATTACTTTAAAATTTATAGGAAATGAAATCTTGGTATCAGCCAGGAGACTGGTAGAGTTTTTGAGGACTACAGTCTTAAAAACAAAACAAAACCCTACTTTAAAAAATTAATATACCCATTTATTTAATAAATATGTACTGAATCTGTTATATTCAGAGCACTGTTCTAAATTTTTAGAACCTTACATCTCCTGAGAAACAATTCACATTCACAAATGGCTACACTATAAGGTCTTACGTAAGAAGTTTTCTAAAAAGGTATATAAAATAGTTGTGTTACTATTTTAGAGAAGTGGCTAGGTTTACGACCAGACTATTCAAGAAAAGCAGAATGTCTATTGTCTGTTCACAAGTTAGATCACTTTCTGTTCTCTTCTGTCATTCTTCTGCATCTCAGGCCTTAGAAAACAAGCAGCTTCATTTTCCTGAATCCTTTGCTAGCAAGATTTTAGGTTAGACTCTGTCAATGACAGGAACTTACACAAAATTCACAGGCAAAAGAAACACAAAGCCATGTTATTGTTCCTTCAACAGTAGCAAACTATGGGGCGAGCTATAGTATAGTTGAGGCAAAACCATACTTCTTAATCCAAAAGTTTCTAGGTGTGTTTAGAAAACTAATAAATACTAATAAGAAAACAAATATTAATTGATCGTAAGCTTATGTTCCAAAATTAGTACAAGATGCAAGAGTTTGAGATCTGTGACAGGGATACAAACTTAACCTACTCTACAACAAAGATGTACATAAAAAATGTAGTTTCTCTGAGGCAGAAGGAGTGCTTAAGCCCAAGAGTTCAGGGTTACAGTGAGCTGTTGTCATGCCACTGCACTGTAGCCTGGGCAACAGAGCAAGACCCTATATATATATAGGGTATATATATACATGTGTATTAAGTCAGGCTAATGGACATATCCATCATCTCAAATACTTATCATTTTTTTGTGGTGAGAATGTTTGAAATGTACTCTCAGCAATTTTGAAATATATAATACATTATTATTTACTGTAGTCATTATTGCCCTTGGCTTTTCAAATTCTCTCAAATCCTTCTCCAACTCTGTTTCTCATCTCGATCATCTACAATAAATGCTGTATATATAAACACAGTGTATATACATACAGAATATATGTAGACTATATACATAGTGTATATATATACAGAATATATATAGACTATATTCATAGTGTATATATATACAGAATATATATAGACTATATACATAGTGTATATATATACAGAATATATATAGACTATATACAGTGTATATATATACAGAATATATATACACACTATATATATACAAAATATATATACACACTATATATATACAAAATATATATACTATATATATTCTCTCTCCGTCTCTGTGTGTGTTTGTATGTATACACACACACATACACACACACACCCACATATATACACATATATACGGTTCCTGTATTTTGGGTTTTGTTTTTTTTGAGATGGAGTCTTTCTCTGTTGCCCAGGCTGGACTGCAGCAGCACAATCTCAGCTCACTGCAACCTCCACTTCCTCGGCTCAAGCGACTCTCATGCCTCAGCCTCCCGAGTAGCTGGGATTATGGGCATGCACCACCACGCCCAGCTAATTTTTGTATTTTTAGTAGAGACAGGGTTTCACCATGTTGCCCAGGCTATCTCAAACTCCTGATCTCAGGAGATCCACCCGCCTCGGCCTCTCAAAGTGCTGGGATTACTGGCCTGAGCCACCAAGCCCAGCCCAAGTTTTCTGTATTTTCTTGAAAATCTATCTAGTTTTCCTAATGAGCTCTCACCTCCTAGGATGTCTAATCCAATGTAGACATCTGTCAGAACTAATAATTTAAACAACTCCTTTAGATAATGCTCAATCTTCTGAGATAATTGCATAATGTTTCTTCCACCCCTCTTCCTGCTTTCTCTGCTTCCCTGTAGAGGCATCTGGGCTCGGAGGTTAAATTCTTATGAGGTGGGGTCTGGAAGCCTAGAGCAATGATTAGCAGGCATGGGGCCAACTCATCTCACCTTCTATCCACGAGGATTTAGGATGGCCTACCAGAGTCCCTAGGTGTGGAACGCCCTCTAAACTGATGGTATGTTTGAATTTGATATGGAGAAATTAAAAGATTGTCAGGAGCCACTCATCTACTAAACATAGAACATGACCATGATCTGCAGAGCCCCAAATTCCTCTCCACTACCTTCTTTCCCACCATCATAGACATATGACTATTTTATTCCAATGTGTACTATATATGTCCACCTCTGCTTTTATAGCCAGGATCTATTTCTGATGCAGTTAGTATTCATTATTTTATTTTGAGAAGTTTTCCTTCTTTTTCATGAACTTTTCCTTCGATTACAGGTGGTGACATTATCCAGCAAAGTAATGAATCAACATAACAGCTGGGATGTTTGACTTTCACACACTGGCTTTCATTAGGCAAAACATTATTGATCAAGTGACTCTGATGTATATAATATATATGTGCTGTCTGGAATATACATATAAAACATACCTGAGCTTCCTTATTTACAGGGAGTCAAAAAGGGGATCAAGGAAGTGCAATTAAGAAGAGTATTTCTTTTCATAACTCTCTTCTTTACTGACTCTTCATATGTTTCTGATACGTTTGGGCAAAGGGTTTTAATCTGCATCCAAGGAAGGGCACTGTTGTTGAAAGCTGATGAAATTATGTTTGTTTCAACTTCATTCCATTATAGTGGGGAGGACGATTAAAGAAAGAAAGAGGCCAGGAGCAGTGGCTCATGCCTTTAATCCCAGCACTTTGGGAGGCTGAGGCGGGCGGATCACCTGAGGTCAGGAGTTCGAAACCAGCCTGGCTAACATGCTGAAACCCCGTTTCTACTAAAAATACAAAAAATTAGCCAGGCATGGTGATGCCCACCTGTAATTCCAACTACTCAGGAGGCTGAGACAGGAGAATCGCTTGAACCTGGGAGGCGGAGGTTGCAATGAGCCAAGATCACACCATGGCACTCCAGCTTAGGTAACAAGGGCGAAACTGTGTCAACAAAAGAGAGAGAGAGAGAGAGAGAGAAAGGAAGAAAGGAAGGAAGGAAGGAAGGGAGGGAGGAAATAAGGGAGGGTTAGAAAGAAAAAAAGAGGAGGGTCAAAAGAGACTATGGATAAATAATTGAGAAAACCAATGGAGATGACCATGTGCAACGAAATCTTAGGAAGAGGAACTCAAAGCTCAGTAACAAAAGCTTATACATGGTGAATGTTGGGCTTGAGTAAAAGGCAATTCTTGCTGAAATCACGACAGGCTTCTCTTTATTTTATTCTCCTATTTTTAAGTCCCAGTGTGTTCATCAGCTCAGCTTTTCATAATTCTGTTTTTAAAAAGTCAAATAATATCTTTATTGCTTACAAGGTCATTTTGTTTCATAGATATTATTTTATAAATGTAACCTTGATTCTTTGATTATCGTTATCCACATCCAGTAATAAAACAAAATTTTAAAAGGTGACTTTTTGCTGTTTCACATGACACTCAGGCATCTTAACCCTTTGTTAGACAAACATACATATACACACAGACCCGACTGCATGTGCAAATCATTTTCACCCTTGCTGACATTAAGAACTTGGTCTTGCACTGTTTTTAAATACTTAAGTTATTATTCATAAATCTTCTCCTCCTTAGATATAATTCATGATTCAATTTTATGTAAAAATTAAATAATACTTTATATAAATTATAAGTTAGAATTGAATACTTTAAACTGAACCAAGACTATAAAGTTCAGTTATGCTATTTTTGAGCCATTTATAAAGCCAGTTTTCAATACGCTTGTGTTATAGAAGGATTAAATTATAGCTTTGCAGTAGATTAGGTTTCTTTGTATTACTGTATTTACACATCTGGTTGGTCTATTATGCATTTTTTCCTATACTATCTTATAAACTGATTAGGACATAACTCTTTCTCTATTGTGTTCGTAAGAACCCACCATAGTATGGATTTAAGAAGCGAAATTAAATACCCAATATGCCTGGCTTAGAAAATCATTGGTTCTGAATTGCTGCATTGTAATTCTGTGTATAGATCTACCTACCTACACTGGGCTTTAAAAAGAAAGTGCAATTAAAGACGTAGATTGCTGTGAACAAGGAATTCTATTCTACCAGTAGTAATGAGTAAACTTTCCCCATTCCTGACCCTAAAGACCATCTTTGAGCTTCACTATAGGAATACTTGGATGATAATCTTATGTTTTAATATAATACGTAATATATAAGAATGTTCACAGATCAGTTGGCATTTCTTTTGACTTTAAGAAGCTGAGCCTTTGTGTCCTAAAATTATAGGTATATAATCCTCAAATCTGCTGTGTGGCCAAAACAAAACAACAAAACAAAATAAAAAAACAATAAAAAAGTTGAGCATGCTCTTTTTGTTGGTTGAAGACTCAATATGCATTATGAAAGCAAAATGTTTAGTATTTTACTAAATGATAAAGTGTCATTCAAGTGATAATAGCCTTCGGCACTTAGCAGTTTCTGGCTTTCATGTTTAAGGAAAACAGACTAGGTGAACTGGTTAAAGTCAGCTCAAGGTGATGAGGCTTTGAAACTTTCTTGCAGTTTTGAGGATCTGGTTATAGTCTGCTGAAAATAGTGTGTATGTCAATTGAGAACTGCAAACTGGGAAGAAATGGGCACTGGTGAAGGTTTTGGTATGTAGGAAATATGTCTGGAAATTGTCCCGATTTGTAAAGTCTGGTGACTTTTTTACTTGAAAACAATGAGAAGTGAGAGTTTAAATGCTGGTTTCTGGTGTCCCTCCTCTGCACTGCTATTCCCTTGTGATTACTGCTCCACTTACCCCTCTCTTCTGTTAATCTGTGAACTCTCCAGGGGCAAGGACTCAGTTTATATACCACAGTGACAGTGACAGGCACTTACTAGATGCTTATGAAATGTTTGTTATATGAAATGGGTAAATGCATGAGTATGAAAGGCTTGGCTCAGAATGTTCTCTTTCTTTTCTTTCTTTCCTTCCTTCCTTCCTTTCTTTCTTTCTTTCTTCTTTCTCTCTTTCTCTCCTTCCTTCCTTCCCTCCCTCCCTCTCTCCCTCCCTCCCTCTCTCTCTCTTTCTCCTTCTTTCTTCTTTCCTTCCTTCCTTCCTTTGCAGGGTCTCACTCTGTCACCCAGGCTGGAGTACAATGGCATGATCGATCTTGGCTCACTGCAATCTCTGCCCCCCGGATTCAAGTTCTCCTCCCAACTCAGCCTCCTAAGTAGCTGGAACTACAGGCACTCATCACCATGCCTGGATAATTTTTATATTTTTTGGTAGAGATGGGTTTCACCATGTTGCCCAGGCTGGTCTCAAACTCCTGGGCTCAAGAAATCTGCCTGCCTTGGCCTCCCAAAGTCCTGGGATTACAGGCGTGGGCCACCATGCCTGGCCAGGCTTGATATATTCCTTTACTCCCATCTATGAGTTCCATGGATCAAGCCTTTCACTGTGCCCCACACATCATGAATACATATAACTTGATTGCCTACTTAGCTGAGAGGAGTATCCTGGAAGCATTCAGATTTGGGATTTGTAGACCGGAAAATTAAAGTGACCCACCACTTACATTTAACACACTTTTGTTTTCCATCACCTCAAATATTTAAATATAATTATTCCAAAGGCCTTCTTTTTGACCATATCTCATGTACACTTATATTCTTAGAAAGGAAATGTCAGGGCTGAAATGTTGCCTCTGTTACCTGTTATTGCTTTTTTTTTGGCTGCATGGAAAATCTGGAAAATTATCATTCTTGTTGAGAAGTGTAAAAGAGGGATTGCAGATTTAGTAATAAATGACACATATTATTTTCTTACTTCTCAGCCTTCCCAGTTTCTCCACTCTCCCTCATTTTTTTTTCCCATAACCTTCCTTCCCACCCTATCTCTTGTCAGCCTTTGACTGCAAGAGCTACTCTACCTATGAAAACGTGCATTGGACCGTGACCTGTACAGTTCCCGGAATTGTTCTCAGGGTGAAAAACCTTCATGGGTATTAGAAACAATTAACGTTTCCATTTACCACTAGACCCAAAGCTTTATGAGCAGCAAAGATGTAAATTTATTTTAACCTTAAATCTAAAGTATAATTTCTGTGTGTGGGAAACCAGCAGTAGGAGACTAGTGTGATTGGGAGATACATTTCAATTAATTCTTCTACCAACACCATATCTCTTCTGCATCAGAACCTTTTATAGTGTTAAAATTAACAATTATGCAGCTGATGGCTGGCTAAATCCACCAGGGGACCCAGAGAGAGCCTCAGATAACACGACACGTATAAATCATTCAGGAGAACAATTCATGAAAGAAAAGTTATCTGTGTTTGGGATGACATTGGAAGAGCTAAATAGGAGTCAATTTGAAGAAGGGACATTTAGTCCCATTGTCCAGCTTGCCTTTTCCTTTTTTAAAAAATTGTGTCATAATATACATTTTTAAAATTAATTATCCATTAGCAGCAAGATAAATGTCTCTTCTTGTGCTAAGGAAATAGTGGCCTCAGTGGTGAAAGATTATTTCACATGAGTAGCACTCATAAAGAGAGCTGTTCCCAGATAAGGTGGCAACTGTTCTTTAAAGAAGCACAATGAAGGGTGACAGGCAAGCCCATGTTGACCAAATGGAATAGAAGACCTGCAGATTTCAGTCCACTGATCAGTTACATAAGCGGAGAGATTCAGATCAGGAATGACATTTCACCGAACCACATAGACAGCAAAGTAGTAAGTACTTCAGAATATAACAACCCATGAAACTGCATCCTAGAGAGTATCAAAAACTATTTTCAGGGCTCTCTGACACCAGAATGTTTTGGAAACACCTCTAGAAGTAGTTTTTCATGCTTAAATCTTCAGTTACCATAAAAATTTATATCCCAGGGTTTTTAATAAATGTATTGTTTTTGATGCGTGGAGAATATATATGCATTCATTCTCTAATAAACTGGAATTTAATAGGATCAGTTGCCAAATACTAGTCTTGCAAGTGATCTGTTTTATTAAACTTTTTATTTAATTTCATCTATAATACATTTTATTTAATTGATCCTTTTAAGAATCATATCTGGGCTGGGCACGATGGCTCATGCCTGTAATTCCAGCTACTCCAGAGACTGAGATGGGATTGCATGAACCCAGGGGTTCGAGGCTGCAGTGAGCTATGATTATGCCACTGCACTACAGCCTGGGTGACAGAGCGAGACCCTATCCAAAAGAAAAAATAAATTGTGGCTCTGTGGTCTTGATTTATCTTTTTGACTACAGGTTTTGAATTTTAAACTTCACTCATAGTTAACAGAAATATTAAACTTGCAGTTTTCATGCATGGAATAATAACCAGGCTAAATGCTTTATTAAACACTGGAGGTGACTCAATTGTTATATAACTTTCATTTATTTTAAATAATTTATTTTCTTCCCCACACTTGCACATTCTCCTAGTAACGTGCAGAAGAAATAAAAAAAAAATGAGTTTTTGACATGGTTCAATAATTATGTCACAGTTTGGTGACGTTTTTGCAATTATTCTTTAATGAGGTATGAATTACAGTTGCCTTCATATCTATTTGCATCCAAAATACTTGGATAAAACGTATTGCCTTCTTTTTGTAGTTCATTTCATTGGGTCTAAACACGTTTATGACACACAGTTTTTAAATTGTGAGCACACACACTTGGCTTAGCACATATTAATTATTTCATTCTGGCATTTTGTTCTTTAGGAAGACATAAATGTTTGTGGTCAAATGTTGACAATCAATAATGGTGCAAAGATGTCAGCAATTAGTGCAACATTTTCATTAAAATGTAGAAAATAACAGATTCCAGAGCAGATGCCGTGAAACCAACAGTGTGTCCCATAGGAAAGAATCAACAGAAACAGAGAGAGTCTGAATCCAGACTGTTCTGTAACAGAAACTATGCCCTAATCAGGCCTTATAATTCTCCCCTTCAACTTTTAAGTGAAGAGAAACTGGGGGTAAACATTGGAATGTTTAGATACTAACATATCTTTTATATATTAAATTTACAGATAGACATAAAAATATTTTTTATGTAACAACATGTCTTTTGTCCTTGCATATAGTGTAGTTTGAGTCATTTGTTATCAAGGAATCTTTTTGCTGTTTTTAGAATTGCAGGGTTAAGAATCCCTCTACAATTTGCCACAGAAGGATGATTAGGCTGGGTAGACCCAGCTGGAGTAGTTCCTCCCTCTGCCAGACCCAGCCTCCGCCACATGAGTCTTTCTGGTCTTTTATATTCTATTCAATATGTTTTTCTTTTAAATCTAGATATAATTTACTTGCCATAAAGTTTACCATTTTCACGTCCACCATTCAGTGGGTTTTGTGTATTCCCAGAATTGTGCAGCCATCATTACTAATTCCAGAATACTTTCTTCACCCCAGAAAGAAATCTGTACCTGTTAACAGTCACTCCCTGTTCCCCCTCCCTCCAGCCCAGACAAATGCTAATTGATTTTCTGTCTCCATGGATTTGGCTGTTGTGAACATTTTACACAAATGGAATCATACAATATGTGGCTTTTTGTGTTTGGCTTCTTTCACTATGTGCTATTCCCTCTGCTCCAAAGTAGATGCACATAGGATGGAAGAAAACTTTTCTGTTCTCACGGGGGTTAGAACATTGTAGGACAAGCAGGCTAAGTAAATATGTGCTGTACACAGTACGGGCAACACATTTTCCTCTTGATCTGTCTCCAGTTCCTCTGGTGTACAATTTATAAATACAAAGTAATGGCCCCATTATGTGGTTGCCAGGGTGACATCACCTGCATAAACCAGAACTAGGCTAAGACGATAAAAGGCTCTCATCTTTACACTTTATGTTCAAGTTTTGCATTCAACTATTTTTTTTTTTTTTTTTTGAGACTGTCTCGCTCTGTTGCCCAGGCTGGAGTGCAGTGGTGCGATCTCGGCTCACTGTGAACTCTGCCTCCCGGGCTCAAGCGATTCTCCTGCCTCAGCTTCCCGAGTAGCTGGGATTACAGGTGCTCGCCACCACGCCTGGCTAATTTTGTATTTTTAGTAGAGATGGGTTTTCACCATGTTGGCCAGGCTGGTCTTGAACTTCTGACCTCAAGTGATCCGCCTACCTTGGCCTCCCAAAGTGCTGGGATTATAGGCATAAGCCACCATGCCCGGCCTATTTCTTAATTAAGGATCAAGAGAACATAAACACCCATGATGGATTCATGGGTCACTTTTAAGTTGCCTTTAATACAATGGGCAGGCTTGCCTCACTTCCCTCTTCAGAGTTTAGTTTTCCTCCATTCATGGAGTAAGATGCTGTGATGTTAGCTGCCAACACTAGCACACACTACAGCACATTGCTCCAGAGTGCAGCCTATTGTAGGATATGAAAGGCAATATTTTGGTAGACTAGAATTAAAAATTGTCTCTTAAAAATTCACATAACAACAAAAAATTCCTTTTCTCTTAGCTCCTCTAGTATATTCTGGGATCATGTTTTATAACCCAAATCAATAAGATTTCTTTACTCATGAAAGTTGTAAACATTCTCTGTGGAAACTTGAAAACTAAATCATACAGAAGAAATAAGAATCACCTATAAGCCTGCCACTTAGAGTAAACTAATAGTTTGTTTTTGTGTACAGAAAATTTCATTTCTTTTAAGTTCAAAAAAAAAATTATTGAATGTCTCTTATGACCTAGGGGGAAATCAGTGGAGGATAAGAACAAATCTTTGGCAATTTATACAAATTATGGTCACACAGGTTATAAGGTTTGTATTGCCCGCATAAGCATTGCAGCGAGTATACTTTCCCATATTTTGAAATATTCTTTAAAAAACATGACTTTTAATACCTACATATGATTGGGCTATAATTTCCAAATTGTGACTCATTTATGTTGTTTTCCATTTTTTATTATTAAAAATAATGCTGTCAAAAATAAGTTGAATAAACTTGTATATAACATTTTCAGTTTTGTATATAAAATTTTCAAAATCATAAATTTTCAAAAAATAATTTATAATTAAACAACAATAAATTAATAATTAATCCTGAGAACAGATTGATTAGAGAATTACTAAGTCAAGTATATCTTTAGCTTAAGCATATTTATACATATTGCTAAATTACCTACAGAATTATACCAATTTATACTCATAACCAGCTTTGATTGAGAGTGTTCATTTTTCTATTTATTCAAAAACACTGCTATTATCACTGTAAACATTTTTAGCTAATTTGTAGGCAAATATCCTATCTTTAATTATTGGCAAAGTTGAAGATTTTTGTATGTTTATTTGCCATTTGCATGTATTATGTATGATTTGACTATTCTTGTCTTTGCCCATTTTTTATGTTGAGTGTTTGTCTTTTATTGATTGATAAGTGCTTTTTATATATCAAATCATCTGTCAGATATGACTCAACTATTCATCTACTTTGTTTTTTACTTTTAAATGAATTATGGCTTTAAAAAAATATATATGAATTTTAAATGTTTTCGTAAGTTTCATTTGTTAATATTTTTCTTCATGGCTTTTGCCTTTGATTTCATGCTTGAATGTCTTTCTCCAATGTAAAGTAAAAGAAATTCAACTATTTTTTTTCTAGTTGCTATGCTTATTTTTATATTTAAATCTTTAATCTATTTGAAATTTGTTTTGGCATATAGCAATGTAGACATTCAACTACTTTTTCTCCAATAGCTATGTAATTGTCTTATTTATTGAGTAAATCTTCCTTTTGTAAGTGATTTATGACGTCTTTATAAAACACTGCATTTCTACTTGAATTAGAATAAGCCAGTTACTTTCTTTCATGGATACGCTGAAATCCTGTGTGTTTTGCCATTCTTGTTAATTATTCCAGGAAGAGCCATCCACAAGTCTTACTACAAAAAACAGAGTAAAATCGGTGTCTCCAGATTTGAAAGTTTTCCATTTCTATCTTAAAAATGAAAACTGTGAACTTTTTTTATGTGCTCAAAATAAACTCTTATTAAGTCACTGGTGTTTTTTCAGCTTTGTTTGTTACAGCAGAAAGCATTATCTCTTTTTTTTTCCCTTTTCAACTTTTATTTTAGGTCCAGGGGGGACATGTGCATATTTGTTACTTGAGTAAATTGCATGTTGCTGGAGACTGGCGTACAAATAATGTCATCACCCAGGTAATGAGCATGGTACCTGACAGGTAGTTTTTCAACCCTCAACCTCCTCCCTCTCTCCACCCTCAAGTAGGTCCTGGTGTCTATTCTCCCCTTTGTGTCCATGTGTACTCAGCGTTTAGCTCCCATTTATAAATGAGAACATGCAATATTTCGTTTTCTGTTCCTGTGCTAATTTGCTGAAGATAATGGCCTCCAGTTGCATCTATGTTGCTGCAAGGGCACAATTTTGTTCTTTTTTATAGCTACATAGTATACCATGGTGTACTGCATTTTCTTTATCCAGTCCATTGTTGATGGGCATCTACGTTGATTCCATGTCTTTGCTATTATAAATAGTGCTAAAATGAACATATGAATTCATGTATCTCTTTGGTAGAATGATTTATATTCCTTTGGGTGTATACTCAGTAATGGGATTGCTAGGTTGAATGGTAGTTCTAAGTCCTTTGAGAAATCTCAAAAATGCTTTCCACAGTCACTGAACTAATTTACATTCCCACCAGCAATGTGTAAGAGTTCTCTTTTCTCTGCAGCCTCCCAAATATCTGTTAATAGCCATTCTGACTAGTGTGAGATGGTGTCTCATTGTGATTTTGATTTGCATTTCTCTAATTATTAGTAATGTTGAGCATTTTTCCTATGCTTGTTGGATATATGTGTCTTCTTTTGAAAAGAGTCTGTTCGTATCCTTTGCCCATTTTTTAATGGGGTTGTTTTTCACTTGTTGATTTGTTTAGGTTCCTTACATATTCTGGATATTAGGCCTTTATCAGATGCATAGTTTACAAGTATTTTCTCCTATAGATTGTCTGTTTACTTTGTTGTTGCAGCTGCTTTTGGAGACTGTCACGAAATCTTTACAAAGGTTTATGTCTAGAATGGTATTTCCTAGGTTTTATTCTAGGGTGTGTATAGTTTGAGGTCTTACATTTAAGTATTAATCTATCTTGAGTTGATTTGTATATACAGTGAAAGGAAGGGGTCCAGTTTCAGTCTTCTGTGTATGACTAGCCAGTTATCCCAGGATCACTTATTGAATAGGAAGTCCTTTTCTCATTGCTTGTTATTGTCAACTCTGTTGAAGATCAGATAGTTGTAAATGTGAAGCTTTATTTCTGGGTTCTCTGTTTTATTGGTCTATGTGTCTGTTTTTGTACCATGCTGTTTTTTTTGGTTACCATAGCCTTGTAGTATAGTTTGAAGTCAGATAATACGATACTCCCAGATTTGTCCTTTATGCTTAGGATTGCTTTAGCTATTCGGGCTCTTTTTTGGTTCCATGTGAATTTTATTTATTTTTGTTTATTTTTTTCCCCTCTGGAACATTCAAATTCACTGTTCCAAAGTTTAACTAAAAACACAATTTGCAAATATTTAATATCTACTGAAAAGCATTTCTAAGTTAAGAATGAAAAAGTATATACATAATATATAATCAAATACCAGGTGCCTCAACTCCCACCAGGTCCACACTCAGCAACATCCATCTTTTTAGGTTCTTCAAGATCTTCTGTTAAATCTACAAAATTGTTTTCCATGATGGGGGAAGGAATGGAAATCCTCATTGCTTTTTGAAATTCATACAGGCTTACAATATCACCTGGAGTTACTTGCTGTGCAAGTTTTTAAGATTATTGGTCACTTGTTCAGTGAGATGCATTTCTCTGCAGGAGGCACCCAAGAGACAGATCATACTGGGAGGGGGTCTGGTGCGTAAATGCTCGTTCCGGGCTTCCTGGAGCTCCCTGAACAATTTGGTGGCCTCATCAAGTTTCTTCTGAATACTTCAGGTTCTTCAGAGTCAAAAACTTCAACTGGAGCGCCAAAGTTTACTACTTTCAGTGTGTGAGCCTGTCTTGAGTATTGGGGTCCAGATGCCCTGCTGGGTCTAGTTCTATAATCTCCATTTCTTTTGCTGTGTCAACTGTCCTAGTATGGCCTTCATCTTCAGGCAATGACATCTCCAACTCTTGTAGGGTCCTGGAATTCCCTCCTTTTGTTAAAACATCCAGTAAACTATCTGCATAACATATGGATAATCTTGGCATGTGGCCCAAAACTCATGGATGCTGAAATCTCTTGGGAGATCAGAGTCTTCCCCATAGGTTGGATAGATTAAATCAGAATGATCCTTGCTGATATTTGTAAACGTGGAGTCATAACATGGTGCATAAGAACTGTAGGTCCAGAATTCAAGTCTCACACTTCTGCAATGGGATCCACAGGGTGGAGAAGTCCCAACGTTGTTGTTCCATCTGGTTTTCTTCTTTCAAATTCACACCGACGGTTCACAAGCTGTCTGGTCAGCTTTCCTCCAGATTCCTTCACAACTTGGTCAAGCTGTTCCTGCTCTCTCTCTGAATCATTGCTTTTAAACTTATCGTCAAGCATATCTTTGTCTATATTTTAATTTTCTTTGCCGGGACTCTTGAAGGCTTGTGCTTCGGCATCTCCAGAGTCCTCTCTCTCTGGGCCAGCAGCCTCCGTCCTCCCCACTCTGCCTCCATCCTCCCCAGTCTGTTCTATCTTTCTGCTTTCGAGTTTTCTGCAAGTCAGCCATGAAGTCTATGCTCTGCTTCAGGCTCTGAATTCTTTCCTGGCTAGGAATTGTCATCCCCCAGTGCAACAGCTTCTTTGCAGCTGTATAATAAATGGTCTCTGGTTTGTTGTAAATCATGGCATTAGTGCACATTAGTTTGAAGTTATCCTTTAGTTCTATCGACTGGTAGTCATTGTTCTTGACCTTTTCTTTCATAGTACTAAAATCCCTTGGGTGTTTAATGATCATGGAGTAGCCAGGAGCAATAAAATCAGTCACAGGAAATGAAAAGAAAGCACTTGGGTCTTTTCTCTGCAATTGTCTCATCAGTTGATTCAAAGCTTCTTGAAGGGGTGTCTGTTCTACTTCTTGTTTGGCTAAAGAGCTTGTGAGAGGATCTCACACGGGCATGACACTGGAGGTCTTTTTCTGCCTCATTCTCCACAAGGTCTCGATCTCGCTTCTTTTTATCCTCCCTAACTCTCCTCCGTTTTCTCTCTTTTTCTTCCCCTGGAACCTGCTTCTCTCCTTTCTTTCTCTTTTTCCTTGTGTTTGTCATGATCTTATTCGCCTTCGAAGAGGCTGGAGTCGTGCCCTGAGCTGCCCGTGGAGAATTCGGTGACTTCGTTCCCTCCTACTTTGAGGACCAGCCTCAATGGCTTCTCTACATACCCCTTATAGAGGTGTTTGTCTGACTTGCGCTCCTTGTGCTTCTTGCCCCTGTCCAACTGGCCCCGGTGCCCGCCCCCAGAGCCAGGAGCAGGCACGCAGCGCAGCTTCCGGTCCAGGCCAGGCCCGCGCAGGGCGGGAGCGGCCCGTAGAGGCCCAGCGCGCCGGGAGACAAGGGGGCGGCGCGAGGTCCCTCTCGACCCATGTGAATTTGAGAAGAGTTTTTTCTAATTCTGTGAAAAACGATGTTGGTAATTTGATAGGAATAGCACTGAATCTGTAAATTGCTTTGGGCAGTATGGCCATTTTAGCAACATTGATTCTTCTTATTCATGAACATGGAATGTTTTTCCGTTTGTTTTTGTTGTCTCTGATTTCTTTCGGCAGCGTTTTGTAACTCTTGTTGGAGAGATTGTTCACCTCTGTGATTAGCTGTATTCCTAGGTATTTTATTCTTTTTGTGGCTCTTGTGAATAGAATTGTATTCTTTTATTATTATTATTATTATTATTATTATTATTATTATGATACACCATCCTTCTGCAGCATAG
Organism: Gorilla gorilla gorilla; assembly: GCF_029281585.2. NCBI lineage: Eukaryota > Metazoa > Chordata > Mammalia > Primates > Hominidae > Gorilla > Gorilla gorilla. Next base: position 109,492,517 of record NC_073238.2, read on the forward strand.
AATTGCATTTTTGATTTGGCCCTCAGCTTGGATGTTTTTGATGTATAGAAATACTACTGATTTTTGTGCATTGATTTTGTATCCTGAAATTTTACTGAAGTTGTTTATCAATTCTAGGAGGCTTTGGGCAGAAGCTGTGGGGATTTCTAGATATAGAATCATATTGTCTATGAAGAGAGATCATTCAACTCACTCTTTTCCTATTTGGATTCCTTTTATTACTTCCTCTTGCCTGATTGCTTTGGCTACGACTTCCAGTATTATATTGAAGAGGAGTCATGAGAGTCGGGATCCTTCTCTTGTTTCAGTTCTCAGGGAGAATGCTTCCAGCTTTTGCCTGTTCAGTATGATGTTGGCTGTGGGTTTGTCATAGATGGAGACCTGAATTATCAGGTCCTAGTGGATACCTGAATTATTCTGGTTAATATAATGCTTAATTTGAAATCTGATTCTTTTTTCTTCCCCAATTCTTATTAATGATTTAATATCTTCTCTACCTTATCTTACATATTTTGAACTACATTTGAATAACTACATTGCATTCTTTTTTTGTACTAATGTTTACATTGTTTCTCTTCTCTTTGAGTTCTACAGACTTATCTCTAGCTTTTATACATAATTTTTACATAATATTAATATTAAGATGTGATTTACAGTGTACTCTCTTCTTAAAATTATTCATTTTACCATATTTTGTGGTTTCAAAGAGCTTTCAAATTTATTTTTGCCTGCTCTTTCCCTTCCTCCTCCTCTTCCTCTTTCTTCCTTTACAATCCAGAAGTCTTCTTCTTCTTCTTCTTCTTTTTCACCTGTTATACCGTGAATTCAGTTAATAGACTCCAGCAGCTCAGGCTCCTTTTCATTGGTTTTCACAAAGTTGTGCTTCTCTGGGTGGAACAGGCTGCAGCTTCAGGTTTCTCTTTAGCGTCCCTCTTTATGCTGGTTATTTTCCTTCACACACTTTCAGGAAATCATCTTGGCTCTTAGAGTGCTTAATATGCCCAATATGCATATTAATTCTCTTGGCAAGAATCTTGCCCTTAACTTGTTTGTTTACAATGATGCCAACAGCATGCTAGGTAACTTTGTAGACTCTTTTAGTTTTGCCATGGTGACATTTGTGAGGCATTTCTTTTTGGACAGTACCCATTCCCTTGGTGTCTACATTATTGCCTTTCTTGTAGATATGCACTTATGTTGCCAAAGGTACAACTCCGTTTTCTCAAAGGCTTAGGGGACCTCAGCAGTTGCCTCTCTTCTTTCCTCTGTGTTCGTCATTTTATCAAATTACTGGAAGCTGGGAGTTGAGGCCAAAAGGTACTTTCCTCTTCTTAAAAGTAACCTGAGTGTTGTATCTCTTCTCCTTGCCTGGAATTGGCTATTTCTTGCATTCTTCTTCTTCTGGGACTCGAATTCTAACTGTTAGACTTGCTTCTTGTTTTCTCTGGCTTTTGCCTTTATTGATGTCTCCCTTCCTTCCCCTTTCTCCCCATCTCCTTTGCTTCTCTTTCTTTCCCTTCATTTTTTCTTCCTTTTTTGGGGAAACTTCAAGGTTCTCTCTTCTAAGGAAACATTTATTTACCTTCTATCTGTTGTTTTTGGATCATGCCAAACCATCATTTGAGTTTTGTTTTCTCTCATGTTCCCTCCTGAAATCCATCCTGTTAATCCTCCCTGCCATTCCACCCCTCACAGTCCCATCCCATTCTCTTCTCCCTGTTCCCTTCTCTTACACTCAGAAAAGTTCTATGCACTTTTGGGGCATGTTACCTGTTTTGATTTTTTCTTCTGTGTTTTCATTCTGAGCTCTTAGAGCTGGCCCAGCAAACCTGCCTGGGCTTAGCAGTAAACCTGTGTCCTTTTTTATTACAAAGAGCAGACGCATCTCCATAACCAAGACATTCCGACAGAGGAACGTGTGTGTGTCCGGGGGAATGTGTGTGTGTTTCTGTATCAACTTTAATCTTTTGCTGACTCGAAAAGTCAAACCAAGTTAAAGAAAATCATAAAACAGCCCAAAACTGACAGGTTTGATATTCCCTCTTTCTTCAGGTCTATATTATATATTTCCTTATTCCAATCAAATATTTACTGTTATTTTTACTGAAAATGTTACTGCAACAGAAGTATCTTTTTATTACTCTACTGTTCACTTTAAAATGGCTAAGATGGTCAATTGAATATTTTTAATTTTTTTTGTTTGTTTGTTTTTTGAGACAGGGTCTCACTCTGTCACCTAGACTGGAGTGCAGTGGTGTGAACACAGCTCACTGCAGCCTTGACCTCCCAGGCTGAAGTGTTCCTCCTGCCTCAGCTTCCTGAGTAGCTGGGACTACAGGCATGCACCATCATGCCCAGCTATTTTTTTTTTTTTTTAAATTTCAGTAGAGATGAGGTCGCACTATATTGTCCATGCTGGTCGCAAAACTCCTGAGTTCAAGTGATCCTCCTGCCTCAGCCTCCCAATGTGCTGGGATTACAGGCATGAGCCAGCACTCCTGACCTTCAATTGAGTTATAGGTGCTTTTCACCACAAAAAAAATTTTAATTGAGGCCACAATGTTTTCCATCTCCATAGGTATGTTCTTAAGGAGAATGAATTGCATTCTGAATCATTAGGAATGTTTTCCAAAAGTGCTTATCTTTTTCTCTTAATACTGTATCCAAAATAAATGTTTTTTCCCCTAATAATATGAATCACCCACTAAACTCTTTGCTTCCTAAGATTTGAATTGTAAAGGTTCTTGTATGAAGAAAAAGCTCAATAAGTGTTTGTTGGATGAAAAGGGAAACCTTAATTTATCTCATGCCAGTTGTAATAATAATTAATATCTTCAGCACCACTACTATTACATCATATTTACCGCAACAGCTAACATGTATTGGCACTTGCTATGTGCCAGGGAATAACCCTTCAGAGATATTATCTAATCATAGCAGCTGTATGTAACTTTGTTTTTCTTTAAAATAACTTAATTTGGATTTCAAGATCTCATTCTATCAAGGTTATAGCTGCTTTTATCTCAGACACTTCTGGGTTGTTTTTGAGTTTGTTTCTGGGTTGTTTTTCTAAGTTTTAGGGTAGAGACAGACACTTTTTTTTAACCAATATAACTGCACCCACCCCAACTCCTTTATTTACAGACTCTTGATACCATATTGAGCAGCGAAGTGCCAGCTGACTATTCCTTTTCTTTGCCTTCTTTGCAGCTGGGGTAACCAATTCTGGCCAGTGAGACATAAGAAGAAGTCAGCTGAAAATTTCTAGCAAAGCTTTTGATTTCAGATGGCTTGATGCTAGCTCCTCCCTCCCTCTTCCTTCTTCCTGCTTTGATCTCAGATATGATCCCTGGAGCTGGGGCAGCAATCTTATGACCATGCAGGAAAAGCCAAAAATTACAAACACATTGTTGAACTATAGAACTAATTTGTAACCATCTGTTTTTTGGACATCTTATTATGTGAGAGAAATAAAGGTCTCTTTCTAAAGTCATTAGAATTGTCTTTTATGCTACTTGCAGCTGAATGTATTCTTAAGTAATAATGAGAGTTATAGAGTGCCATGGGTGTGATGGTTCTATTTTGTATTAGGGTCACTATTATCCCATCTGGTCCTTCATTACCATTCCACACAGGTCATCCCTGAGGTGCCTTGTACGGAATGATTGTTGTAAGCCCTGCAACCTTCTATTCTAGATCTTTGCTATGATAGTGTTGATGGCAAGGGTCCCATCTGTTTCTGTGCCACTCAGGGATACGAGGATATTTTCAAGGCTGGCTATGGCTCTGTGGTGGACTATTACAATGATGGCTCTGATTTAACCACACCTTTAGGTATTCATGCCTTATATAGTCCTCCTCACACTGACTCTAGACTTGGTCTCATGACTTACTTTGGCTGATGGGCCATTGGCAAACAGTGCAAGCAGAGGTTCAGTAAGGTGCTTGTACATTGGGACTGGTCTGCTTGGAATGTTCCCAGCCACCATAGTATGAGAAACCCAAGCCCTACAGTGAAGCCAGTAGAAGAAAACTGAGACACTCCAGTTGACTCCCAACTGAGCAACCAGCCAACCACTACGAGCAACTGCCACCTATGCAAGTAAGCCATCTTGGGTAGTCCAACCAATTGAGCCTCCAAATGACTCCGGCCTCAGGTGAACCATATGGAGCAGGCATCTGAGCCCGGGTAATTCACAGAATCATAAGAGGTAATAAAATGCTTGATGACTTAAGCCACTAAGGTTTGGGGTATTTTGTTTCACAGTAATAGCTAGCAGGAAAAGGCCTCTTCTTCTTAGGTACAAAATGATTTAGAGAGTCACAGTATTCTAATGAATAGTACAGCTATACAATTATTAAAATAGATAAGTATTTGCTTTTGCATTTTTGCTGCAAGTTCTATATATATAGTGCATATGAAACACAAGAAACCTGATACATTGATAAGCCATTTCAAAACACTACATTTTCTATTCTTTTCCACTTAGCACTTATATAGTGCTCATTATCACAGAATATAGGGGCTTTACAATATTATTATTTAGCATTTATATAACACTTTTTGCCTTCAATGTATACTACAAATTATTTTACTTTAAAATCATTTAAATTTTAAAATTATTTCATAACTCTTTTTGCAGAGGAGAAAATATATAATAGAGCCTGAAGATGTAGTTGTATTGCTTCAGTCTCATGATAAAACTTGAGTGGATGAGGAGTTGCTTCTTATGAACGAGCAAAGAAAGTGGTTACTTGAGAGGGAATCTACTCCTAGTGAAGATCCTGTAAGTATTGTTAAAATGACAACAAAGGATTTAAATATTACATAAATGTTGTTGATAAAGCAGCTGCAGGGCTTGAGAACATTGACTCCAATATTTAAAGAAGTTCAACTGTGGGTAAAATGCTATCAAACAGCACTGCATGCTACAGAGAAATCTTTCATGAAAGGAAGACTCATTTGATGTGGCAAACCTCATTTTTTTTTCATTTTAAGAAATTGCCACAGTCATCCCAACCTTCAGCAACCACCGCTGATGAGTCAGCGTCCATCAACATGGAGGCAAAACCCTCCACTAGCAAAAAGATTACCACTCACTGAAGGCTCAGATGGTGATGACCATTAGCATTTTTTAGCAATAAATTATTATAAAACTAAAATATGTTCATTGTTGTTTCAGACATAATGCTACTGTACACTTAATAGATTATAGTATAGTGTAAATGTAACTTTTATATGCACTGGGATATCAAAATATTTGGGTGACTCACTTTACTAAGAGATTAACTTTATTGTGGTGGTCTGGAATGGAACCCACAATATCTTTGAGGTATGCCTGTAGTGAAATATCCCAGCACTGTGTCAGTCAACAATGACAACAGTCCTGAGCATTGATGAAGTTCAAGAATTGTGTATTCCATGAATATGCCTTCTGAGCTCCTCTCCTCTTAACAAACCCTCTAGAGTGGTTCCCATGGCGCTCCCTGTTAATGTGGCAAAACAGCATTTCAGCATGGCTGAGGGAGCTCTGACAAAGATGTCCTGAAAACACTGTCCTGCATGTGCCCTGTTTGGGAAACCTGAGGGAAGCCTTAAGGCTACAGTTAATTAGGAACGAATTTTTTAAATCAATGGTTAGGAATAATGGACTTTACTGTTAACGTTTTTTGAAGAATGAATATTAAGATTATGATTATTATCAAGAGTTTTAAATGACATAATAAAATGCTTGTAAAATTATCTCAAGTGTTAACTGCAAAGTACAAAAGTGTATTGAAGTGTGATCTCAACTTTGTAAGTATAGACACAAATATTTATGGAGATCTGCATGGGAGATTGAAAGGAAATATGCCAGAATCTTTACAGTGATTATTTCTAGAAATGGGATTATGAAGGATTGCTTTTATATCCCTGTTCTTTTAAAATGTTCCATAAGTAGGTGTTACTCCTAGAATTATAAAAAGTTACATATTTTTCTTTAGAGACTTTGTTTGTTGGATTTGGTTTGAAGAGTTATACATTTGTACAATTCAAATATCAAAATGCTTTAACAGGGTAAACATTGAGAGGTCTTACTGAGGATGGAGACAGGACGTGACTCAGGAGGCAGGACTCAATCAACTTCAGAGGCAGGGCCCAGACACCGGACCAAATTGAGGACTAACTAAAACAGGGAGGAGGTGGAAGCACCTTTCCATGAGACACACCTACCAGTGTGCCATGTCAGTTTACCATTGCCATGGCAACAACCGGAAGTTACCACCCCTTTCCATGGCCACAACCCAACAACCCAGACGTTACCATCCTTTTTCTAGAAATGTCTGCATAATCTGCCCCTTAGTTTGCACATAATTAAAAACGGGTATAAATATGACTGCAGCACTGCCTCTGAGCAGCTATTCTGGGCACACTTTCTATGGGGTAGGCCTGCTCTGCAGGGAGCAGTACTTCTGCTGCTGCTGTACACTGTTGATCCAATAAAAGTTGCTAATACCACTGGTTTGCCCTTGAATTCTTTCCTGGGGGAAACCACGGACCTTCCCAGGCTAAGCCCCAATTTGGGGGCTGCATCATCACCTCTACTCTGGTTTTCATCTCCTCCACTTCTCTATGAACACCTACTCATTTAGTTTCCTCTGCATTCTTCCTGAGTTCTTTTTGCAGATATAAGCAAATATGAAAGCATGTTGTTATTCTCTTCCCTTTCTTACACAAAAACAACATTACGTACACTGCTTTGATCCATGGGCTGTAGAATGGATGTAGTATTAGCAGATGTATTAGTCAGTTCTCACACTGCTTTAAGAAATACTTGAGACTAGGTATTTTATACATAAAAGAGGTTTAATTGGCTTGGGGTTCTGCAGGCTGTACAGGAAATACGATGCTGGCATCTGCATGACTTGGAAAGGCCTCAGGAAACTTACAATAATGGCAGAAGGTGAAGGGGGAGAGGGGTGTCTCACATGGCAGGAGCAGCAAGAGCAAAGGGAGAGGTGTCACACACTTTTAGACAACGAGATCTCATGAGAACCCACTCACTGTCACCAGAACAGCACGAAGGGGATGGTGCTAAACCATTCATGAGAAACATCTCCATGATCCAATCACCTTGCATCAGGCTCCACTTCAAACACTGGGAATTACAATTCAACATGAGATATGGGTGGGGACACAGATCCAAACCACCTCAACAGGCATGAAAACAACATTAATTTCTTTGTACATCTCCATCAGAGCTCATAAGTGACCAGGTATATTGTCAATGAGCAGTAATGTTTGGAAAAAAGCAATGTTTTTCTGAGCAGTAGTTCTCAATAGTGGGCTTAAAATATTCAGTAAACCATGTTTTAAACAAATGTGCTGTCGTCTGGACTTTATTTTCCCCTTTTCAGAGCACAAGTAGAGTAGATTTAGTGTCATTCCTAAGGACCCTAGGATTTTCAGAATGGTTAATGAGCATTGGCTTTAACTTAAAGTCTCCAGTCACATTAGCCCCTAACAAGAGAGTCAGCCTCTCCTTTTAAGTTTTAAAGCCAAGCATTGTCTTCTCTCTAGCTATGAAAGTCCTAGATGGCATCTTATTCCAATCCAAGGCTGTTTTGTCTCCACTGAAAATTTGTTAGTATAGCTACCTTTATCAATGATCTTAGCTAGATCTTCTGGATAGCTTGTTGCAGCTTCCCCATCAGCACTCGCTGCTTCACTTTGCACTTTTATGTTATGGAGAAAACTTTATTCCTTAAACCTCACAAACCAACTCTGCCAGCTGTCAGTTTTTCTTCTGCAGCTTCCTTACCCTTCTCAGCCTTCATTTATTGAAGCTTAATTATTTCTAGCTTTTGACTTAAAGTGGGAGACTTGTACCTCTTCCTTTCACCTGAATACTTAGAGGTCATTGTAGGGGCTATTAATTGGCCTAATTTTAATATCACTGTGTCTCAGGGAATAGGGAGACCCAAGGAGGGGGAGAGATGGGGAAACAATGGTCAGTAGAGCAGTCAGAACAAAAACAACATTTATCAATTAAGTTCATTGTCTTATATAGGTATAGCTCATGGCACCCCAAAAACAATCACAATAGTAACATTAAAGATCACTGCTCTCAGATCAACAAAACAGATATAGTAATAATTAAAATGTTTGAAATATTTCAAACTTTGAAATTTGAATATTGTGAGAATTACCAAACTGTGACACAGAGACACAAAGTGAGCGATATACTCGCTCAACGCAGGATCGACACGAACCTTCAATTTGTAAAAATGCTGTAGTATCAAATCTTTGTGTTGCTGGTAAAACTTGGAATGGAGAGGAAAGAAAAGAGGATGTCAAGAGGTGGTCTTTGTTTAATGAGTTATTCATAAGCACACTTATTATGTAGCTCTTCCAGTACTACAGTGGGGGGTGTGTGTGTGTGTGTGTGTGTTTTGCATGTTGGTCCATTTTTTTTTACAAATGAAATATATAAAGAAGTTTAGCAAGAAGTCACACAGTCTTGTAGTTAGGTTATAGAAGATTTAAAGTTGAAAGACTTGCATCTGAATTCTGGTTCTGACTCTTAAAAACTGCCTTTTTTTCAAAACTCTCTGTGGGGGTGAGGGGAGGCCCTGTAGCCCTCCCAACTCCAAACTAAAGAGTCCGAACTAGATTTGGTAGATGTGTCTTTATTTATATTTGTATATATTTTGTTAACAGGGCTATAGCATGATTGAAATAAGATTCAGCAGAGGCTAATTTGGCAATGATCTGGCAGATGGAATGGAGGGAGAAAAGAGAGACAGAGACAGCAGACTTGGGAGTAGTCCAAGGGAATAAAGGAGGGAATGGAAAAAGGAGACTGTGAAGGAAGAACTGATGGTGTTTGAAAATCGCTTTAATGCTAGGGGCAAGGAAAATGGAAATAAATTAGCAAAAAGACCTATATTTAAAAGAGCAGGTGGTGAGGGATTAATTTGGAAGTGGGAAAGGGCAAATAATGAGTTTAGTTTCAAACAAGCTGAGCTTCAAATGCAATATATACACAAAGAAAGAAAGGGGAGTAGCAAGATGAGATGGGCAAGAAAAGTTAAATATGTGGGTAAAAGAATTCAGATGCTAGACCAGAACTGGGGGCAGCATGAGAGACACATGGTAAGGATGTTCCCATGATGGTCTGGCAAAGGTTCTCTTTGGATCCATAAGGCAACAGAAAACACAGATTATTTAATGAAATTGAAACAATAAGCAGAATATTGAGGAGTGACACCAAATTTGACTGAAAGTTCCATTCTAAAGAGATGTATAATTCTTAACGTGAGACGGGGGGTTTATGATATATCAACTTAAGAAGTACTAGAATCTAAAGCCATTGTCTTCAAGTGGGGACTCCAGGGAACACCCAGCAGTTGATGAAATCAGAAAATTTTTATGTCATCCCAAAGGAAACTAAGATACACAAGATTGAGATACACTTCCCCTGCTGACTGTGAACAACCTTTAAAATCTGCCCTTGGCTTTGGGAATGCTTTGAATGAATTTGCTGTGAGTTGCTTAAGAAGAGGCAGAGGGCGGAGTTTGAAACTAGAATTGTTAGGAAGAAATGAATTGGATTACAGGATGGAGAAGATGCATTCTCATTCTAACGCCCAAATATATTAGGTCTTTAGGTAACTGAATAGACAGGAAAAAAACAAATAGCAAAAGCATAGACTACAGTTTCCCCTTGAGGTGGTAGCCTACATGAAGCAGTTGAGAGAAGCATGAAAAGTAGTTTCTTACAAGAACTTTAATCAGTCTTTGATTATCCACATTGGTCTATGTACCTTGCAGATTAACCTTAGAAGTTACCTTTTTTTCTTCTAGTTGGCTACCTCACATTGACAATTCCAAAGAGTATACACCCATTTTCATTTAAGAATATATAAAAACACATTAAAAATTTTTCCATGAAAATAATTCATAATTGTTTGCTTTCCAAAATCCAGTGTGAAGAGATTTTTATATCATCTGATGATTTAGGAAGATCTATATTAATACAGTGTTTCAATAATATCTTGAAAATCAGATTGAATGACTTCCTGGAGTGAAACATTCCCAGTCCTAAATCTTTCTCTGGGAAGGGAGACATATTTGAACAGCCGTATATCAATTTTTTTGTCTCATTATATACAAGTCTTTGTATTTTCCATGTCCCCAGGACAAAGACCACCAGAGACACAAAGTTGGTTTATTGATGGAATTGGGTCAGTTGGCTCATTGTGATGAGGGAGACCTCACATCACGAGGCACCATGGGGCATCTCAGTAAGAGGATGTTGAAAAGATCTTATTATAGGCCTGGGACATGTTTAGGAGATTTTAGGGAGCGTTCAAGGCTGCTGTCAGGAAGGAGGGACTATTCCATGACTGACATTTTTACATTGCAGGTGAGAAGAACAATGCAAGGCTAACATTGTAATTGTCAAAGCAGCAGCAGTCACTAGGCCCGAATATGGGATGTTTGGATGGTTTTGTGGCTTGGACAATATTCTTGTTTTGTCTTGATAGATCAGAGTGACTGAATGGCCTTGAATGACATTGGTATCCTGTACTGTGAAACAGCTTATGTTAAATGGATGAACACCATGGCCTAGCTGTGAGTGGCGAGCCAGCTCGTAGCAACACTGGGGCCTCGCTGATAGTACCAGCCCTGCTCTCCACTAACTGAGGCTGCTTTTCTCTTAGTAGGAGCTCTCTCCAAATGCTGCTACTTTCCAGTTTCTCAGCAATTAGCACCTTGTGTGTTTATTCATCCAACAAGTTTCTATTAAGGACCTCCTGTGTGCTAAAGCTATAATAGTAGGAAAAACAGATATAGATCTCTTAAAATTAGAGACAGTGAGTAGAAGAAAGAGGGAAATTCATTAATTTTCAAAAATCCAAATATTTCATTACAAGCTGAGATAGTTATTATGAAGGAAATATGGAAAGAGTTCTCAGAAGCTGTAACTATTCTAAAGAGTCAAAAAATGATGTTTGAGCAGAAATCCAAAGGATAGGTGAGAGTTGGTCAGGTGAAGAAGGTGGGGAGGGAGGGTGGGAAAGGCATTCTGAGTAGACTGAATGGTCTACCATTCAGAATGCAAAGACCCTGAGGCAGAGAGGCTTTGGAGAAACCCAAAGAAGGCTAGTATGGCTGGCTCCCTACTCATCTCTAAGCTATTTCCAAGTCTTCTCTTGGACCAAACAGTATTTATTATAATATTCAGCATTTTAAACAATGAATTTAAAAACCCAATGGGTTGTTTGAAAGCCAATTAGCTTTAGCTGAAGAAAAGCCACCCTGATGGCATATAAGAGTTAATACAGTTTCCAGAAGCAATAGTCTTAGCCTCTGAGAACTCATCAAAACCTTTAACGTTCCAATTTGAACCTAGAACCTTAGTGTTTTCACACTGAATGCTTGGACCATTCCTGCTCTTCTCCCCTAATTTTAAAATTACTTTCTTGTATTCTATGTCTTTCCTTAATTCCCTAGCCCCCCTGAGGGTGGAGTTCTATCCTATTCCTCTTCACATGCCCCCCAGCACCTTGGCATTTAGTTGGTTTTGTTGGTTTAACTAACGTTTATTGAGTAATGTACCTATTTACACTCCACACTAGGAAACAAACTCTAAAAGGATGGATCTGTCCTCAGAAAGTTTAGAGTTGTGCAAGAATCTAACCCACCATCTGATAAAAGTGAAATCCAACTTTTTAGCCACCTTATCAAATTATTCGACATAAATTTCTGTATGGCTCCTCCCATGATAAAATAATCTTTATTTTACACTTCAAGGAAACTACTTTTAATACTATTTTCTATTTTTTTCAAAATGAAGTTTGACGATTACAAGATGTTGTTACTGTTGTTAAAACCAAGTGGCTTAATTGTGATCCCATTTGCAATTGATGTTTTCACCTTAGGGTATTTGAAAATGAGGTGTGTTTCCTTTTATGTTTTCAATGGCAGCCCCTTGTAATAGTTGTATGAGCACAAGACTGAGAATTAGGAGCCCTTCATTCTGTCCCTGACTCACCAGGTTACCCAACTTAACCTCATCTCATCTGTGAAATGGGGATAGTAATACTTACCTCCCTCACTGGGGTATCATGAGTATTAATTAGTGTTTGTCAAGTGCTTTGAGATCTTCAGATGAAAGGCCCCGTGGAAGCTCAGTATAAAGTACTATTCTATAAATCTCCCCCACCCCCCACTTTCACCTGAACGGTGATTACCAATTATAGCCAGCTCTAAAAGGCGCTAATGCTGCATTCAGACACGACAAGGCAAGTTTTATTGGTCCATTAGGACATGTCTATTTGAAGGAATTAGTTTTGTGAAAATGGTTATTATGCCAAGGGCTTTTATTTTAGGCAGTCGTTGCTCTTAGTAGTTAATAGTTAAATATTAAGCCATTTGGAAAGACTGGTTTCACGTTTTGATTGGAAGGACAAGCCTTCATGCCATGCCATTTACATCTAAAGAAGCTTAGGCATGTGGTGTGGGAGAACCTACTTCCCATAAAATGAAATTATATTTATATGGAAGCCAACTTTGGTTTCTGAGAAACCAGCTGGATGGTGAAGACAATACTATCCACTTAATTAGAAAAGGAAGAAGTGACTCCCACATATAATTTTCTGGATTCTAATTTCAAAGAATTCGTAACTCACGAAAGATTAATTCTGTCATTAGAACCACATTTCATATGTGGCAGCAAGCTAAATCAGTTCACGGTACCTTTTTTTAAAAAAAAAAACTCTTAGCAAGCTAATGTTCAACTGCAGAAAGGGGGCACGAACTCTTAGCTGATTGTTGGATTGAAATAATGTATGTTCTTTGAATAATCAAAGCACTATTAATTTATCCTGTTCCAGGTTTGTTTGTATGTTTTTTTGATCTACTATCAGAGATTTTCCTGGTTCAAAAGTAATTGATTATTTCCTCAGAAAGCAGGGTATTAGCTAGATGAGACCATTTCAGAAGCTAATTGAGTTGTTACAATGAAGATCTTATTGAGAAGTCAGGTGACATATTCATATTTTCATGACTACAAATTTCTTTTTAAAAATATAAAGTAGAAATTCTTTAAAAAGTCAGTTTCGTCAATCATTGTAGAATTGTGTTTTTAAAAAATTTGAAAGGCAAGACAGAAGATAGAGTGACAAAATTTTAACCATTATTTTTTCATATAGAAAGTAATAAACTAGTTTCTGATCATATAGATCACAAGGCGACTTATCTTCATGAAATTAATTCATGTCATGTTCATAAACACTGTATGACCTCATTTAGATTCATTCCCACTTTGTGATAATTTAGGTGTAAAGCGCAGTAAAGCCACCATTGTTTTACCCATGAAGACAGTGCTCCTTAAGTAAATTCACTGTGTAAACAAGGGAAACGGGCTTTCTTTACTTAAGAGTGAGGTCTAACATTGTCCAGGGCCTGAGAAACCAGTTAGTGGCATTGTGGGCATACAAAAATCATGTCAATTACAGATGATTCTTATCTATCTATTAACATACCTAGCAGTCCGCAGCTAAAACTTATAACCCCGTTATCCTGATCATAATTTTGCTGTTTGTTTACTAACACAAACACATATCTTTTTTAAAAAATCACAGATTTAAGTGATCTAATGAGCTTTCTTCTATGTTTATTTTATTATTCTAAAAATATTTTCATTAACACTGAAAATCATTTATTCATTCATTCAACAAACACTACCCCAACTGAGAATGCTGTTGTCCCTGACTGGGAGGTGGGAGAGTAGAAAGACATTTTTTAAAAATGTTGGCCAGGCATGGTGGATCACACCTGTAATCCCAGCCCTTTGGAAGGGCAAGGCGAGTGGATTGCTTGAGCCGAAGAGTTCAAGCAGCCTGGGCAACATAGTGAAACCTCATCTCTACTAAAAATAAAAATTAAAAAATTAGCCAGGTGTGGTGGTGCACACCTGCGGTCCCAACTCCTAGGGAGGCTGAAGCGGGAGGATTGTTTGAGTCCAGGGGATCAAGGCTGCAGTGAGCTATGATCATGCCACTGCAGCCTGGGTGACAAAGCAAGACCCTGTCTCCAAATAATAAATATTTTAAAATTGTTGTGTAGTGTGACATAGAAAGGAGAATCTTATTTATTCTGGCAGATTATGGGGAGGGCAGATGGTGGAAAGAATGATGCCAGGCTGCATCTTCTGAGAAAACAGTGAGGAGTTGGGAGAGGTGGGGAGGGGGCAGGCAGGAATGGAGGGGTAGCTGGCATGCACCGGGGTGGGCAGACTGAGAAGCAGGGCAGGCTCCGGTCAGCAGTGGCCTTACTATTCATGCTAAACAAGTTTGATTTTATCCCAAACATGATTTGACATTGTTGGAGGGTGTTAGTAGTGGGATGTGACCAGATTTAGGTTTAAAAGGTCTCTTGGGGGCTGGGCGCGGTGGCTCATGCCCGTAATCCCAGCACTTTGGGAGGCCGAGGCAGGTGGATCACAAGGTCAGGAGATAGAGACCACCCTAGCCAACATGGTGAAACCACATCTCTAATAAAAATACAAAAATTAGCTGAGCGTGGTGGCCCGCGCCTGTAATCCCAGCTACTTGGGAGGCTGAAGCAGGAGAATGGCTTGAACCCTGAAGGCAGAGGTTGCTGTGAGCCGAGATCGTGCCACTGCATTCCAGCCTGGTGACAGAGCGAGACTCCATCTCAGAAAAAAAAGAAGAAGATCTCTTGGGAAACCCTGCTACTTTCCAGACCTGGCTTATCATCAAAACCACTAAAAAACACAAACAAAAGCAAAAACCCTTTTAAAATTTCTTTACAAAGAGTGAAAACACAAAAAACCAGAATCATATAAAAAAGGAAAGGCAAACGATTCCTTGTTTCCTTCACGCTTTCACTAACATAAAAAGGTTGTCTATCACTTTTTTAAAAGTTTTCTCCCAGTCTTTATACAGATCCAAGCAAATAAGACTATGAAATCTTTTCACCAGGCATGGTAATCCTGTTATCCCAGCACTTTGGGAACCAAGGTGAGAGGATTGCTTGAGGTCAGAATTTTGAGACCAGCCTGGGAAACATAGTGAGATCCCATCTCTACAAATAATAATAATAATAAAAATTTTAAAAAATTATCTGGGTGTTCTGGACTCCCCAAGGCCGGCGGCCTCCACTCAGGTTCTCCCGTCCTGGGGTGAGGCTTCCCGTGGCCTGGACTTCTCCATTCACCTGTGGATTCGTGTGAAATGCGACCTCAGGAGGGTCAAGACCCCCACAGGGAGGCCACAGCGGGGCAGCTGGTGCCCCAGGTCCTCACCCAGACTGTGCTGGGTCCCCTCTGTTGTGGGTTTGGGGTTCGTGTCTCCTACCAGCCACTGCTTCCTCCTGAGCTCTCAGCCTCCCACCCCTCGTCTTCCTTCCTGCGGTGGCCCTGATGCATGGTGACCACTGCCCGGCTCGGCTCGTTACTCCAGTCATACCCTTGAGCATTCTCAAGCCACCCACAGTGGGAGATTCCAACTCATGTGGAGTTTTCAGTTGTTGCAGGAGGTTGGGTGTTTTCAAACATTAAAGACGTTTTGAGTAAATAAATTTGCTTGATATAAACCACCCCCTCAAAAAAAAATTAGCTGGGTGTGATGGCACATGCCTGTAGGCCCAGCTACTTGGGAGGCGAGGCAGGAAAATAGCTTGAGCTCAGGAGTTCAAGGCTACAGTGAGCTGTGATTGTGCCACTGCAGCCTGGGCAACAGAGTGAGGCCTTGTCAGGAAGGAAGGAAGGAAAGAAAGAGAGAGAGGGAGAAAGGAAAAAGAAAAAGTCTTATTTTCCTTTTCTTAACCTGAAGACAGCATGTTATAGTCATCATTCTGCACCTTGCTTTTTTTTTTTTTTTTGAAACAGGGGTCTTACTATACTGCCCATGTGGGTCTCAAATTCCTGGGCTCCAGCAGTCCACCCACCTCAGCCTCCTGAGTAGCTGGAATTACAGGTCCGGGCCATGGCAGCCATCTGCTTTTTGGAATTGTTATGGAAGGGTTCAACTGGGGAGTCTTTATCTGGACAAGCCTCCTTGCTGACAATGATAATCAGATGGAAATACAGGCCTACGTGACGGATTGAAAGAATATAAGTTTGGAAGAAAGAGCCCAGTTCAAAAGAAGGAGGAGTGGAAAGAAAGCCACATTTCCAGGGATATTAGGATCCTGGGTTAAAGAAATTCCTATTGTAATTAGGCTAAAATCTTCAACATATTCAAATGAGGTATTTTCTATTCCTGGTAAGTCAAGTTTCACCCCTGTAGCCCCCTAAACAAGGAAAGGGTAGATGCTGCTGAGGGAAGAAGGAGGTGTGGGGTAAGGGGATACGGGCTCGGTGGAGAAAGTGTAGGCAGGCAGAGGCTTCTGCTCTACTCCCCTCAGGGTGACATGGAGGGACTGGGTTTGATCCCTAGGGGGTCCCTCGGTAATCTTGTGGGGAAACAGGAAGGCACCTCATATTCTCTGGGGGCCTGCAGAGAGATGCTTAGGTTAGCTGAGCTGCCTGGCAAGCCTCCTAGAAGGTTACAGCACTGGGCGTGGCAGGTCCTTGACCTGGAAGTCTTCTGGGCGGACCTTCTACAACAGAGCCCAGTGGGGATCAGCGCCATGCCTCAGGACTGCCATGGCATCAGAGGACTGAGGCGGCTCCTCCACAGGATGGGCTTCTGGGCCCAGGCTGAGCTGCCGAGCCCCCAGTGCCAACACTAGGCATGGGGTCAGGATAAAGACCTAGACTGTTAGACCCGAGCCCCCTGCTCTTCCCCGAACCCTTGATACACACGCCGAGGGGCCATCTTGGACAGGAGCCGAGGGAGGGACAACAAATCTGAAAAAGCCAGGAATTATCCAACGAGACAAAGGACCTTAAACATATGTTTAAGTTAGTGGGTTAGGCTGAGTTTACATGTATTGCCAACAATGATGAGCAGGTGATTATAACAAGGAAAAAAAGCAATTTTTTGTTTACATATCTAACTGTAAGAAATACACATGCAACTCCACTGCACTACTATTTAAGTTTTTTTTTAAATAATATATTAGATTTTAGACTTCTCCCAAGGCCAGAACATTCAAAGATGACTAAAATAATTTTGCTCAAGGTCCTGAAAAGCTCTATTAAAATATGCAGGTCAGAGAAGAATTGAGCTGATTATAGATATGTTTATTGGCCTCATATTTTAAAGGTGAAAATTAGGAAGGCTCTTAAAGAGTTATGAGGCCAGTGGTAGGACTTGTTTTAGAATTGCCACTCACGAGTTCTGGCTTTCTCTACTTAAGACTATTCTCCTTTTACATATCACTTTTGTGGTTTCTTTGGCATACTTTTGTATTTTACTATGAAAGCATGGAAAAAGTTGTGTCATTAATAGAGCTTTGCAAGTAGCAATCACTATGGATCTCTCAACCCCCGGGCCACTGGAGAATTGAGCAGCCTAAATCTCTGCAGTCTGGCTGGAGACTTTGCTGCATTGCTGATGATACATGTTGATCAATAATTGTTTTCCAAAAAATAAAGTTTGATTTGTGTACTATAAAAATCATTGTTCTTTTAAGGCTGAAAGAATCCCTGCTCCCAAAAAGGACATGATTCCTTGGTAGAAAAAAACTGATCCCTGAGAAAATTCACCTTCAGCATAGCTGGTTTCCTAGATACACGTTTTCCCTTTGAATGTGATAGCCACAGTGGCAAAGCTTCCAGACGAGGGTCCAGTTACCATTTCCATACCACTGAAAACAGTAATTGATGTGCAGCATTCATATGCACACACAGCTTATTCTGTTAATTGAGGCATAAAACACGGTATGAAGAACTGACAAAAATTTTTTTCTTAGGCTCCTAAAATGTTTGTGAGGTCCAAAATTTATCAGCAATTGAGGTGTACCATGTAAAGAGTTGCCATACATTATTTGATCACAAAATCATGTGGTTCTTAGGTAAATGGCTTAATTGTATAGCATTTTTAAATTATGTGTAATTATAAGACTTGGTGTTATATAATTTGGTTGCTGTTGCTCTTCATTAAAGACTTTTGATAGTAATATAAGCCTTGCGTACTTGGTGATGCCAAAGGCTTATCCATTAGATGTAAGTGTTATTAATTCCTCCTGGTATAGATGTTATGCTTTTTTTAAAAAAGAAAAAATGTTTAGAAGCTTTTTTTGTAAATAAAAGAAAATAAAAACCATTTAAAATAACATTTTTACTATAAGACAGATAATTCAGAGAAAAACAATTATGAATTAAAACATTTCAAGTGAAGAAGTCAAGAATTTACTATTGAGAAAAAAAGAAAGCTTAACCAGATTGATTCAATGTATTACTATAATTGTTTGATTCTGATATCATTCTTTCCATACAGGTAGTTATATGTTTGGAGTTCTTTTGGGGAAGAGTTTATGCCTTATTTCTCAAATCTTCTAGCCCTGGGATCTTCTTTCACCTTAGATTCAATCTTTCCTGCCTTTTCTAAAAAGAAAAGCTTTCACACATGCTAAGACTGCATTTTCAATTTTTATCCTGGTAAAGCAAAGCAAAAATAAACAAACAAAATTTCAGCTATTTAAAATAAGTGAAATCTGCTCGGATGTTTTGAAAGTTAACTAAGAAAATGTTAGGGGAAATTTCACATGGGTAGCATTTCAGGGACTTCTCTTAGCTTTTCAGTTTTCACAATGGATGTCTCTTTTTCAGTCTACCTTTGGAGGCATTTGGGTGGAAATGGGGAGAAACTGAGTTACTTGTCAAAATTATTCCATGCAAGAAAATGTGGTGTTTTGGGGTCTCAGTATTAACCATTTGGGCAGAGACCCACTAATTGTACAAGGAAATGGATGAAGTACTTGCCAATAGTCTTTGTGTGAGGCTGATTCATATTATGATAAATATTTACTGAGTGCCCATTATTTGCCAGGCACTGGGAATTCTGATGGGATTTTACTCAGAATCATTCATGTTTAGTTCACATTTGATGAATCAGAAAGCAGGCTTTAAACCATATGATGGGTAATATTGAGTGTCAACTTGATTGTATTGAAGGATGCAAAGTACTGTTCCTGGGTGTGTCTGTGAGGGTGTTGCCAGAGGAGATCAACATCTGAATCAGTGGACTGGGGAAGGCAGACCCACCCTCAATCTGGGTGGGCACAATCTAATCAGCTCCCAGCACAGCCAGACTAAAAGCAGTCAGAAGAACGTGGAAAGACTAGACTGGCTAAGTCTCCTGGCCTACATCTTTCTCCCATGCTGGATGCTTCCTGCCCTCATACATCGGACTCCAAGTTCTTCAGGTTTTGGACTCTTGAACTTTCACCAGTGATTTGCCAGGGGCTCTCGGGACTTCAGCCACAGACTAAAGTCTGTATTATTCGCTTGCTTAATTTTGAGGTTTTGGGACTTGGATTGGCTTTCTAGCTCCTCAGCTTGCAGACGGCCTATTTAGGGACCTCCCCTTGTGATGGTGTGAGTCAATTCTCCTAATAAATGCCCCTTCATATATACATCTATCCTATTAGTCCTGTCCTCCTAGAGAACCTAATACAAACCAGAAGCATCAATTCTCTTCTAATCTTTGGGGAAAAGAAATCTGTCTTATTTTTAAAAGTATAGCTAGTAAAACAAATTTTCATCTCTTTTTTTAGTTCACACAGTCAGCAGGATGATAGTGGGAAAGGCATTTACTTACTGTGGACCATGGGTTTCTCATCTAAAATTAGGGAATTAATTAGAACAAAAGATTTCGAAGTGGTTCTCAAACTGTCATGTTCATTGGAGTCACCTGGAGGGTTTGTTGAAATGCTAATTTCTGGACCCCACCGCCAGATTTTCTGATTCAGTAGGTCTAGGGTGGGGCTGAGAATTTGTTTTTCTAACAGGTTCCCAGGTGATGCCCATCTGGGATCACACTTTGAAAACCACTGGCTTAGGGTACTTTGATCTACCCATAACTCCTGACCTTCAGTGTTTAACGATATATGATCTTTTCCATTAAACTTTCTCAAAAGATTTTTCTTATGATAATTTCATCTAAGACTGTGCAGACTAGCACCTAGAACATTTATTCAGTAATCCCTCATCCCAATGTAGATTTCCAAAATTTGGACACTGTGAGAGTTAAGAGCAATTCCTTTATATCCAAGAATGCATGAAAGTGATCTTCATTTCTGGATTCATGCCTCATTTATTTACACGTAAGTGATAACCAGCTCTGCTCTGCTGAAACTTTCAGCTGCTTTCACTCCCCCCTTTTCTTCCTGGCAGATCTTGAGTCTTTGCAGGGAGGAAAAGGAGAATACCTTCTTGGCATGTAAAGTCAGGCACAAACATTGATGAGTGGAAGTGTAAATAAAGTTGTGGTCAAGTTGTTGAGCTTTTCTATAATCAAGCAGGTTCTGAAAAATCTGTGGGATCTATATAAAGATGTTTTAATGTCTGTGTAGGGGGTGGTAGCTCTAAAATAAACTCTTTTTTTTTTTTTTTTTTTTTTTGAGACAGAGTCTTGCTCTGTTGCCCAGGCTGGAGTAAAGTGGGGCGGTCTCAGCTCACTGAAACCTCTGCCTCAGGGGTTCAAGCAATTCTCGTGCCTCAGCCTCCCAAGTAGCTGGCACTATGGGACTACAGGCACAGGCCACCACGCCTAGCTAATTTTTTTGTATTTTTAGTAAAGACAGGGTGTTACCATGTTGCCCAGGCTGGTCTCCTGAGCTCAGACCATCTGCCCACCTTGGCCTCCTCCCAAAGTGCTAGGATTGCAGGCACGAGCCACCGCGCCCAACCTAAAATGAACTCTGACACATGTCACAGATAAGAAGAAATTGGAGGAATCATTGTGACCAGGTCAATGTCCTTTGGCTTCTCGTTTTTTTTTCCCATCTGATTTTCATCTTTATGTAAATTTTTCCCATATCAAGCCACAATCTCCTTGATCCAAATCTTGCATGAAAGTCTTTGGCTCTCCCCATTGGTGGCGCAAAAGGGTCTTGAACCCTGGGCAAATGGCAATGACCTGCTCTTGGCCACCTGGATCAGGTTAAGTTGGGCTTAGACTTTGGATGAGGTACAAGCAGTGGGGCCTGCTCATACCTCCAACACATCCAAAGTTGCTGTGGGTCTTCTGGTCAGCCCATATCTGGCTACATCTGTCATGTTCAATTTTATACTATTCTAAGTTTTCATTAAGGTACATATTTATCAACAACAACAACATACATGATACTGATATTTGCTTCTCATTTTACTCTTTTGCATTTAAATGGTGGTAGGAAAATGGTCTTCCGTTAGGGTGATAGGCTCATAAGATTAGAAATAATCTATTCTGGGATTTTCAACCTTATTCAAGAGCATCACAGTTCAGAGGATGCCTTTGGGGCCACCAGGGATGGAAGTACGGAGCTGGTTAAACAGATCTCCTCAATTAGCTTGGCTTTCATCTTTTTTATATATTAGGGTTCTACATAGGATTTTGTTTAAAAGACATTTAGCAGCTTTAAAAAGTGCAGTTTGAGGCCAGGCTCACACCTGTAATCCCACCATTTGAGGAGACCAAGCTGGGAGGATCATTTGAGGCCAAGAGTTTGAAACCAGCCTGGGCAGCATAGCAAGACCCCATCTCTACAAAAAATTTTCAAAAAAATGGGGCATGGTGGCACACACCTTTAGTCCTAGCTACTCAGGAGGCTGAGGTGGGAAGATCACTTGAGCCCAGGAGTTCAAGGCTGCAGTAAGCTATGATGGTGCCACTGTGCTCCAGCCTGGGCAACAGAGTGAGATCCTGTCTCTAAAAAAAAAAAAAAAATACTCCTGTTTGAAAATCAATTTAATCTAACCCCCCATTGTGCAATTGAGAAAACTGAGACTTGGATATTAGTCTAAGGTCATGCAGTTAGAATTAGCTGGGTGGAAGGTGTGGTCTCTACAAGTTCAAGTAATTTGTTTTTTACATGTCTGTCTGCAGGCCCCAGGTGGTGACTAACATTCATTTTTAAATGCTCACATTATTTATTTATTTATTTTATTAACTTTTTGTGAATTGTATTCTCTGATGACTGGCATCTTTATAAGAGAAAAGAGAGGGAGATTCAGACAGACACAGAGAGATGCAGAGAGAATTTTGTTCACCTAAAATTAACCATTTTAAAGTGCCTAATTGTGTGGCATTTAGTAAATTCACAACGTTATGCAAACAACACTTCTTTCTCTCTCTCTTTTATTTTTATTTTTATTTTTTGGGAAACGGAGTTTCACTCTTGTCGCCCAGGCTGGAGTGCAGTGGCGTGATCTTGGCTTATTGCAACCTCCACCACCCGGGTTCAGGCAAATCTCCTGTCTCAGCCTCCCTAGTAGCTGAGATTACAGGCGCGTGTCACCACGCCGGCTAATTTTTGTATTTTTAGTAGAGATTGGGTTTCACCATGTTGGTCAGGCTGGTCTCAAACTCCTGACCTCAGGTGACCCACCCACCTGGGATCACAGGCATGAGCCACCACGCCCCGCTAAGCATCACCTCTTTGTTGTTCCAGAACACTTTAGTCACCCCAAAAGGAAAGAGTTCCCATGAATCAATGACACTCCATTCTTTAAGCCACTCTAGCCCCTGGCAACCACAAATCTGCTTTCTGTCTCTGTGGATTTACATGTTCTAGATGTTTCTTATAAATGAAATCATATGATATATGGTCTTTTGTGTCTGGCTTCTCTCATTCAGCATAATGTTTTCTAGGTTCATTCACATCATAACACGTTAGTACTTCTTTCCTTTTTATGACTGAATAATATTCCATTGTATGGATATACCACATTTGTTTATTGTAGTTTCTTTATTTTCATTTTCTCTTCTAAGGCACCCTATTCTTGTTCCTGGAAGCAGGTTGCCTATATGATTGAATCCATGGGGGTGGGAACACATAAGGATGACAGCTAAATAACTACACTCAAGTCCTTCTTTTCAATTCTCCAGGGCCCACTGTTGGTCCCTTTAGCAATCAGCTTGGTACTGACCTTGAATCAGTCACTTGATCTCCCTGTCCCTCAATTTCCTCAGCTATAAAGTAGGCTTGATGACTGCCTGCTACCTATCCCACAGGGAATAACGAGTTAATGCTCATTAAAAGCTTTCAGCTTCTCAGATGTTAGGCACCATATATTGTAGATAAGTACAACGTAGCAATCTAATAAGCATCCTCTGTGAGTTCAGTTTGTTTTTCCTAATTATCTTTTTTAAAAATGACAAACCTCAGCAAATTTTCCCAGGCATGTGGGGTGCACCCTTTCTCTTTCCAGAACATGCCTTACTCTTGGGCATAGTGGGGGTATGCTCTCAGGGCTACCTGAAAGGGGTCTTTTCTCTGCTTGCCCCAGCACATTACCTGCTCATCAATTCTAAAATCAATGTAGGGTGTTAAAGATGATTGAGCAGCCACCATTTGCCAAATGTAAGACAATTGGGTCTACGATCTCATTAGATTCTTAAGGCAGCCATGTGATACAGATGTTACTCCAATCTGAATATGAAGCCATGGAAGCCCAGTGGGATTATGTGACTCATGCAAAGTTCCAAAGCCAGGAACAAGAGGAGGTAGGACTCAGTCCTGCTTGTGTAACATCTTTGCAGTCTGTGCTGCTTCACTTTCAGAATGGAGTGGTGGCATTCCTGAGAAGGTTTTGAGTGGTCATATTGGACTTTGTGCATCTGAAAGGTCTTGGGAGAAGAGTAAGATGGAACGGAAGAAGTAAACATACTGATTTGAATGGGACACCCCCTAAATTCATGTCCACTCAGAACCTCAGAATGTGATCTTATTTGGAATGAGGATCTTTGCAGATGTAGTTGGTTAAGATGACGTCACTTAATCTCCGTGTGCCTCAGTTTCCTCAGCTATAAAGTAGGCTTGATGACTGTCTGCTACCCATAAGGGTAGGCCCTAAGTCCAATGACTGGTGTCTTTTTTTTTTTTTTTTTTTCTTCAAGACAGAGTTTCACTCTGTAGCCCAGGCTAGAGTGCAGTGGCGCGATCTCTGCTCACTGCAAGCTCCACCTCCCGGGTTCATGCCATTCTCCTACCTCAGCCGTAGCTGGGACTACAGACGCCTGCCACCGGGCCCGGCTAATTTTTTGTATTTTTAGTAGAGACGGGGTTTCACCATGTCAGCCAGGATGGTCTCTATCTCCTGACCTCGTGATCCACCCACCTCGGCCTCCCAAAGTGCTGGGATTACAGGCGTGAGCCACCACGCCCAGCTGACTGGTGTCTTTTTAAGAGAAAGTAGAGGGAGATTCAGATGCACACAGAGGGAAGAAGGCAGAGGTGGGAGTGATAAAGCTGCAAGCCAAGGAATGCCAAAGATTGCCAGAAACCACCAGAAGCTAAGAAGAGGCAAAGAAAAAATCTGCCTTAGAACCTTTGGAGGAAGCAAGGCCCTGCCAGAGCCTTGATTTCAGCTTCCAGAACTGTGAGCTAATACATTCCTGTTGTTTTAAGCCGCCCAGCTTATGGTACAGAAGTCCTTGGAAACCAATACATAAACCTTCCTACATTTTGTAAGTTGGCCTGTGGACTCTTCCACTGGACTCTTCATGTCACAGTTAATTATGGAATGAGAAAATATTCTGAACTGAACTGTTTAGATTATCAGAAATTGAAATTTTATGAAAAAAAAAATCCCTTCCCATGAGCAGCTTTTAGCCACCTGGCTATGATGATTCTCAAGAAACAAAAATGTAAGTGGAAAAGAAAAAGTTTATAAAGGAATAGAATGATATATATAAGTAAGTATAACTACTATAGTAAGTATACTACCCTTAAGTAGGTATAATTACTAAATTTCTTTTTAAAGAAATAGACTAGAAGGCATAGGTTTGATGCCCAGGGAAGTGAAAAGATTGCTAGTGTTTGAAACAGTTTATTTAACAAAAAAGAAGAAAGAGCTGGAAACAAATAATAAATAAATTGAGCTGGGCGCGGTGGCTCACGCCTGTAATCCCAGCACTTTGGGAGGCTGAGGCGGGCAGATCATGAGGTCAGGAAACGGAGACCGTCCTGGCTAACACAGTGAAACCCCGTCTCTACTAAAAATACAAAAAACAATTAGCCAGGCATGGTGGCAGGCACCTGTAGTCCCAGCTACTTGGGAGGCTGAGGCAGGAGAACGGTGTGAACTTGGGAGGTGGAGCTTGCAGTGAGCCGAGATCCTGCCACTGCACTCCAGCCTGGGCGACAGAGTGAGACTCTGTCTAAATAAATAAATAAATAAATAGAAGTGAAGAACAAGAAAATGTTAACCTGAACTTAAAATGTTGGTTGCAACATATTTACCAAGACTAGTCTTCTGGTAAGTGCATCTGGAAATTCAGGGTCAAGTGGATTTTTCTCTCTGGGTTGAGTACAGGGATTAATGGAAGGCAAAGATGATATCATTTATCAAAGTAATATAGATTAGGTGTGGGAGATTTTTGACTGATGTCCGCATGTGTTGCTTTTTATTAATTGGTTCATCTTACACTTCACTGCTGAAGCTTGTACAGAGGGTGGTGGTCAAAGTTTGGCTAAAAAGAGCCTAATTTTCAGGTTGAGGGGTGGATAGTCAGCCATTTTTCATTCAGTTGGGCAGAAAGAGCAGAGGATAGATGACCCAAAGTCCTGATTTCTATTTCAAATTCTCCATCAACTAGCTTATGACCTTGCATAAGATCACCCAATATCCACAAGTCTCAGTTTTCTCTTCTGTTTTATGAAAGTACCAAGCAACATGATGTGTAGAATACCTGTATGTACTATGAATAAAATACCCCTTCCAGTTAAATAAAGAAGCCAAACATGATAACGGTGTTTCAAGATGTACAGAGATTGGGGTAGGGGCCAACTCAAACGATGTAGGTAAATGTACTGTTTATTCGGAGCAGAATTAATGATTTAAGATGAGGTTTCATGAAAGCCTAAGTATATAAGTCAAATGAATTCTATCAATTAACTTGATGATATCCCAAATTCATTGCTGTACACGCAGGTCCAAATGATCATATCCCCCTGATATTCTGCATTAGAAGAAACTGACACAAAGCCTTAAAATGATAGTCTTAAGATAACAGATTAATGCATTAATATTTTATAGCAAAATCTCTAATCTAAAGAAAAAATGCTTTCCAAAAGTAATGACAATGGAATGAGACCATGTGATGGTTAATATTGAGTGTCAACTTGATTGAATTGAAGGATGTAAAGTATTGATCCTGGGTGTGTCTGTGATGGTGTCGCCAAAGGAGATTAGCATTTGAGCCAGTGGGCCGGGAAAGGCAGACCCACCCTTAATCTGAGTGGGCAGAATCTAATCAGCTACCAGCATGGCCAGAATATAAAGCAGGCAGAAAAATGTGTAAAGGCTAGACTGGTTTAGCCTCCCAGCCTACATCTTTCTCCCAGGCTGGATGCTTCCTGCCCTCGAACATCGGACTCCAAGTTCTTCAGCTTTGGGACTCAGACTGGCTTCCTTGCTCTTCCATTTGCAGATGGCCTATTGTGGGACCTTGTGATTGTATGAGTTAATACTACTTAATAAACTCCCTTTTACATATAACTATCCTATAGTTCTGTCCCTCTAGAGAACCCTGACTAATACAGACCAATGAACTTAGTAAAAGGAAATGAGACCACCTTTATAGTCTTCTCTGCATACATACCTGCACATAAAAATGTCAAAATGCCTTGTTTTTGGTAGATGCTCAAAAAAAGTTGATTGGATGAATAAAAACTTTCCTCTTGCATTACACCAATTGTTTCCCTTCCTCTTCCATTTTTACTTTGTTTTTATAAAATGTTATATTTTTAATAAAATGTTTTTATATTTTATATTTTTACTTTGATTTTCTAGGGTTTTGTTTTGTTTTGTGTTTTAGATTTGGGGGCAGCACCATAAAAAACTGATCACCCAGGCACCTCCTTGCTCCTTCCCTGGCAGTCCCTAACTGATCCATTTAGGCTAAAGTTTTGATGAAACCATGAAACTCACCATTAAAGATTCCCAAGACTTCATTCTCAAAATAATAGTATGCTCATTCATTTCAAATGCAAACTAACAAAAAATACCCAATCCAAGTTTTCCTACAAGTTAAGCCAACATCAAAAATTATTTTTCTGTGCCAAATTTTTAGTACATTAAAAATTATGAGTATCTGTAGGTTGAATTTGGACCAGTAAGGAGAGTTTCATTTCCTTGACAGGACTAAATTTTTATGGGGAACTCTCATAATCAGGATTTCTTTAGCAATCACATCTAACACAATTTCTGAATTACATAGAACTAACCGACTACCATTGTCTATATCAGTTTATAGTCTCCTGGCGGTCACAGGCCATTCAACCTAATGGATAGCAGAGTTTGCAGCTGAAATTGGGTGGGAGAGCTAGAGCTTGTAACTTCTCCTTTTTGGGCCATCCTGTCTTAAAACTGTTTCAGTCCATTTTCTGGACACTGTGAATATTCAGCTTACAAGAATGTCAGTCATAATTGATATTTGTAAAAAGAGCTTTCAGATCCATGGATGAAAGGCATGAGATAAATACAGAGTATTATTATTATTAATCATGATTGTTGTTATTATTACGATTGCCGGCTATTATTATAGTTTTATTAGAACCTCTCTAAAGATCATGTTGATGATCTTGACGTTTCTTAAGAACAGGATTCTTAGCTCCTTTATCCGTCCTAGTTTATCCATTGCTTCGTTTTAACTGTTAAGGATTTAAGCCAATTGAATTATTAGAGCTTAGTGAGAATAGCTCCAGCAGAGTTGCAGGGTAAATCATATCAGCTTTGGTGAACAAGGTGCAAGATAATGCTCAAAAAAAGTGAAGAGCTCTCTTTATGTTATGCCTCTCCTATCACTATCCTGAGACAAGATTTTCACTCTATGGAAATCAATTATCTTATAAGGAGGATAATTTAGCATTAATCACCCTGTTGACAGTTTATAGGCTTTGATTCTAAGTTCTTTAACTATTTATATCTCCAATTCAATGA
This sequence comes from Gorilla gorilla gorilla, assembly GCF_029281585.2. Classification (NCBI taxonomy): domain Eukaryota; kingdom Metazoa; phylum Chordata; class Mammalia; order Primates; family Hominidae; genus Gorilla; species Gorilla gorilla. The sequence continues at coordinate 109,520,566 of NC_073238.2, forward strand.
ACTCTTTCTTGATGCAAATTATCCATTTTTCCAAGTTTTTGTATTTTTATATTATCAGTCTATAGAATGACAAATAGTATACTATTTTATATTATTTATCAGTCTATAGAATGACAAATAGTATACTATTTGTATACTATTTTTATATTATTTATCAGTCTATAGAATGACAAATAGTGTACCATTTGTCATTCTATAGACTGATAAATAATATAAAAATACAAAAACATGGAAAAACGTAATCTCCACCCTCAATAGTGCCCAGCCTCATTGGAAAGAAGACAAGTAAGTCGACAACTAGAATACCTTATAATAAGTACTGTGATGGAAATATGCATAGCACTCTCATGGAACTCAGGGGAGAAGTCACCAGACTGTGGAGCAGGAATGCCTGGGTAAGGATGCAGCAGGAAGCAAGAAGGAGTAGGAAGAGGTTCTCAGAGCAGGTGGACCGAGTAATGAAAGATGTGTAAAAGTCAGCTAGGGAAAAAAGAATAAGTTTTATGATATATTTTAAGAAATTTGATGCGCTTGGAGAGTAATGAGACTTAGGAGAAGTGTTAGGAAATTAGACTGGTCAAGGGATATGGGCCAGAACACAAGAGCCTTGGATGTCATGCCTAGGAGCTTGAATTTTATCCTGAAGGTAATAAAAATCATTAAATTATTTCAAGTAGTGATTTAGACAACACCATTTGAGAAAGATCATTTCTACTGTAGACTGAAGGATGTTTAAAGAGGGTGAGGATGGAGAAAGATAGATCTTTGGGGGAGAAAAATCAACAGAGGTTGGTGATTAATTGGATACAGAAGGCATGAGAAAGGACCTATGGGAACTACCAGATTTCTGGCATCCATTAGCCCCTGTAGATGATGGTACCACCCACCGAAATGGGGAATACAAGAAAAGACACTTTTTTTTTTTTCAGAGAAGATGATAAATCCTGTTTTTTAAGATGTTGATTTGAGGTGATTATGTGATAAATGTCTTCATGCTTTATTTCCTCTACCCCCTGCAGTGAAGATGGTGAAAGAGAGAAAAGGAAGACACCTGTAGGCAACCCTATCGAGAAACAGAGACCACTTGACTTTTTTTTTCACTGAAAAGATTAGTATTTAATGTTGAGTAGATACTGCTCTATTGTCTCTAAGATTTACCTTGACAACTAAGAGATAATACCAACAACCTTGAATTAAGGAAAGAAAGGGAACAGAATCAATATCCAAATTTTCTCTAGGTCAATATAGAAATTCAGGCACTGGAAACATTTCACTACCAAGGCTGGGTGGCAGCTTCTGCACCTTGCATGCTCGTGCTGCGAGGGAATCCCACAGCAGGCCATGCAAAGGGCAATGGGAGATACAGGTTGCAAGTTTCAGCTCTATCATTGACTCTGTGTGATTTGAAATAAAGAAAACTGTCTTACATGCAGCAATCTTAATGACTTTCTTTCACATCTAATAGTTATAGAGTCTTTTCAAAATATGAGTTCCACAGATGTTAACAGCATCCACAGACTGAGTTCAAACCCTGGCCCCACCACTTCTTAGCCACATGACTTGGGCAATCAATTGAACTTTTTGTATCTGGTTTCCTCATCTGGAAAAAGGGGATTAAAAACAGTAATTACCCCATGTGATTGTTGTGAGAATTGAATTATTTGATATATATATAAGGTAGTTAGAACAGTGTCTGGCACATAATAAGTTGTATGTAAATGTCGTCTATGATTATTACCAACATCAATTGTTATTTCTCATGAGGAATATTAAGAACTTCACTATTAATTGGCTATTTAAAAATGTAATAGGTTGGCCAGGCACGGTGGCTCACGCCTGTAATCTCAGCACTTTGGGAGGCCAAGGCTGATGGATCACTTGAAGTCAGGAGTTCAAGACCAGCCTGGCCAATATGGTGAAACTCCCATCTCTACTAAAAAAAACAAAAATTAGTCGGGTGTTGTAGAGGGCCCCTGTAATCCCAGCTACTCGGGAGGTTGAGGCAAGAGAATTGCTTGAACCTGGGAGGCAGAGGTTGCAGTGATCCAAGATCGCACCACTGTACTCCAGCCTGGGCGACAGAGTGAAACTCCCTCTCTCTCTGAAAAAAAAAAAAAAAAAAAAAAATTTAATAGGTTAAATAACTTTTTCTTTAGTCAAATATGGTTTTAGCTTTTGGTTGCTTCTTAAAACATAATACAATTTTTATAAAAGCGCCAAAGAATTAATTATTTGTGCTCTGAAGTCTGTACCTTCCCCTGATATCAAATAGGTTTGCACCTGAGTATCTTGAGGGCAGAATGTGGGCTTCTGGGAAAAACTTGTTTCTGTCTAAAATGTATTCAAAAAAGGGAACTTTGGCAAAGTACCAGTGAAGGAGTGGTGGATGATTGTGACATGTGGGAAAGTTTATTTCCTCAGGAAAATATCCAGAGATATGGCAAAGGAAGAAAAATGAGTTTTGAAAAAAAAATTAAGGCCAAGGAAGATTTTCATTTAAGTTTTGGAGGCAGAGATTCATTTTCTTAAAATATCTAATGGATTTAGAAGATGGCACAAGCTTTAGGAAGGCAAAGATGAAGAATCAATGGAATGATAACCAATTCCTGTCCTAGCCCTCTGCTATTATTTTCTAATTCTTTCCATTAATTTCTCACAATTGTGTGGGGTGGACTAGTGACTATTTCTCACAGGTGAGTGGACACTATATGTGGCTCTTTCTAGTCAAAGATTTTAAGATGTTGTTCCTTATTTACACTCTTGCCCCTTTCTTTAGCTGGATTTATATTGACAAGGCCCTAGGGTGTGGCAGATCCACAGATGGCATAAGGCTGAGTTCTTGAATCACTGCATAGAGGAATGGCACCAGGAATGCTCACCTTGGCCGACGTGTGAATGGGAAATAAACTTGCATTGTATGAAGACACTGAACTTTCGGAGTTTATTTGTTTTAGCAGGTAGTGTTTCTCCAACTAGAATCGTACACATTATTTTCTTTTTAGTAATCATTTATTTTGTGAAAACTTTTTGTTGCCCAGGCTGGAGTGCAGTGGCACAATCATAGCTCACTGCAGCCTCAAACTCCTGGGCTCAAGCGATTCTCCTGCCTCAGCCTCTCAAGTGCCTGGGACTATAGGCGCACACCACCATGCCCAGCTAATTTTTAAATTTATTCTACCTTTTTTTGTAGATACAGGGTCTCACTATCTTTCCTAGGCTGGTCTCGAAATCCTGGCTTCAAGCAATCCTGCCTCTGCTTCTCAAAGTCTTGGGATTACAGGCGTGAGCCACCTGTGTGGCCAAAACTTTTTTTTCACAAAGATCCAACCATAAAATTTGTATTCTTGGCTGCTTTCTGTAAATGTATATATGAAGGGCTTGGAAGCCTAATTTTCTCATCTGCAAAACAGAAATAAAGATGATGCAAAATAGAATGATCAAATGAAATACACTGAAGTACTTTTAAGCTATGGAGTGCAAAAATATGTAAAATCATATTAAGATTGTGCTAGTGTTTCACAATGCTATGACATCACATGTGCTGCTCCTTCATTCTGGAATATCCTCATCTCACTTCTCTTCGCAGGGCTCTCAGAGCTTGATTCTTCCATTTAAAATGCTTGAATTGTCTTCTCTCTAAATACTTTCAACATCTCATGTCCTCCCTTTTACTGCTTTTCTCCTTCTTTTCCCCACCAGGAAGTTGTTCCCTTCTCCTAAGCACTGTGCACATTATTATTAATTAATTCAACAAATACTTACTAATCACCTACTATGTGTCAGACAGTCCCAGCTAGGAATGGATGGGCTAGCCATGGATGACAGAAATGAAGTCCTTGCTCTTATAGAGTTCATAATTCAGTAGGAGAAGACAGACAATAAACCAGTAAATACATTTAAAACTTATTTGAGACAGTGGCAAGTGCTGTGAAACAGATATTGGAATGATGTGAGGGAGAATCAGGAGGAGGAAAGAGGTGCCTTCCACTGTGTGATCAGAGACAGCCTCTCTGAGAAGGTGCTGCTTGCATTGAGACCTGGATTACAAGAGAGCACCGAAGTGAGTGGTCTAGGCTGCGGTCAGAAGAGTAGTCAGAAACCAGGTCATGAAGGGGCTTATAAGCCATGGTGAGAGTTGGGTTTTATTCTAGTTCCGATGGGAAGTCACGGGAGAGTTTTAAGGAGGGAGAAGGGTGAACTGATGTGTGTTTTGGGATGATCACTCTGGCTAATGAGAGGAAAATGGATTTTAGTGGCCAAGAGTGGAAAAAAGCTAAGAGGCTAGCACGAGGGTCTCAGAAAAAGATGATGGTGCCTTGGATCAGAGTGATGCAGAGGAGTCGAAGAACAGTGATAACGATATCATCAGCCACACAAGCAGATCTTGATTCAAATTCCATCAAGCTATGTGACTTTGGAGAAATGACTTCATGTCTAAGGCTATGTCCCTATCGTTAATATCTGTCTTAACAGATGGTCAGGTTAAGAGAAGATAAAGTATTTATTACCTTTATATATACGTATTTGTTCAGAAGTCTTCTTTCTCATAATATTGTGGGTTTCTTCAAGGTCAGGATGATGGCTTAGTTCCCACTGTACCTCAGGAGCCCAGTTCATAGCTGCCACTACAGCAGAATTTTTTTACTACATGTATATGTTTAGCTATGGGAATTTCTGTCTGTGGATTCCAATGTCAAATCTAAGTTTTAGATATCGTCATTTGGAGCCAAGTTAAAAAAATTTTAATTGCACTCTTTTAAAAAGGAATTTGAAAAGCTATAAAATTCTTAGAAACAAAATACAGGTGTAACATGTAAAAAACTCTTAGTAGAAAACATAAGTATAAATCTTTGTGATCTTGGTTAAGATATGATGCTTAAAGCACAGCAACCAAGGAAAAACAGATAAATGGCATTTCATCACAATGAACTCTTTTGCATCAAAAGACACAATCAAGAAAGTTGAAAGTCAGTCCACCAAATGGGAGGTAATATTTGCAATCATGTATCTGATAAGGGCCTAGTATTCAGAATACATAAAGAACTCTTACAACTGAACAATAAAAAGACAACACAGTTTAAAAACTGTGTTGGGCAAAGGACTTGAATATACATTTCTCTAAAATGCACATGAAAAAATGGTCAACATCATTAGCAATCCAAGAAATGCAAATCAAACTATAATGAGATAGCCCTACATACCCATTAGCATGACTATTAAAAAAAGGGCAATCCCCAAACACCAACAAGTCTTTGTGAGCATGTGGAGAAATCAGAACTCTCATACGTTCCTGTTGGGGATGCAAAATGGTGCGGCAGCTGTAAAAAATTTTGGCAGTTCCTCAAAAAGTTAAACATAAAGCTGCCATGCCACTCTACTTCTAGTTAAAGATAGAGTTGCCAGCAAGTCAGCTGGGCACGCTGGCTCATGCCTGTAATCCCAGCACTTTGGGAGGCCGAGGAGGGTGGATCATGAAGTCAGGAGATTGAGAGCATGGTGAAACCCCATCTCTACTAAAAATACAAAAAATTAGCTGGGCACAGTGGCGGGCACCTGTAGTCCCAGCTACTCGGGAGGCTGAGGCAGGAGAACGGTGCGAACCCGGGAGGCAGAGGTTGCAGTGAGCTGAGATCGCGCCACTGCACTCCAGCCTGGGTGACAGAGTGAGACTCCATCTCAAAAAAAAAAAAAAAAAAAAGAGTTGCCAGCAAGTCTACTTCCAAGAATATACCCAATGAATTGAAACATATATTCACAAAGGGACTTGTATACAAACGTACCTAGAAGCATTATTTACAATAGCCAGAAAGTGAAGATAACCAAAATTCCCATCAACTGATGAGTAGAAAAACAAAATGTGGTATATCCATACAACAAATCACGATTCAGCCATGAAAAGGAATGAAGTACAGATGCATGCTGCAATGTGGATGGACCTTGAAAACGTTACGCTACACAAAAGGCCACATATTGTATAATTGCATTCATATGAATTGTCTAGAGTAGGCAAATCCATAGACACAGAAAGTAGATTCGTGACTTGCCAGGATATGGGGTGTCTGGGTATGGGGCAGGATGAGGAGTGACTGCTAAATGGGTATGAGGTTTCTTTGTGGGGTAATAAAAATGTTCTGCAATTAAATAGTGGCTCTGGTTGCACAACATTGTGAATGAACTAAAACTACAGAAATGTCTACTCTCAAAAGGTGAATTTCATAGTATGTGAATTATCTCGCAATCAAAAAATGGTTTAGATGACCGACTCCACTATTTCACCCCGAACGCCTTCAGTTTCAAGGCACCTTTAGCACAGGAGCTATTTAAATCTACATCTTAGGTCTGTTCATTCCGGCCAGGGTGGGCCTTGTGGTAGAAACAGCCTTCAGCTCCTACGCCAGTAAACTCTGTTTTTCCTGGAAGAATTCCCCAGCTAAAGTCTGACACACGCCACATCATGGATGCAGCTTAAGGACAGTAGGCTACATGAAACACTCCAGTCACGAAAAGACAAATGCTGCATGATTTCACTCATTGGAGGTACCTAGGGTAGTCAAATTTATGAAGACAGAAAGTAGAACCGTGGTTGCCAGGGGTTGGGGGAAGGGAGAATGGGGAGTTATGGTTTAATGGCTGTGCAGGTTCCGTTGGGCAAGAGGAAAAATTCTGGAGATTGACTGTACAACAATGCAAATGTCCTTAACGCTACTGAACTGTACACTTAAGATGGTGAATTTCATGTTATGTGTATTTTACCACAATTAAAAAATGTTTAAATGGCTTTTGCCATCACATGTGCGCAAACATGTACACATGCATGTACACATACATACACACCCTTTTCCCCCTTTGATTGCATCCATCATCAGTCTGAGGGTCCAGATGGCTCCAAGTAAAACAAAAACAAACACAATCAACGCAAACTCAGGCCCCTGTGAAAGACTAGACTTACACTGCTTTAGATGGCAAAAGCACCAGGGTTGAAAGACCTGAGCTTCTACACAGGTTATTTTGGTTTAAAACTCTGCACCTAAAACATCAGCCAGAAGCGCCTCTTTCCTTCCATATAATGGATTGTGTCTTGGCCTGTCTTTACCTTAATCAAAGTTCGACTCAATAGTAACAAATGGCTTGAGTGTTCTTCTGAGGCTCTACTTGACAGGCTATAATTAGAAATACTTTACTTGACCTTTATAAGTCATGATCCCCAACAAAATTGTACCGAATCACATTTGAAAAATGCCCTTACATCTTTTGTGAATACGGGCAAGATTACAGGATACTTTTATTTTAGAATAATTACATAGTGACCTTCAGAGTTATTTGCAAAGGTCATATTCTCTTCACATACCCTTGATTTCCTTTCAGTTTTTCCTTTTGTCCCACCAGACATAAATTTAGCAAAGGAAGAAGAAAGAGAGAGAGTGTTTTTTTTCTGCGGATGAAAACTGAAGAAGATAGTTCAAAGTCCCGATAGGCATTCAGAGGGCTGTGGGCTATGATAGGCTATTTTCTACCATTTAGCTCCTGCATTATCACTACTCCTTTTTCTTCATTATTCTCCACTTATCACATGCAGCATCACTGCAAAGCCCAAATAGAGAGTTGTAATTACCCGGCTGCCACCTGATAGTCCCCCTTCTATCATCTTTATCTCACTAGGCCTTGCTGTTTCATCATCGGATAAAACTTGCCCATGGCAATGCCTGCGATAGTGCATCTCAGAGATACATTTAAAGTTTACTCATTTATCGCAGAAAAATGCTGAACCCGGGCAATTATTAGATACACTTGCCAGTTTAGTTTTTCACTAAGGTTAGTTTAACTCCCTTTTGTATCAGCCATTTTTTCCTTTTCTTCTTGGAAACACCCAGGTCACAACTGGCTACTGAGATGAAATTTTAATGAAATTGTCCGGCATCAACAATACTGAGGGTGCCTATTGTCATATGTGTGTGTGTGTGTGTGGCACATGTGCGTGTGCGTGTGTTGCTGGCCATTCAATTCAAGCAGTTCTCTTGTCAGGCACACCTAAAACAAGCAGCACACTCCTTTGAAGGAGCTCTTTGGCTCTAAAAAAGCCACTAGGTACCAAGACCTCATGAAGTATCACATTTTGTAAAAACTGATGTCACATTTGGCCTGCTGATGATTGTAAAAGTCAGAACACGGAATGGTTGATATCTAAAAGCATAAAAACATATATTGGGCACCTCTTTGACAGGTTTCTTGAGCTTTTTATTTATTCAATATGAGGGAATATAACCCAAGGGTAAGTCTCAAGAATAAGCACTGTATATATGCATGTGTGTGTGTGTGTGTGTGTGTGTGTGTGTGTGCACATGCTCTACACATGTACTCTCACTCTCTTTAGTGCAATTAGAAGGATGTTCATATGTGATCATGTATTTAATGGATGGCCACTGCCCTCATCAAAGTCTGTTATAAATTCAGTAGGCTATTTTTCACTCTGGCAAAAAGGCCTATTAAGAAGCTAAGAAATTCTAGTGCTAATTTTTTTTTTTTTTTTTTGAGATGGAGTCTCGCTCTGTCATCCAGGCTGGAGTGCAGTGGTGCGATCTTGGCTCACTGCAACCTCTGCCTCCCGGGTTCAAGCAATTCTCTTGCCTCAGCCTCCCTAGTTGCTGGGATTACAGGCAAGCACCACCATGCCCGGCTAATTTTTCATTTTTAGTAGAGATGCTTTTTTACCATGTTGACCAGGCTGGTCTCGAACTCCTGACCTCGGATGATCTGCCTGCCTTGGCCTCCCAAAGTGTTGGGATTACAGGCGTGAGCCACTGTGCCCGGCCTCTAGTGCTAATTTTTATAACACTTTTATTTATGCTGAGAGTGTTAACAGTGCAACTGTGAAACTAATTCATATTAAAAGATTTAATTTGGAGGTGAAGAATAAAATAAGCAAAAATTATTTACATTTATTTCGACAATGGCAATTTCATTTAAGTGGACTTTAAAAAAACTCAATGCAAGTTAGTTTTAGTAACAACTTTAATAATCCTCCTTTACCTTATCAAACACTTTTGAAGACAATCTAGCCCATTACGGAAAAGGCAGATTTTTGTGTGTGATTGGGCATCAGTATGGGAAAAAAGTTCCTTGCACAACATTAGCAAAAGGTGCACATTTCCCAAGTGTAGGACTTAAAATGTGGGATTTTGTGTGTACGTGTATGTTTGTTTTTGTTTTTTTTTAAGAAACAGGATCTCTCTCTGTTGCCTGGGCTGGAGTGCAGTGGTGTGATCATAGCTCAGTGCAGCCTCAAACTCTTGGGCTCAAGCTATCCTCCCGTCTCAGCCTCCCAAAGTGTTGGGAATACAGGCGTGAGTCACCATGAGCAGCCTAAAATATGGTTTTACAGGTGTGGTTTTAAAAATTACATCCTCCATGAATATTTAATCTGGCTTGATTAATTTGCTTTATGGAATGATCTATGTAAAACAACAAATAGTCATTCCATATAATAACCACTGTCTATTAAGCCACTGTAAATACACTCAGGTGTGCACACACACTCACGCACATGGATAGCAATGTATGCAATGTACACAATTTCCCACTTTGTTGAAAAGCTCTTTTGTCCCAGGATTTGATTTCTCTTCAACTTCCAGGTAAATTAGGATTGTGCCCCACACTTCTGTAAAACTGTTCTCCCACAGAGTAGCTCTGAAGGAAGCAAGCACTAGAGAAGTTAGTGGCAGTACCATGGGGATAAAAACTTACTATACATACATTAAGTTTATTATTTATTTTAAAACTATCTATTTATTTATTTATTTTTGCGTGTGGACATGATAGTTATGTACAAAGAAAGTTACAGAAACCATCAGAGTGGGTGCTCTGTGAAAGGGAGCAGCCACATATTTTTAGAAAGGAATAAAGAAAAATAATGGGATGGAGGGGCTCACAGAAAACAAAGATGTATTTCATCTAATCCCATTTTTCTTGTATTTTAACCTTTACTTTTTGGTTCTGTGTGAGCAACTTACTCTGTGCTATTTTGGAAGTGTTTTCTACTCATTTCGGGGAAAAAAAAGTCTTGAGATTATGTATTCTTAGTTCAAACCAGCTTGATCAATGGGAGTATGATTTATTTATTTGCTAGAACTTAAAATGTATTCCCTGTAAAAAACGGAAATAGTGAATTAAAGCAGTCCACGGGCCACCCAAAACACAACAATGAATTGGGAATTCTACTTTTATCTTCTACCAAATGGAATTAGAAACTGATATAAATCCATAAGGATCATCCCACCTCCACACCCCCCCTCTGTTTTTTGTTTTTTTGTTTTTTGTTTTTTTTTTTTTTTGAGACAGAGTCTCTGTCTGTCACCCAGGCTGGAGTGCAGTGGCACGATTTTGGCTCACTGCAACCTCCGCCTCCTGGTTCAAGCAATTCTCCTGTCTCAGCCTCCCAAGTAGCTGGGACTACAGGTGCATACCACCACTCATGGCTAATTTTTGTATTTTTTGGTAGAGACAGGGTTTCCCTGTGTTGGCCAGGCTGGTCTCAAATTCCTGGCCTCAAGTGATCTGCCCACCTCAGCCTCCCAAAGTGCTGGGATTACAAGTGTGAGCCACCGCGCTTGGCCTACCACACTCCTTCTAACGGCAGTTCTTCATGGCTAGAAGAGAAGACTCACTCAGCACTTGGCTGAACTTCCACGTGAACCACTGTAAGTTTTTCAGCTTCTGTGATGAAGAGTCTCAGCCAGGACCAGGCAGCGGGCCATGGGTATGCAGTGCAGTGATGGCTGCCTATGCTCCGATTCGTACAACCTCACTTACTGATGTGGAACCTCGGGAAAGTTACTTAATTTCTCCAAGCCTCAATTTTCTCATCTGTACAATAGGCAGAATACTATCATCTACCTTACAGGGACATGTGAACATTGAGTGTATGCACTAAAGCACCCAGTGCGTAGATCAGTCAGTTATTTCCACTTGTTCTTAGAATGGGGACCCTGGATGAATGGGCAGTAACACACAGGCCCATGAAGCTGGTGGGCGGGACATTGCTCTGCACTTTGTCACGCTGTGGTCTCCACGAGTGAGGCTGGTTTTCCTCTAGCACAGTTTGTTTTACTGAATGGCCAGGGCTGTTTTGCTCAAGGAGACTCACAGAAGAAAGCTCATTTCATGAAGTGATCAGGACACACAAGATTATGCCTCTGACTGGTAAGAAAACCCTGACAGCCCATTTTTCCCATGAAGCAAAGAGTTTTGTTGCATATTGCATATTTATAAGGTGAAGGGGCCACTGGCTTTTATACCTTGAGAAGCCAAAACAATGCCAGATGTTAAGATTATGAACCTGAATTTCACTTTGGGTTTATGAGTCAACCAGAAAAGGTTACATTAAGCTGAAAGATTAACAACAACAACAAAAGCAACCTCTAAAACTTCCTGCAGAAAGACTCCTTTCATTGAACAAGCGGAGGCCTAGCTAGAAGGACATGCTCTTTCTTTTCTTTACAACCCACTATGGCTATCAGGGGCAAGGCAATCACAGGCATGCATCAGAACAAATTTTGTTGTGGCAACTGCCCAAACATGAGGATAAGAATTTCTCAAATATCTGTAACTTCCTCCAGAGTCAGCATAAAACTTGGAGGAGAAGCAATGCGTACTGACCAGCTAGATCAAGCTTGTCCAACCCACAGCCCGGAGGCCGCATATAACCCAGTACGGTTTTGAATGTGGCCCAACACAAATTCATAAACCTTCTTAAAACATTATGAGATTGTTTTTTGCAATTTTTTTCAGCTCATCAGCTATCATTAGTATTAGTGTATTTTATGTGTGGCCAAAGACAATTCTTCTTCCAATGTGGCCTAGGGAAGCTAAAAGATTGGACACCCCTGAACTAGGTAGTTATGAACCCACTATTCTGTTTAAGCTGAGGATCACCAACAAAATGCCCCTCAGATTCAATATATTTCTAAAGTAACTTTAAATACCTGTCTTATTTTTTCTTGTTCAGTGTCATTGGAGAACATTCGGAGGTTCTTAATTGGGGGTCTTACATGAGTTTCAAAGGCTTTGTGGACCTTCTGAAAATTTCTGCAAGGTTTTGAGTGTATGCTCATGTTTCTGAGAGTGAGTCCATAGTTTGGATCAGATTTCAAAGGGGTTTGTGTCCCCATAAATGGCAAAGAACCGCTCTTTTGCAACAAATTTTCCAGGAAAGAGAAGAACAGAAAATCTGAAAGAAGAAAGATAGAAGAAAGAATGGGACTGAGGTTTTCAGACAATGTAAAAGAACATGCAATCTTATTTCTCCTTTTTGTGCTACTTTCTAATACACTTTGGTTGGCCTTTGCCAAGCCCTTTGGCTGCAGTTCAGGAAGGTCAAAAACTCAGGGGTTCACTGTGTTTAGGAGCAGCATAAAAAGGTTTCATGTAAACCCCCACCCACTGCAGAAACAAGAGCCAGGTCATTAGTTTGAATTGGCTCAGATTTTTCTGTTTCAAAGAGCTGTGATTTGCGTTACGTGCACCCGGACACAAAATGGCATGTCATATCATGCACATTTCAGCTCGAATTTTTTAAAGCCTATGTATGTCATCTCTCCTGACTACCTCTTACCACTTTGAATAACAAAGTATAGGTGTTATTATGGCAGCTCCTGAAAGCAAGTCTATTGATCTATTAAAAAAGAAGCACTTTTAATTAAGCAATAATATGTGGTTGAATTGGGATGCCAAGTAGTAAATGTTTATGACCGCCAGGGGAGGGCATTGCAGAAACTTATTTGAGTTATTTGCCAGGCTTGAAAGCTGTTCTTCCAAGAAAAGTTTTCTTCCCCATTGGGAAGCCAATATATTTGTAATTTTCATACTGTTATGTTTTAAGGACATCAAGCCTGAAAGCCAGTTTCAAAACGGATGATCTTATTTGACTTGTGCTTTGATGTCGCCTTACCAATAGAATTCACGATTACTTTTGAGAGGCATTTCTCCCTATGGTCCTTCCTGAACAGAGAAAAGGCTAATAAAGTAATGATTACAACAATCTCAACTCATGTTGTTGCCTTTTTAAAAGTCTGAAATCCTGTACAATTAGAATAGTGGATCTGCTAGGTATTGGATAAACCTACAATGGAGCCTGAAAATTGAGGCTATTTCCTTATTGCCCGGTCCCTTTAGTTGCTGGATGTCTCTGTCTATAAGACAGACTTCTTTTTTTTCTCTCTTTCTTTCTTTCCTTCCTTCCTTCCTTTTCTTTCTTTTCTTTTTTTTTTTTTTGAGATGGAGTTTGGCTCTGTCGCCCAGGCTGGAGTGTGGTGGTGTGATCTCAGCTAACTGCAACCTCTGCCTCCTGGGTTCAAGCGACTCTCCCACCTCAGCGTCACAAGTAGCTGGGACTACAGGCATGCACCACCACACCTGGCTAATGTCTATATTTTTAGTACAGACAGGGTTTCACCATATTGGTCAGGATGGTCTCAAACTCCCAACCTCAGGTGATCTGCCCGCCTAGGCCTCGCAAAGTGCTGGGATTACAGGCATGAGCCACAGCCCTCGGCCAAGAAAGGTTTCTTTAATTGTGCAATGTCAGGTTTTTTTCTCAGTCCTAACTCCCAGCCCTGTCTTATCTTGCACTCACCTCCTCACCTAGTAGGTTATCCTATCTCTTTTCCATCTACTAAGACTGAGACACGCTTAAGGCCCAGTTCAAAACCTGTACCCGTGACAAGTCTTCCACTTAGAGCTTCAGCCCTGACTGATTTTCTTTTCTTGCTGAGCTGATTTGCATGACAGCTCTGTCTCTGTTATATATAATCTCATATCATTCCTGTTTCACAAATGTTCCCTTTGTGTTTTGGACCAGATTGAAAACTTCTTGTGAGATCATGTCTTGAATATTTCCTGGCAAAATATTGGGTATATAGGTAGGTGGTTACTAAATAATGTAAAACTAATAGCTACTGACTTTCTTGATGTGATTATCTGACATTGTAAGTTGGATAAAATTGGTTAAGCAAGTTTCAGCCTGTGTTTGGGAATTTCCCTCTGTATTTGGTTTTCTGCCATAATTCAACAAAAATAAAGGAAAAGAGGAAAAAAAGAAGGATCCATGGCCATACCCAAAGCTATTAAAGTTCAGTAAGGCCAGGCACAGTAGCTCACACCTGTAATCTCTGTACTTTGGAAGGCCAAGGAGGAAGGATTGCCTGAGGCCAGGAATTCAAGGCCAGCCTGAGCAACACAGCAAGACCCCATCTCTACAAAAAATAAAGTTCAGAAATTTAGATAATACATGTGAATTGTGAGTTAACGGGCAAATTTGTGCAGGTCAGCAGGTCTCAGCCACAATATTGTGATTTATCAAACTGGACTCCCCAAATAAAATGAAGTCATTGATTTAATACAGTAATAATTAAACCTCTTCTTTTCTGCTTGGGTCTCAGGAGGAAAAAAGCACGTTTTGCGTTTCCCTTTGGCTTGATGTAGCAGCTAATGGTTGATGATGCTTGGTGGGGAATAATGGAGACAAGGAAGATGTGTGTGAATCCTGAACTCCAACTGGAGCTGGTGTGTCAGTTGGACATGCTAAAGGCTAAAAGGGAAGTACCTCCAGCTTGCACTGCATGACACCATCATCATCATATTAACCACATCGTCGCAGCCAGTGTGACCGTGCATCTTGGTCTGCCCGGGAAAATTCCAGTTTAATCCTAAGGTGCTGCCATCATTCTTAATAACACACCTTTTTACTCTCAAAGCTGTCCCAATGTGATGATAAATGATATAGCCACTGAAGTCATAAATAATATTTATTGAGCACTTGTTATACACTAGGCATTTACTTCATATACTATTTGTTTTGTCTTCCCAACAACTTTATGAATTAGGTGTTCCTTTTAGCCCCAGTTTACAGATGATGACATTGAGGCAGCATTTAAGAAACTTTCCATGCTTATCCAGCTTGAACCCAGCAGTCTGGCTCCAGAACCCAAAATCTTAAACACTTTACTGCTTCTTGCAGAGAAAATACGGGGATCTGCTCCACATGATCCCCTACTATCAGGTCCATCATAAAATACTATCACCCCAGTGGAAATACCTGAATCTCTGACAGTTTTTTACCCTGGAGCCATGTGTCGGAAAATGGGAATCTAGTTAATTTTAGCCATTTTAATCTTGTTGTCCAATTTAACTTATAAACGAGCTTCTTTTCCTCTTAAGAGTCTGGCTAGAGAGTGCCCAATTTAGTTAAACCCCAAGTTTAGGATTAGAAAGGACTGCAAAGGCTGCAGATTGTTCGAGTTAGCACACAAGAGTTGCTCTGCCACACTGTCATTTGTTAAAAACCAACTTTGTCACCTAGGCAAATTGCTTCATTTTGCCTTTATTTGTCACCCGCATGCCATGAATTGTATTATGATCCACATTTTAAAAATAAAAAAATATACCGAAGAGTTTAACTGACCCGTGATCACTTAGCTAGTATGCCTCAATGCTAGAATTTTAAACCAGGTATCTGACTCCAAAGTTTACAATTTTTTGACCTACTACTGCCTACTAAATACTCAATTATTGATTAACCAATATATGTGTAGTGTGTGTGTGTGTGTGTATACACTACACTATATATATACATACACTATACATATATTGATTTATTGCTTATACATACAAACATTTTTCATAATGTCCAACATAAAATTAGGTGACACTGCCTTTATTCACTTATTGAGCAAATATTCACTGAGTACTTTCTATTTTTTAAAAAAATAGGGACGGGGTCTTGCTATATTGCCCAGGCTGGTCTCAAACTCCTGGGCTCAAGTGATCCTCTTGCCTTGGCCTCCCAAAGTGTTGGGATTATAGGCATGAGCCACCATGTCCAGCCTCAATGAGCACTTTCAAAATATCAAATTCTCTGCTTGGCAGTTGCGGATGTGGTGCTGAACAATATGGGGTTCCTTCCTTCATGAAGTGTGTATGCTTTAGAAATGGGAAAGACAGACACACAAAAAGATATGCTAAAATATGATTAATGCTATGAGCAAATGGCAAAATGAGAACCTCATGATGGAAATGATGCATTTTCTCTGGGAATGAGTATGGAAAGAACTGACATAGAGTAATGATGGGAGATGAGCCGAAATATAGGTCACAACTAGATTGTGAAAAAAGATATATGCTACATAAAATTGTTGGATTATGTTCACAGAGAAACACACCAGGTAATTAAGCATGGGAATGACATGGTTACATTTTGATTTGAGAAAAATGGCCAAGGATAGAGAAGAAAATTAACTGGATGCAGAAGATATGGAGGTAGAGGATAATTACGAGGTTATTGGCCAAGTGTGGTGGCTCACATCTGTAATCTTAGCACTTTGGGAGGCCAAGGCAGGCAGATCACTTGAGCCCAGGAGTTCAAGACCAGCCCTGGGCAACATGGTGAAATCCGATTTCTATGAAAAAAAAAATTAGCCAGGCATGGTGGTGTGCACCTGTAGTCCCAGCTACTTGGGAGGCTAAGGTGGGAGGACCACTTGAGCCTAGGACGTCAAAGCTGCAGTGACCCAAGATCATGCTACTGCACTGCAGCCTGGGCAATAGAGTGAGACTCTGTCCCTCTCTTTCAAAAAAAAAAAAAAAAAATTTAAAGGAGGTTATTGGAGTGGTCCAGCATAGACATGATCAACACTTGACCTCATATAAGAGTAGTGAAACTGGAGGACAGGAGACAGATTCAAGAGCCATTTCAGTAAGATCTACAGGATGTGTATTTAGGATTGGATTTGACATTAGGTATAAAAGGGCTTTGGTTAATTCCAAGGCTTTTGGCTTCTGTAACTTGGTGGATGCTGGTGCCCTTTAGTAACATAGGGAAGAAAATATGTTTTGCTTTAGTCCCAGTTGGAAATATGGATCGGGTGCTAGTAAGACAGGCAGTTGCTGGAGAAATGGGTTGAAAAGCATTTCTAAAGAGGTGTTTAAAAGTGTAGAAATGGATGAAAACTTCCACACTCACTTTGATTAGCGTACACTCCAACATGGTGGACTACTTGGCCAAAGATGGCCCTCGTTTGAGCAGTTTGTACAAGCCTGTCACACTAATCCTGATTCCTTAGGGGGATAACTTCCTGTGAGGAAAACTAGGTTTGTTTTGCAGCTGCATTTCATGTTTACATACAATTTTTACAAGCTGTGTGGGCAGCCCAAGCAGCCTCAGGCAGGTGGTCCAGTTCCAATTCTGAACCATTGCAAAATGAGACTCTAGACTTCAAAAAAGTCAGGGAAAGGCAAGACCTGATCCAGAAGTCTGTGTCATCTAAGTTAGGCCGATAGTTCTGAGATGCACTTCTTTCTAATCATTAGCCAGTTTATCATAAAGTGGATCTAAAGTTGTGAGGGCCGTGTAAGAGCTACCCTTCCTGACAGCGTTGCTGAATGGTGGAGCCAGCCAGGAGGTTCTGGGGCATTAGAATATTTTCCTTTGGGTTTTTACAAGACAAGGAAGGCACCTACCTGCTTCAGGTGCCATATAGACTGTTGTATGTGCTTATTGGAGCCTGAAACTATGGTGTCTCCACTTATCCACAGGGCTTGGCCTTCAAAGATGCTCTTTCCACATACGAGGTGTGGGTGTGGATTGACTCATGTTAACCCCCCATATCAGAGGTGGTTTGGCAGAGGGTTTAGGAGACTAGACTCCACCTAACTCTCTAAATCCTGGCTCCACTGTTTATTCCCTCTGGGTTTGGGGCAAGTGGCCTAACCGCTTGGTGCCCACATTTTCCTATACATGATATAGGAACAATAACTGCACAAAACTCAGATGATTAAATTAGATAATCTGTGTAGTGTGCTTAAAATAATACTTAGCACACTGTAAGCACTAAATGAATATTAGCTACCATAATGTTTTCTACCAAGTTTGGGTTGATTGCCTATAGTGCAACGACTATAGTAATATTTCACCATAGTGATATATTTCACCATAGTGATATATTTCACCATAGTAAAATAGCCAGGCCTGCCATGTTTTCAAAAAATTCTTTTTGAGGATTGCAAGACTTCTGTGACTCAGGAGTCTTTGTACATGGCCTTCACATTTTCAGTTAGAAATGTACCTACCTATAGGGCAAGTAGGACTTTGGTTGTGTGAGGACTGTGAAATGACAGGTCAATGTATTCATTTTCCAAAGTACTTTCATTTGGCACTTTCTCTATCACTAAAAGAAGATTAACACTTGACATGATAAGAAAGTTTGATCAATAAAAACCTGTGATCCAGCAGATAGGATAAAATAGAAAGTCACTTAAATAGACTGGACATTTAACAAGGCTGACTTCCAGCAAAATGCTTGCTGATGACTCAGTTTATCTATAAAAGAAAAATCAGGCAGAGGCAAATCATGAAAGAAATGGATTAATAGTGTTAAAGATGAGATAGGAAGGAAAGGAATTAAAGGGAGAGATTGTAATGGTCAAAAGAATAAGGAATAGAATGACCCAGCCTAAATAATCTTATTTGATCATTGGTTGATATGCGGCTGATGGGAAAAGATTCAAAAGCAAAGAAAAAGAAGTCAAAAAGCAGACAAGTCTCTGTCTGTCTGGCTTTCAGTCTTTCCTTGGCAAAATGTGGGGGTTGAACAAAATGACCTCTATGGCTTCTTCCAGTGTTGCCATTGTGTAATAACACAATTCCGCCATGGACAAAGAGAAGTCTGGGACTGGAGTTAGGATACATGCACACACACAGAGCATCTATTCACGCGCAAGCATCACAGCTACTTATGATTTGACTCAATTATTAAATTTTAATTTCACATCCCTCGTGTGTCGGTCATCCTTTCGTTTTATTTCTTCTCAGCTTTACTTCTCAGCAGTCATGATTTTAATCAGTTAGGAGCCGCATGCTGAAAGACCTTTTCCACATAGCTTATTTTTTCATGCCCTCTTTGTCTCACTGTAGCAGTTAGAGGGAAAACCCCTGCAAATGAAATAAGACCAAGTGCTTGTGTTTAGAGGGGAACAAGAAGTGGGAAATATGGGGAGACTAGCTATCTGGCAGCCAGACTGGGGGGAAGAACACCTTCAGAGAAGACTGGGTAGTGTTAATTACTAAGAAGAGGAGAAAACAAGCTCTGTTTGAGGATATAAGGATAAAAAAAAGAAAATAGGACATAGGCCACTGGTCTAGTTTAAAACAGGGCTATAAAGAGGCCTGACAATATGCAATGTAACATTATAAAAGAGTTCATTGTAAGCTTTAAAAATATTCCGAGAAAAATTGCCTTTGATAGTTTTGGGAAGCAGCCACTTATCAGAGACTGATGTTCTCTGGATTTGTATTTTGTTTGTTTTGTTTCATCTCAGACACATTTGGAAATTTCAGCTTTTTCTTACACAAGGATTAACCAGTCAACCACTGGATGCTGAAAATTGTCCATTTCTAATTTTCTACTATTTTGAACCCATTTTTGCTTAAAGCTTTCCATTTATTTTATTTAAAACACCTAGACAGATATGAGATAAAGTATTTGGAAACTGTAAAGCATACAAAAACTGAAAAGTGAGTGTGTTAGATTCCTATTGTAGCTGTAACAAATTGCCACAAATATCTTATGGTTCTGTAGGTTGGAAATCTGTCTCGGGTCATTGGAAATCTGACTCAGGTCTCACTGGGCTAACCCAAAATGTTGACAGGACTGCATTCTTTCTGGAGACACCAGGTGAGAATCGTTTCCTTGCCTTTTCCTGCTCCTGGGGGCTGCCTGTAGCCTTTGACTGGTTGCCCCCTCCCTCCATCTTCAAACAGCAACATTGCATCTCTTTGACCATTCTTCCACTGACACATCTCTCCTTAACCACAGCCAAGGAAAGTGCTCCAATTTTAAGGACTCATGTGATTAGATGGGGCCAAGCTGGAGATTATCTCCAGGATAATCTCTCCATCTCCATTTTTAACTTAATCACATCTGCCAAGTCTCTTTTGCCACATATGGTAAAATATCCACAGGTTCCAGAGATTAGGGCACGGACATCTTTGGGGGTGAAGGCATTATTCTGCCTTCCACAGTGAGTATTCAAATCACTCTATATTAAAATGAAGCACAGTGGGTTTTTTTGTTTTTGTTTTTTGTTTGTTTTTTTTTTAAAGAATAAAGCCTATTGGATGCTAGATGGGCTATACAGAGTTTCTACTTAGAATCCCAAAGTGTGCTTTTTATGGTCATTCTTAATATGGAGTGCACCTATTTCATATTCCTCCCTGAATTATTATTTACCCTTGGGTTATACACTGGGACAACTTTCATTCCCTGCACACACACACACACACACACACACACACACACACACAATATTACAGTACAGACTTCCCCAGCTGTAGAGCACATTTCTTATCATCAAACACACTGTTCGAAATCTGTCTGCTGAGCCAGGCACGGTGGTTCACACCGGTAATCCCAGCACTCTGGGAGGGCGAGCGGAGAGAATCACTTGAGCCCAGGAGTTTGAGACGAGCCTGGGCAACATAGCAAGAACCTGTCTCTACAAAAAATAAAAATAAAATAAAAAATAAAAGAAATAAAAAATAAATTTTTCTGCTAGAAACTTCTGCAGCAAGAAGTTAACAGAAGCTTATTTTCTAATTATCTGTGCGCCATTATGTTAAAGCATGTAGCATGTGCTTTAAAGATATTTACTAGAACAGTTCAATGTTTACTACAGAGCAATTCAGAAGTGTAAAGGAACCCCAGAATAGACCTGGAAGGCAGGACAATTGATTGTCCCACATTTTCCCCACTTGGGGAAAAGATTTGTAATGTGTCATTTCCAAAATAGCTTCTTCGTATATCGTATTTTTCTGCAAAACATGTATTAATAAATTTATCATGATATAAGCAATTCTTTTATTTTCAAATTATTCAAATCTGACACAAACCAGACCTAGCGCATTTAGGTGTGTGGGGAGGGTGGGGGTAATTCTTTGACAATATCCTCTGTTATTTCCATGTTTATTGATTTGTTTATTAAAGTTTCAGTCTCATTTTCGTCCATTTCTATTTTCCAAGCAATTAATACACTGAAAAATTATTATTATTATTATTATTATTGAGACAGGATCTTACTCTGTTGCCTAGGTTGGAGTGGAGTAGAGCTAATCACTGCTCACCGTAACCTTGAACTCCCCAGCTCAAATGTGACAAAAATTCTTTAAAACATTTTAACATGGGTTTATTCAAAGTATTTTCTCATAAGTAATTCACATTCACCATTCTTACTCCTAATTTTGGTTATTTGTGTCTTTTCTCTCTAAGAACTGGGCTAGCTAGTGACTTATTAACTTTCTCTTTTTTCTTATAGAAGTAGTACTTACTAAATACTTAGTAAGTAGTTATTTGACTTACTGCATAAAAGGAACAGCATGATGAAATCCAGTCAAATATCCACCGATAATTGGAAAGAACTTCAGCAAGGAGTGAAATTAGGAGATAAACAGTCCAGGAAGATGCCGGTTGGGCACGAATGGCCCTGGTGGAAAAATGGGTATTCTGGGCTTAGCTATTTCCTCTAAAACAAAAGTGTATTGGGAAATAAGAATGTCTGGTTTAGAATTGAGTATGGTCATATCCAATTCGATCTTTTTTTTTTCCTTTTATCTCCTAACTCCTTTTCTTTGGCCACACCTCTCATCTTTTTTCACGTATTGAGTCAATTGGAGCTACAAAAAAAGTTAGTCAGTATAGAATGCCTACTTATTGCTACAACATATTCAACCTGAAGATTCTGTAGAATTGGTGATGGAAAGGAAGCACTTCAATGAAGTATACAGTGGGTGGGAGTGAAGAGCAGCAAATCTGAAGCATTTTAGAAATTCGAGACAACAACATTTTGATACAAATCTTTTTAACCTTCAAAAAAGAACATGAATAACCCAAGGATTATGTAATTTCTTTTATGAATATCAAGGTCATTACTTCTTGCACAAACCTGTTAATGTTGTCTGATTCAGATGAAACGCTGACTTTTTTTTAAGCCATGAAAAGAGTTTGGTTTTTGTTCAAATAAAGCTTATAGAACTTTATTTATTTATTTATTTTTGGACTGGAAATGAAGTTTAGTTTTTACATGCAAGCCTTTGTTCTTCTGCCATTTTGCTTTATGTGCACATAAGTTTTTAAAAAATCCTTTGTCCATCCTGTGAATGCTAGTTAGATAGAATAAGTTTATTTTCTTAAAAGATTCCATCTTTGCCCACTATGTTTGGAGTCTATGTGGTCTATGATGACTTAGAAACATGTATCGACCCCCAACTCATCCCATGCTCCAAATATCATTGCTTCGGCTACAAAGATTTTAAAATCAGTTAATCATGGAAGTTAAAAACAAAGTGTGTGCATAAGTCTACCAGCAACCAGCATCAGGACAAGTACCCATTTGGCAAGAGACATTCTTGAATGCAGGAAGATCATTTGAGGTATTCTTGATTTAATTATTTCCTTCTATTTTGAGATGAATTTTAATTTTGCGGCACTGTGGTTTTGTTTATACATTTTCTGTGATTCACAGATACAGTAAACAAGAAACCATTGTTTTATATATTTGACCAACAGGACTTCTTATTCTGCTTATCCGTCAATCATCTTCAGTGTGTGATGGAAAAGGGTACAGTGTTGAACTCAAGCAGTGAGAAGTATTTGTCAAATACTCCACTTGCATTATTCTGTCTAAGTCTCATCCTGGTTTTCTGATATGTGTTGCTGTAATATTGATAACCATTGATCCAAAGTTCAGAATGTCAACAACAACACTCATTACTGCTTAGTAAGCATCTACTAATCTACACAATCTCAAAGCTCCTGGATCCTTGACTGCTCCAGTCCTTCTCAGCCCACAGATGTTAGGGGAAGGCCTGCAATCAAGTATGCAAAACTGTAACTATATGAGGACTTAAGTTCCATCTCAAACTCTCATTTTGCACTGGAGCAGAACAAGCTTATCTACATACTTTCTGGTAAATGTACCTTATTCAGGATTTAAACGTAAGGTTCTGCCGCTTCTTCCTCCACTGAATGACATCTACATTCCAGAAGCTGATAGGCATCACGTTGTCTGGGCAGAGACATAGACCAATATTAATCTCCTGTACCTTGTTAGTGTCCACTTCTTCAGTCTTCTTTGATAAGGCCCAGTGTATATACTGTTGAACGCCAAGGGGCTACATGGTTTCTAGCTCATGAAATTCACTCTGCACTTGTTGATGGGGTCCCGGCATCATAGCTGCAAGACCCGCGCAGTCTACAGCCCACTCAAGGTCACAGAACTCCTGTGGGTGCTGGCCCGTAACTTGGGGCTGTAGCAGAGTCTCTCTGCTTAGATAAACGTGGCTGCCACTTGTACCCAATGGCATCCACATTATCCTGGGCTTTCTCTGGGAAGCAAGGCTCATGTCTTTGCTGCTCCTGGAACCCCCAAACCTATTTGAGGTTTTTAAAATGTCCCCTCCTCAGGGCTTGAAACAGAATTGCATTGCAGAGAGCCTCCCCATCATCCAGCCACATACTCCTTTTCTTCTCCCTCTCAACTCTCTTTCCATGACCCCAGCTGCTCACACTTACATCCTTCAGGGAGAGAAAATGGACTATTCCACCATTAGCATTCATTCCAAGCTTCATGTTTATGGGACAAATTTATTTCCCTGGGTTGTTCAGACTCAGCCTTTTTGCTCCTCAAAAACACTTTTCTCACTCTAACACAAACAAAAACAAATACAATTTCTTTTATGAGCAAAAACTTTGGCTTTCATAACTACTGTTTTTTATTACGGGTTTTCAACATCGACTCTAGGAGTCAAAATACTGTTTTTCCCTTGGCTTCTATGAGCCAGTGAGCCTCACCCTCAGGGCTGGTGTCAAACGTAAAAGGGATGATAAATAAAAGTGAGGTTTCCTGTGATGAAATACAAGCAGTTCAGTTTCAGAATAGTGTTCTGTTATAAATCCAGCATCCCCTTTAATCCTTACAGCAACTGAACCAGATAAGCATTATCATTCCACATTTGTAGATAAGAAAATGGAAGTAATCTACTTAATTAAGGCAGCCAAATAGTCAGGTGGCAGACTCAGAAGACATATCCAGGCCCTGCTAACTCTAAATTTTTTTTACTTTTTTTGTCATGCTATCTAGTCTTTCTCCTTGAGATCTAGAAGGTGTTCATGTTCAAGAAACAGTGCCAAGGGCTATGATTATAAATCTCCATAAATGCGCCATTGACTGTTATCAGTACACAGTGGTTTGTTGTCATGCAGATAGACTCAGCTTTAGCAAAATTACCCATGTGTGTAATTCAGGAGCTTTATCCCGTGCGTGTCTACACAGTAGATCTAGATTCATCACTGTTAGGCACCATCCACCAGAGAAGTTGTTTCCTGATGTTTCTCTCCATTCACCACCAGTTTGCCCCGTGATATAGTTTGGATATCAAACCAAATCTCATGTTGAAATGTGATCCCCAATGTTGGAGGTGAGGCCTAGTCAGAGGTGTTTGGGTCATGGGGGCAGATCATTCGTGAACCTCCCCATGGTAATTAGTGAGTTCTCGCTCTAAGAGTTACTGTGAAATCTGATTGTTAAGAAGAGCTGGCACCTCCCTCCTCCTCTTTCTCTTGTCCCCTCTCTCACCATATGACATGCCTGCTCCTGATTCACTTTCCACTGTAATTGGAAGCTTCCTGAGGCCTCGCCAGAAGCAGATACTGGTGCCATGCTTCTTGTACAGTCTTTAGAACCATGGGCCAAATAAACCTTTTTCTTTATAAATTATCTAGCCTTAGGTATTCCTTTATAACAACACAAAATGGACTTAACACACTCCACCATTGGCCAGAGGGAAGCCCCCTACCTTCTCTAACACCATCTTTGACATTTTATTACATCATCCTCTGTGCCCTTGACTTTAATTCCTATCCCAGCATTTTCCACAGTTTCTGGCATATATTGGAAGTGAGTTTGCATATACGGATATGTTCAGATGGATAACATGTTTCTTTCATAAGCCTCCATTACTTTTTGAAACCAAATTGAAAAGACCTAAATTTAGCTTTCTGTTTTATGCATTATATATAAAAACCATAACTGAAAACAATCCTTTCACACTCTAGACATTTATGATCATTTACAAACTACAAACTACAAACTGAATAAGAAGAAACGCAGTGGTCCCTTTTAATTTGGAAATCCACTCTGTAGACGAAGACTAACTTAATATGACACAAACTAAAGTCTTTGCCAGCATGGATCTTTTTTCATCCAAATTGTTAGAGTTCACAAAAACTTATTAATCTAGAAGCATCTACCAATGTAGCAAGAAAGACTGTATAAAGAATCAGGTGGTGGAAGGGCAGACTCCAGCTGTGTACTGAAATCTCACATCTGCCAAAACTGTGGATGATATAAAGTTAACCATCTTTTCCCCACTGCTTGGAAATCCCACCTTTGTCATATGCGATTTCTCCATGTTTTTGTCTCTTTCTGGACTTTGTTCTTGTCCATTGATTTGTCTAATCCCACTAATTATAGTAGCTTGATAATATATTTTAATGTCTTGGAGGGCTGGTCTCTCCTCCTTACTCTTTTTTTAGGAGTTTTGAGTATTTTTAAAAACATTTGCTTTTCTATATGATATTTGGAAATAGCTTGCTGAGTTAAAAATATCCCACTGGTCTTTTAAGTGGGATTGTTATAAGTTTATAGATTATTTAAGGGAAGATGGAGATCTGTGTAATGCTGAATCTACCTGTACAAGAAGAGGCTGTGTCTTTCCATTTATTCAAAACTTCTTTATGACTGTCAGGAGAAATATAAAATATATATATTTCACACACACAGACATCATGGACTTATTATGTTGTATTATAATTTCTATTTATTTGTCATTTTCCTCGGATAAAGTATCAGCTCTTTCAGGGCAGCTCTTTATTAATTACTAAACCCCAACACCATGGGCCATGCTAATGTGTAGTCAATGTTCAATAAATAAACTGATGAAATAACTAAAATTAAACATGAATTTTCTGTGACCATCCCATCTAAATAAATATGAATGTGAGGCAGTAGAGGCACTTGTGTATAATTACCGTGCACCAGCTTTCAAAACCGAATCTTGCTCTAGCTCCTCCTAACTCTCACCCCAGAGTTCCCCACCAGAGGTTAAAGGCCAAACCAACCATTAAAAAGACAAGTGACACTCATTTCTCTATGTAAATAAAAATTGTGAAAGTACTTTAAAGGAGTTCCCCTTGAATATTTCTTTCCTTTAAGGGACAAAAGCAAATTGACTGCCAGCGAAGAGCCCTTTAGTCCATAAATTCTCCATAGCAAAGGCACAGAAACTTGAAACAATGTCCTCAGTGCTTTCCCTTTTTTTCTGTGGCAGTAGAATGGGGATTCTGTACTCCAACAGCTCCTTAGGGGAAAACATCAACACTCCAAAATTTAAACTCCACATAGCTGCATTCAGGGAATGAAAGCCAGACGTGTCGCTGTTCCCAGGACAGAGTGGCTATTGCGGAAAATTGCCCTTCTTAAGAACTTTTGATGTCCAGGCTCCTGTATGGAGCAGCCTAGATAATATCCCTGCCTTCCCGGCTATGGTCCATCTCCAGATGCCAGCGTGGGGGATAAATGTCCACGAGGGTTCTGTCTACCAATGCAAACCTCTTGAGTTTCTGTCTTCAGAAGTGAGGGCCATAGAATAAAAATGAAAATGGACCTTGGTCCTGCTGAGGGGGAAAAACAAGTTGGAATGGAAGGCCGCTACTTCCAACTTAAGCAAAGTTGGAATAGATACTTCCAAAGGTATTGGGCTGACCCCAGATACGTAATGGAATTTTGTAGCATACTTTATTTTGCATTTTTGCAACAGGTGTTGATAATTACATGTGTAATTATTCAACCTCTTTACTTTATGTATCAAGAAGCTGAGACACAGGGAATGTAAATAACTCATTAGTAATTACATAGCTAGTTAGAGACATAGCTGGGTTGAGAGCTTAGGTGTTCAAGCAAAGAGTCTAATTTTCTTGATTCCGTTACATTGCCGTTATTTAATCCCAACACACCTTATATTTGAAAGCATGTTTTAATTAAAATTATTTGCCATTAAATTATATGAAAATAAATCCAGGCTTCCAAGTTTTACTATAAATCTACTTTTAAAAAAAATTAGTACTTCTCTAGAATGTTTTAAAAATGTATTTTAGCATACTTTTCCAACTTAAAGTACTTTGGGTCAGAGTCAAGGGAGGTAGCAACTGTTGGTCCACACTATTAATACTTTAGGGAAATCTCACTTTATGCCTAGCGCATGCATATCATTAAAAAATTGCAACTTAAAACTTTTTAAAAACACCTGTGAAAAAGTATCTTTTTGACACTCGAGGTGACAGTGCAACTTTCCACTACGTTCATGAAATTTTTGACAAACTTAAGACAGTCTGGTAATTCACTTTGGAAGTTTTTGGTGCCTGGTGCATGGAAGATTTTATTAGAGAATCTAAAATCATGTCAGATGTTACATAATAAACTTGTTGGCAAAAACTTAGCTTTGGTTTGCATTCTCCTATTATAAACACTGAGTCAAGATTGAATACAAATATAAACGGCCAGTTGCATATCACGTTTCATGTAGGCATTCGAGATTTGTTCATTCATGATTTAATTAGCCATTTATTCATTTCAATGTGTCAGATTCTGTGCTAGGCATAAGGAATTAGTGGTAAATAAAATAAAAATGATCCCTACCTTCACGAAGTTTACAGTACAATAAACTTCGGAAATTGTTACCAAAAAAATGGATTGTAATGAGGCTTGGGAATGTATAACAAAGAATGAGGAGAATATTTCTTAAGACCTGAGGCCGGGAGCGGTGGCTCACGCCTGTAATCCCAGCACTTTGGGAGTCCGAGGCGGGCGGGTCACGAGCTCAGGAGATCAAGACCATCCTGGCTAACATGGTGAAACCCTGTCGCTACTAAAAATACAAAAAATTAGCTGGGCGTGGTGTCTGGCGCCTGTAGTCCCAGCTACTCGGGAGGCTAAGACAGGAGAATGGCATGAACACGGGAGGCAGAGCTTGTAGTGAGCCGAGATCGTGCCACTGCACTCCAGCCTGGGGACAGACAGAGACTCTGTCTCAAAAAAAAAAAAAAAAAAAAAAAAAGACTTGAAGGATGAATAGGAATTAGAGGGAGGGGCCAGGTGCGGTGGCCACGCCTGTAATCCCAGTACTTTGGGAGGCCGAGGCAGGAGGATTGCTTGAGGCCAGGAGTGTTAGACAAGCCTGGCCAACATAATGAAACCCTGTGTCTACTAAAAATACAAAAAATGAGCCGGGCGTGGTGGTAGGTTCCTGTAATCCCAGCTACTGGAGAGGCTGAGGCAGAAGAATCACCTGAACCTGCGAGGCGGAGGTTGCGGTGAGCCGAGATCGCTCCACTGCTCTCCAGCCTAGAAAACAGAGTGAGACTCTGCCTAAATAAATAAATAAATAAATAAATAAATTAGGGGAAGAGAGGGAACAGATAGAAGAAAGAGCGAAGGAGTGGTAAGAGTAAAAAATGTGTTTTCCTCCCTCTCTATTTAAAGTCCCCTCTGTTACCTTCTACTGTGGACAGTGGCCAAAATGTCCTTCACTGCTTGAAGCCAACACAGAACTGTCCTTCCATGCCACCTTTCTGCTTCCTGCAGGAACTATGCTCACGCTTACCCTTTCTCCATGCTGACAGCTCAGTTAATTTCATCACACATGGCCTCTTAAAAAGTCTCTACATTCTTCTCCTCCTCTTCCTCTTCTTCCTCCTCCTCCTTTTCCTTCTCCCTGTTCTTATAATATGAATAACCAATTAATATATTAAAATGATAAAAAATCCAAATTGCATAAAATAAAGAGTCTTTTTTCCATCCATCACCTCTCACACTTTCTTTGAAGTAATCCTTTCTCCTTCAGCTTTTAAAAACTATTTGAAATATAAAAAATAAAAATATATAATTAAAATATGTATAATACACATAAAAGAATATATATAATGCAAATCCACGCTGTGAAGCACATCAATAAAACAAAACAAACACCTATGAAACCCACCACCCAAACCAAAAAATGGAATTCTCATAACATCTCTCTCCCCCACCCAGAGGCAATCATAATTCTGAGTTCTGTGTCCATTATTCGCTTGTTTTTCTATGTTGATATAAGTCCATATGGAATACATACAGAGTAATTTTTTTTAGTTTTTGCTGTTTTTGAGATTTATAAATGATATCACATTCCATGCTATCTTCTGCTGCTTGCTTTTGCCATTCAACATTTTATTTCTAAAATTTATGCATGTTGACATGTGTACTTTTAGCTTATTCAATTTCACTGCTGTATAGTATATTCCCACCATAAGAATGTATCATTTTTAAAATTTATTTGCTTTCCTATTAAGGAAAATGTGGTTTTCTTTGTCTCCATCTGCCCACCCATCCATCATCTATCTATGTATCTATCTATGTATCTATGTATCTATGTATCTATGTATCTATCTATCTATCTATCTATCTATCTGTCTATCTGTCATCTATCCACCTATCTACCTATCTGACCTTATGAATAAGGCTGCTTTGAATATTCCTGTATATGTTGTCTGTATCATATATTTTCTCTAGGGTATATATACACTTTTTTCTACGGCATATACCTGGAATTAGAACTGGGTCATAAAGTACATGCCTACTCAGCTTTATAAAATAGTGTCACTTTTCAAAATGTTTTTGAGTTGTTAAACTCATTCACATTGTTCCACTTCCTCACCAACACTAGGTTTTGCCAAATTTTTATTTTTGCTAACTTTTCAGTTGTAAAATAATCTCTCATTGTGTTACTGACATGTATTTTCCAAAATGCAAATAAAGATGAGCAGTTGCTGTATTTATTCAGCATTTCTGGGTTTTTAAAGTAAAGTAATTGCTGTTATCTTTTGCCTATTTTTCTATTTAACTATTTGGTTTATTATTGGTTTTTTAAAAAATTCTTGTATAATCCAGATACTAATTATTCTCTATCCCTTCTTTTGTTTTTAAATAAATATGCTGCAAATAGCTTCCCTCCCTTACCCCTCAGTGGCTTGTCTTTTCACTTTCTCTATAATTTAAATAAACAGAATTTAATCTTAATGAGGTCCAATTTAGAAATCTTTTTCTAATCTTTGTAATTAGTGCTTTTCTGTATTTCAAAACAGATCTTTCTGGTTCCCTAAGGTTATAAAGGTAGTATATATTTTATCCCACAAACATCAAAGTTTTGACTTTTATATTTAACTCATTAATCCAGTTGAATTTTTTTTGTGTGTTCATGGCCTAAAATAGAAATAGAAATAGAAATTCAATTTCCTAGTGGCAAACTAACTGACCAACACCATTTATTGAATATTTTCTTCATTCTCCCACTGACCTGTGATATCACATCTAGTTTCCATGCAGATTTGAGGCTGTGTCTGAGCTCTTTATTCAGTGGCATTCATCATTTTTTGTATAGTCTTAATTACTATAATTTTATTGTAAGTCCTGATATCTGGTAGGGAACTCTCCCCACATTCTTTCCCAGGAGTCTCCTGACTATTCTGTACAGATTTTAGGATCAGCTTGTTAGGTTCCTCAAATAATTTTGTTGGAGCTTTGATTGAGATTGCTTTGAATTTATAAATCAACTTAGAAAGAATTGATATCTTCACAATCTTGAACTCTTTCTATCCATAAATATCATATATTTTCCAGTTTACTTAGATCTGGTATATTTTTAACTACTTGCTCCATTTCTTATTATTGCAAATGGTGCAGCACTTATAAATACTAGGCTTTCTAATTAGTGTTACTAAGTTATAAAAACGCACTTAAAATATTTGATCTTATATCTAGCCTCCTATGTAAATGTTCTTATTAGTTCTAACAATTTGTAGATTTGTTGAGTTTTCTATACATAGAATTTATACCATCTGCAAATGATGGTTTTATTTCTACCATTTCAATCTTTTTTTTTCCTTTTTTTTATTATACTTTAAGTTTTAGGGTACATGTGCACAACGTGCAGGTTTGTTACATATGTATACATGTATACATATGTATACATGTGCCATGTTGGTGTACTGCATCCATTAACTCATCATTTAACATTGGGTATATCTCCTAATGCTATCCCTCCCCCCTCCCCCCACCCCACAACAGGCCCCAGTGTGTGATGTTCCCCTTCCTGTGTCCATGTGTTCTCATTGTTCATTTCCCACCTATGAGTGAGAGCATGCGGTGTCTGGTTTTTTGTCCTTGCAATAGTTTGCTGAGAATGATGGTTTCCAGCTTCATCCATGTCCCTACAAAGGACATGAACTCATCCTTTTTTATGGCTGCATAGTATTCCATGGTGTATATGTGCCACATTTTCTTAATCCAGTATATAATTGTTGGACATTTGGGTTGGTTCCAAGTCTTTGCTATTGTGAATAGTGCCGTAATAAACATACATGCGCATATGTCTTTATAGCAGCATGATTTATAATCCTTTGGGTATATACCCAGTAATGGGTTGGCTGGGTCAAATGGTATTTCTAGTTCTAGATCCCTGAGGAATCACCACACTGACTTCCACAATGGTTGAACTAGTTTACAGTCCCACCAACAGTGTAAAAGTGTTCCTATTTCTCCACATCCTCTCCAGCACCCGTTGTTTCCTGACTTTAATGATTGCCATTCTAACTGGTGTGAGACGGTATCTCATCGTGGTTTTGTTTTGCATTTCTCTGACGGCCAGTGATGATGAGCAATTTTTCATGTGTCTGTTGGCTGTATAAATGTCTTCTTTTGAGAAGTGTCTGTTCATGTCCTTCGCCCACTTGTTGATGGGGTTTTTTTTTCTTGTAAATTTGTTTGAGTTCTTCGTAGATTCTGGATATTAGCCCTTTGTCAGATGAGTAGATTGCAAAAATTTTCTCCCATTCTGTAGGTTGCCTGTTAACTCGGATGGTAGTTTCTTTTGCTGTGCAGAAACTCTTTAGTTTAATTAGATCCCATTTGTCAATTTTGGCTTTTGTTGCCATTGCTTTTGGTGTTTTAGACATGAAGTTCTTGCCCATCTTCATCTTGTCTTACAGCTCTGGTTAGATCAAAGTTGAACATTGAGTTGAAATAGTAATAATTAGCTTCCTTGTCTTGTTTCTAATTTTAAAGATATTTTAAATATTTTGCCATCATGAAAAATGTACACAGTAGGTTTTGGTAGAGACTCCTTATAAGGGCGTCTTTGTAAAATAAAAGAAATATTCTTATAATCATGTTTTACAGAGTTATTTTTTTTTCTCATCTAGGCATGATTAGGCATTGGCTATTTTATATGCTGTCATGAGAATAATTTCAATAATAAAATTTCTATATTAAATCAGTTGCACATTGTTGGGGTAAATTCAGTTTGTTCATGATGTATTTGTTTTGTGTAGAACTTTTGCATCTGGGTTTATGAGTGAGATGGGTGAATGGATTTCCTTTCACATACTGACCCCACTTAGTTTCTTATCAGAAGTCTACTAGCTTAATCAGGTAAATCAGGAAATAGTCTCTCTTCTCTTTTCCTTGGAAGAATTATTACGAAATTGAAGTAACCTGTTACTTTTAAAAGTATGGTGCAACTCACCTCAAAAAATTATCTGAACTTGATGTTTTCTGTGTGCAAAAAAACCCTACATTAATAATTCATGCATGTTAATAATTACAGGACATTTGACACTTTTTATTCTCCTTGTGTCAGCTTGTCTGTTACCTTTTTTGAAGATGTATACTGTTACATCCAAGTTTTCAAATACGTTAACATCAAATTATTCTTTTATTTTTATTGAAATCTTTTCTTCTATCTATAGTTATGTCCTCCATTCCATCCTAATGTTGTTTATTTGTACCTTCCTTCTCTTTTTTATTGAACAATTTTACCAGAGGTTTGTCAATTTTATTAGTCTTTCCAAAGAACCAAGTTTTTACTTTTTTGATTCTTATTTTCATTGATGTTTTGCTCTTACTTAACTGTATACTTTCTTCTACTTGGGAGTGGAAGGAATTCTGTTGCTGTTTTTCTAACTTAAATTGGATGTTTACACCTTCAATTCTCAGCCTTTCTTTCTTTCCTTCTCATATAATCACTTATGACTATAACTAATAGAAAATATCCTTTTCTCTCTAAAACTACTTTTTCTGGAAGCCAGATATTATATGTGTCTTCTATTTTCACAATTTTATCCTGCTTTAAGAAAAATGTTGTATGGAACATTTTGAACTTATTAAAAAAGTAGATATAATAATGTAATCCTTCACAGAGCTTCCAAAAAATTATCAAGTTTGTTTCAACTAGACCTTTCCTACTGCCTCTCTGCCCCAAACATTTTGGAGCAAATCCCAGACATTTTATTATTTCATGAATATTTGGGTATATTTCTCTAAAATATCAGGATTTTAACAATATATGACTTCATAGCCGGCCGCGGTGGCTCATACCTGTAATCCCAGCACTTTGTGAGATTGAGGTAGGCAGATCGCTTGAGGTCAGGAGTCCGAGACCAGCCTAGCCAACATGGTGAAAACCTGTCTCTACTAAAAATACAAAAACTAGCCAGGTGTGGAGGTGCATGCCTGTAGTCCCAACTACTCGGGAGGCTGAAGCAGGATAATTGCTTGCAAGACTACTTCATAGGCAGTGGTGTGTACTTTCTCTGGGAGGCCCATAATGCCTTGTCTCTCTCTTTTTATGATATTATCAACTATTGATGACTATTGCCTAGATCCATCAATTCATTAGGTGTTCAAAAATTTTAATATTCTAATTCTATACTTGTCTTCATATATTAGTTGAAATTCTTCTACAAAAAGAAACTCTCATATCAGTTATTTGGTTATCTGAGGCACATAGAGTACACATGCAAAGGCAGGATAGATGACCCTTTCCTTTTATTTTACCACATTTCAAAGAAAAAGATATAACAAACTTTGAATAAGTAGCCTTAAAAGTAAATCATATTTTTATTTCAAAGATACCCCACATTGATTAAAACTGTTTAGGTAAATCTCTTCTTTTGAATTCATAGAAGTACATAAAAATCATATGTGTCACTTTAAGGATTGGTTTTTCACTCCCTCCCAACAAGAGAGGATTTGTTACACTGGTTACCCAACATATTTACTTAGATAATTCTCTGTGAGTGTTGATATTTCCCCTAAATCAAACATATTGTCCAAAAATGACATTTTTCATGTAATCAATGAAACCCTTCAAAATGATATGCAGAAACTTCTAGTTTCTCCATTTACCCAAACTCCTGTTCCACCTATCCATCCATTCATCTATCTATCTATCTATCTATCTATCTATCTGTCTATCTATCTATCCGTCCATCTAATGTATCTTCTACCCATTTTATGCTCATATGGTAATATGATTAACATATCACCTCATCTGGCATGACTTGAACAAAATAGGCCCCTTGTTTTCTGGTGTCATAGGTCTGTCAATGTCACAGGGGATCCCAGCTGAAAACACGTGCTCCTCACACATGTTGTGATGACTCACTCCTTGCAGCAACAGCTCCTCAGGAAACCTTTTCCCACCAGGGATGCTCACCTGTACTTACACTTTGCCACATAAGGCCTCAGCAAAAGGCAAAAGCTAGTTTTCATCTAGCTTTGAAGCTAAAACTCCTTAACTCACACCCACTTTTTCAGCTGCTGCTGCCAAAATATGCACCAGGGGCTGGGGGTACGGCCACCAGACTCAGTCCTCTGCTTTGTTAGAACAAGCCTCCCCCACGAAGCCATCAAGGTCCCGGCAAATGTGTCCAGCCCTTTTTTGCCACCTTTATGAAAAGGAACATTGAAAGAGGTATGCTTTGTCAACATAAAAAAAAAAAAAGTCCTGTAATTTCTTTCTTCCCAGGGCAATAAGTGTCTACTTGGCTTGTATTTACATAACTAAGAAGGGTCATTAAGTGATTCTTCCTAGAATAAATAGTATCTCCCACATGCCTTTAAATCCACCTCTAGATTTAAAACTAGGTGGCAACTTTTAAACTGAGTCTTTCTCAGCAGAGAGTGGTTTGTTTTTCTTTGAAAGTATATGTTCAGGCCTTTCAACTAAGACATTAAGTTCTTTAGAATTGTGCACATAGTAAGTGCTCAACAAATAATTGTATGAGTGGAGAAAGATTTTTCCAGATTAAGAAGGGTGGGTAAAAGGATAGATCTACCCCATGAAACTCTCCTCTCTGTCATGGGAGCCAGTGGGTAGCCCAGCTCAGATCAGATGGACCCAGGGATCAAGAGCACCGCTACTCGGTGTGGTCCCCAGACCAGCACCATAAGCACAGTCAGGGAAATTGTAACAAATGCAAATTCACAGGCCCCACCCCAGGCCTACTGGATCAGAATCTGTTTTCACAAATCCTCTGGGTGGTTCTTATAGACAATAAAGTTTGAGACCCATTCATCTACAGTAGCCCAGTGTGGACTGTATTAACATGGGATGACATGGGGACCCATGCTAGTTTTAGGCCAGACCAGCAAGATGGAAGGTGGTAATCATTATTCTGCCCTGAGATATCAAGAAAGGAACAAATATTTTTGTAGAAATAGAAACACTGGTAGATGAGATTGCCTACCAGTGACTAGAGTTATTGATTATGTCTCTCCATCATTGATTAGAAATATTTTTATAGGACTCCAGGCTTAATCCAGTTTTTCTTCATCAATAAAGGCAAAAAAGAATTAGAAAAACACAATAGATATCCAAAGCCAGCCCACACAAGGCATTCTCTACACATAGGGCTTAGAGATGGCTCCAGAAAACAGTAGACGTATCTGAAACCCAGACCTTCTCTGATGTGCTAGGCCGGGGGAAAAACATTTTCTGTACAGAACCAAAAAGTAAGTATTTTTGGCTTTGCAGGTTATATGTGACTGCTCACCTTGTTGTAGTGTGAAAGCAGCCATAGACAATACAGATATAAATGAGTGTGGCTATGTTCCAATAGACTCTATATATGGGCTCTGAAATTTAAAATTTATGTAATTTTCATCTCATGAAATATTATTTTTTTCCAATAATTTAAAAATTCTTGGCCGGGCACGGTGGCTCACGCCTGTAATCCTAGCACTTTGGGAGGCTGAGGCGGGTGGATCACGAGGTCAGGAGATCGAGACAATCCTGGCTAACACAGTGAAACCCCGTCTCTACTAAAAAAATACAAAAAAAATTAGCCAGAGCTTTCAGTGAGCCGAGATTGTGCCACTGCACTCCAGCCTGGGCGACGGAGTGAGATTCCGTTTTAAAAAGAAAAAAAAATTCTTAGCTTGGAGTCTGTACAAAAATAGATGGTGGCCAGATTTGGCCCCAAGTCCATAGTTTGCCAACCACTGCTCTAGACTAGAGGCTGCTAAAGGTATCCCTTGCCAGTCCACAAGAAATATTTCACATGTGCCCAGTATGTAGAGAAGAGAAAATTAGGAACCAGATAGAATTAATACAAAGTCTGGAAGGGAAATTGTCTCCACCACCTACACTCCAAAAAGGAAACCTAACAGTTTACAATTATTAATGACTGCCAGTCCCTTTGCAGGCTACAGTAAGCAACATCAAACTTCGGGTGCCCACTCCAACGTACAAAGTACTAAAATTGCTAAGGTTGTAAGTTTGAAGTTTCTTCTTCTGATGGTGATGATGGCAGCAACTAATTTGAAGGGAAGAATTGAAAAATCTGTCAGTGAGAATCCAAATCATGAATGTACAGCCCTACTTCCTCCACCTTTCTTGTTTTTTACTTTCAGAGACCGAGTCTCACTCTGTTGCCCAGTCTGGAGTGCGGTGGCACAGTCTCACTGCAGCCTTGAACTCCTGGCCTCAAGCCATCTTCCCACCTCAGCCTCTCAAGTAGCAGGAATCCTCCTTCCTTTTTATCCCTCAACTCTGTCCATTTTTGTCTCTCTTTCTATTGCTTTAAAAAAACATAAATATGCATATAAAATGCTAGCCCTTTCTTCTTCGATAAATAGCATACTTTTCTCCACCTTACTTTTTTTTCGTCAATAATAATTTCTAGAGATCCCTCCAAAGCAGTATACAGAAATGTTCTTTATTGCTCTTTTTTTTTTTTTTTTTGAGACGGAGTTTTGCTCTTGTTGCCCAGGCTGGAGTGCAGTGGCGCGATCTGGCTAACTGCAACCTCCGCCTCTCGGGTTCAAGCAATCAGCGTCCGGAGTAGCTGGGATTACAGGCATGAACTACCATGCCTGGCTAATTTTTGTATTTTTAGCAAGATACTCAATCATTTCGGTGTGGATTTACTATAGCTTATTTAATCAGTCCATCATCAGTGGACATTTGTACATTTTTTTGCTATTATAAATACAGCCCACAAATAACAGTCAGGGACAACATTGATCCTACACTTGTATGTGCCTGTGCTGTGCATTTTACACATATTACCCATTTAATTCTTATAGCAAGCTTATCTCCCTTTTACAGGTAAGGAAACTGAGGTCTAGAGAGGTTAAATAACATGTCAAGGATCAAGCAGCTGTAAGTAGCAGAGTAAGGGTTCTGGCATCATGACTGTTCTTAGTCACTCAACCTATTTCATCCTCCTGATTCAGGCCTGTGTAGAGGAGGAGAGGAGACCAAGTTCCTCCTCCCTGACCCCCAGAAGGCTTGTTGGCACCAGCTCACATTCTTTTGCAAACTCAACAAGGTCCCTTCCAACCGGCTTACAGCCCTCAGCTGGGAGCAGATTTGTTAAACAGATGCACGAGGCTTGGAAAACTGCCCAGGGTGTCCCCATACTGACAAAACAAGAGTCCTGTGGGACAAAGCGGAGATCCTGCCTCATCTGCATTCTCTCTGGCTCTCCGAGGATTGCCTTCAATGCCTCAGGCTAATGTGTTTGCCCAGAAGCATTTGTTTGGTGGGGAAGGGAGAAGAATAAGAGGGAGAGTGCTGGACAAATCTTTCCCTTTTGCAGTCGGGGCACACAGGAGTTTTTAAGGCACTGCCACCTCTCCCTCCTTGTCTCTATCCTAAAATGACCTTATTCCCTTAACAGCCAACCTGGAACAGGAGGGTGAGTTTGGGGGGCATGTGAAGCAGGTTGTAGGGGTGATTGGAAGCTCCTTCCTTTGCTCTCTAGCCTGGCCTGAATGTGGGTAGAACCACGATATCAGAGAATCTCAGCCCAGCACCCCACCCCTCACCCCCCACCCCCCAAACCCCCAGAGTCCTGATGGTTGCAGGGAGTTAAAGGTGGCAGCTTCTGGGTACAAGTTACAGAGGTCAAGGCAGAAACAGTCCAGGACCTAGGAATAAGTGGGGGGAAGGGGGTGCACTGAGGCTGTGCCACCTTCTTTAAACCAGTGCTATGGGCCACAATGCCAGGGAAGAAAGCCATATATCTGTATTAGATGATGACGCCTAGTGGTAGACTGTGCAGGGGGGAGAAACGGGAAAGCTACAGATTTCAGAAGTACATTATTGGCGTTAAACATTGGGTCAACCTAACATTCTATTTTGAAAGAAAAAAAACACCTAATATTTATTAAGTATTTAGGTTAATGACTTTACCTACATCATTTTAGTTAATCTTTATAGTAACCCTCAAATATATAATTCCCATTTTCAGATGTGAAAATTGAGGCTAAAATTGCTTAGGAGATTTGTTCAGATTTGAAAACCTAGTATGCAGTGGAGTCCTAATTCAAACCCAGATCTGCTGACTGCACAGTCCAGGTACCTAATCATTTTACGGTGCTGGAGGCTCTTTCTTCATTCATTCATTCATTCATTCAAGAAATATTTATTTAACATCTATGATGTACTAAAGACATGATATTGTGGGAATACAATAATGAAATAAGAGAGATGTGGTTCTGGCCCTCATAGACCTCATCTTCAAGGGTAGGGAAAATAAACAGGTAAATAAGTAAACAACACGATTACAGACTTTGATAAATGCTATAGCTCTCATCGAATATTGAGACTGGTTTAAAATGAAGTCTTTTTTTTTTTTAAGTATCTAGTAATTAATGAAAGGGGAGTCATCGTATATAAACTCTCCTTCCATTGAATTTGTCTATATCATGTGTAATATTTTAAGATGTTGCTTTATACTTAGCTATTTTATTTAATCTGAGCTCCTCTCAAGTTGAGGCAAAAGTACAGCCTCATTATTAGTATTATTTTTAATATTCTGAACTTAATGTCTCCAAAAGCCAAAAGTAGATATTAAAAAGTCCATTTCAAATGACCTGAGGTTATATGAGCCATCCCTGTGAAATCTTTAGGGAGCTATCCCCAGGGAAGTTGAAATTATGCCCTACTAGGAATGGTTGAAGAAACTACCTGAGGTTTGTCAGCAGAAGAGCATGGCTTTACTTCTCCCTTTCCTTCCACATGTTGGAGCTGTGTGAAAATCTCCCATGGAAGAAGACAGGATATGAATTCAACCTATAATTTGAAAAACAAGTATATCAGATGACAAGTGATCTAAGCAGTATTATTATATTCTACTATTATCATTGTTCTTCCATGTAGTTAGAAGATTTCAATCTGAGCTATCTTTTTTCTTTATGTTCACAAATACCTAGGGGGAAGGGAGGTGGAAGATATTAGTATTCCCATCACTTCCTAAACAGCTTCTGCATGAAAAATACCTGCCTCCTACCTGTCTGACTGGGCTCTGGAGTTTAATTAGATTAGCATCTCTAAACTACTCAGGTTTCCCCGAGATAGGCATTATGTAAACATAAGGTATTATTATCATTATCATAGTATCATTATGTTATTGTAATTGTGTGGATTCTCCCATAAAGCTGCATAGGATGGGATCCTAGCCCAGATTATTATTTACCTAGTGCTTTGAGCTTAGATAAAAGGCACGTATATGTTGTCTTGTGTTGTTACATCATTACAGTCATTATTGTTGCATTTTTGATTACTGAAGAATGAACCAGTTTTCAAATTCATCTCAACATCTCTCCAATTTTTAAAAGATGTTTTCTGTGTGACTGCAATGGTGTGCTCTTCCACACTGGTTTAAAGGCCTGGGGTAAGATAGCACCTTGGGCTTCTGATATCACCTGAGGAAAAAGGCAGACAGGCAGGGTATTTTAGGATGGTGTTTTGTTTGTTTGTTTGTTTGTTTGTTTTTACCTCTGTTCTGCTAGAGCCTGGTAGAGGTCGCAGAGCTCCAGGCCTGTTGACAGCAACACTCGAGTAAATTATTCTGGCTAAAGCCAACTTTGAGCGACTCTTCTGTCTCATTTGCTACCTTTAGGAGCCGTAAATGGCTCTTCTCAAAAAGATTAAGATGGTATCCATCTCAAAAAGAGGAAAGAAGACGAGATATAGGGCCAAACAGCACACTAGAGAATAATTTTATGAGATTAAAGTAGTTGATTCATCACTAAATATACCAGCTGGTAAAGTTGTACAGTTTATTTTAGGAGGGTATTCATAAATCCAAAGATTTATGTTATCAGTGATGAAAATGTTATTTTGGAGTTTGCGAGTTTGGGACCTGCCTTATTTATCTTCCTGTATTCTGACAATGTCATCCTCAAAGGTCATTTTTATTCCATTCTATTTTTTTTTTCTCCAGTGAATTCTACTATTATTAATTTTCTCTTGGCTGTGTTTACAGATATGACTAAAATTATTTCCATTAGAGCTACACACTTAAGGTTTGCATTATCTTTCATTTCCTCTACTAAAAGTCCAGTGTTTTATGCTACTGGGGAATCTGAAAACGGCATAATTCAGAAATGTAAGACGACGGCTCCTTTTAGATACTCCCCATTGCATAATTGTAGTTCTTAACAGGGCTGAATATCATCACATTTAAATGAAGGAAAAGCCTCTCAGTTGATGAGCCAGCTGTTCGCTGAAATGTTTATATCTAGTCAGGCTTCAGACTAATATGTCTTTGCATGATTTATTAAACGTGTTTGTAATAACAGAGTTATCATCACTCTCTTACTGTCCGATGATTGGTTCTTGGGCTGGTATTGCATGTGGTGCTGAAACTGTCATGGCAGAGAAAGTATTTTGCTCTTTTCTGATAAGAAATTTCCACCTGGTTCTGTCTGTGGAAAGGCAAGGCTAACCAGGGTGCTGAAGAGGCTTAGGGGATGGTTAACCGCCACGCAGACCTTGACTTTAAATGCAAATTACCCAACAAAAAAGTGACTGTGACTTGAACTGCTGTTTCTCATCGAATTTGTGGGAGCATTTCTTGTGCAGCTACAGGTTGCATCTGGTCTGGCCACGGTTTTGTGTGGCTGAGTGCTTAGGCCGGCACTTTATTATCAGAACAGAACAAATCTAGGCTAATGTGCGTGGTAGAAAGAATCCCAGGGTGCCTCAGTGCCTCTTTCTCCGGCCATTCTTTCCAGTTTTTCTGCTATTGCACTCTGGATAATTGCAGTTTAATTGGGTGACATGAAATGAAAACTGTGTCCACATTATCCAGGATTATCTCTTTTTCCTGAAGCCTGCCACCCGTTGAAAGGAGCCCATTTATCAGACCAAAGAGCTGCGCTCGGTTGCTTTTACGAGCGGGGAAGAGTATGAGAACAGGCTGGGAAAAGGAGAAAGGGAGCTGACAGCTAAGAAAAATTATTTCAGTTGTTTATCATGAGGAAAGTTTATCTGATTCTTTACAAAATGATATGGGGGCCGGCATGTCGAGCCATGAGTAATGAACATTGACCAACTTTGCTTCCTCCACTGGTTGGACCCAGTGCTGCCTCTTTTGTGTGGGCACAGATCAACTTTAAAAGCTTCTTTCAGGCAGCATGAATGCACTTCGTTTTACCAAAAAGAACTTTGTATTGATAGCTAGAAAAAAGGAAGGTTGTTTAAAAAGGAAGGGTAGA
Organism: Gorilla gorilla gorilla; assembly: GCF_029281585.2. Classification (NCBI taxonomy): domain Eukaryota; kingdom Metazoa; phylum Chordata; class Mammalia; order Primates; family Hominidae; genus Gorilla; species Gorilla gorilla. Next base: position 109,562,545 of record NC_073238.2, read on the forward strand.
CAATCGGGACAAAATGAGGAGCTTTCAGTTTCTATTATGAGCATGTCGCTCCTTTCTTCTCTTCTGTTTATACATTCCCTGCACAATAATGTCTCTTTGCAGTAATATGTTTCCCCTTTTACACTATTCATATTGAAAAAGCCCTCACATCATGACCATGGTAATAAATACCATAGAAATGTGGATATAATGTCAATTTGCATTCTGTGAGAAGATCAAGGTAAACCTAAGGGCCAAAAGAATATTCTGCTAATGCTCATTCATCATTCTCCAGATCCAGGTGAAAGAAGGACCTTGTCACTACGTTGCAAACCCCTTCTGTTGCTGCTGCATTTGTGTGAACATTTTAGCCTAATGCACCAATTGTTAAGTAGAAAGAGCAGTCTTTGAAATTGTCTATTGCACTCAAATCCCTAGCTGCACAAGGTCTGGGCAGGAGGCGTTTCTATTCAGAAGGAAATAGAAGGCTTTAGTTCAGTAAGCACAGTGTGGCTGAAGGTTACGGAGGATATTGTGTGTTTTTTAAATAAAAGTTTTCGAATGGGGGAAAAGCTCATTATCTATAATGGCAACAGTGAATATGGAGTCAACATCTGGTGAAATTGTATGATATGTTGCTGCAGTCCTCATATTTGGAGGTATCCAGCAGTGGCTGGTTGACATCAGCATGTCCTAAATGTGCAAGGTGGAAAGTATTTTGTATTATGGAAGTAAACAGCCACACGTCTTAGTTTTAGATATACGTTGTGTTATCACACACATGAATTCAGTATTCTCTGTAATGTCTGCCACTCAATTTAATATTGACCTTCAAAAATAAGGGAAAGACTGTAAGTTCATAGGAAAAAATCAAAATCAGTTATTCTACACATATTATGAATAGAATACTAATTCTACTCATTGAACACAATCATTGAGGTTGGATAACTCAGCTACCTCTAGAACACTACCCTTTCCTGTCTCTTCTTTTGAAGCAGATATTAAAATGGCAGAAATGTTTCCAAAGCAATGACTTTCTGTAGGTTTTTAAGGTTTTCATTGTATTTTCCACACTTACCAGAGAGTACATAAATTTAGAGAAGCAGGCACTTCAGAACTGATGAAAGTCCCTTAAATCTACTTTTTAATGCATTAGCAAACAATGGCTTGCAAAAATGTTGAATGAAGAGTTTGATTTTTAAAAATTGTATTACAATGCCTATAATCCCAGCACTTTGGGAGGCCGAGGCTGGAGGATCGCCTGAGCTCAGGAGTTTGAGACCAGCCTGGGCAACATGGCAAAACCCCATTGCTACAAAAAATACAAAATATTAGCCAGGCATGGTGGTGCATGTCTATAGTCCCAGCTACTTGACAGGCTGAGGTGGGAGAATCACTTGAGCCCAGGAGCCAGAGGTTGCAGCGAGCCGTGACTGGGCCACTGCACTCCAGCTCAGGCAACAAAGCAAGACTCTGTCTCAAAAAAAAAAAAAAAAAAAAATATTACAATTTGTTAGTCTCACTCCATCCCATTCTTATTAAAGAGATTTTAACATCTTTGAAAAAGTTGAAAATCAAATCTTTTTTTCTTGTGATTTCTTTTTAACCTGTGTCTTTGGTGAATGTAACTAAATGTATTCTCAGAGGCCTCTCTACTTTCACTGCCTTTTCTTTCCATTTGACTTATTTTCCTTTACATTTATTTTAAATCATGTGTGATTTATTCAGAAAGAAAAAGAGTCAAAAAGGAAAGAAATAATTTTTTTTCCCATAAGACAAAGGCACACAACTAACCTGAAATCTCTGAATCTTACCATGTGTAGAAAACCCAAATAAAATGGGAATTTGGCAGAGGCTCTTCATGTCTTTAGAGAACTAGCCCCAACACATACTAATGTCATCTCAGTTTTAAAATTTTGTTTATAACCTTGTTCTTAAGAAAGAACTACTAGCCGTATGCCACATTTGCAGCCAAAATGCAGATTGAGAAAGTTTGACATTAGATTATTTTATAAAGGGTCCATTCACTTCTTTCCAAATGTCAAAGAAATTATGTCTGCCGGACTCATCTTTGCTCCTCTAGCACAGATGACAAATGCACACACAGGCAGACAGAACCCCATGCCCGACTGATTTCTAAAAGCCTACAGATGAGTGTTTCGGGATTGGAAACCTATTTGTCAAATAGCCACGCCAATTTATGCTGTCTTCCTCCCAGGCAGCAAGGAAGACATTGTGGATTAGCCTTATAACAAACACTGGAATGCTTTGCTTTACATTAGGTATCAGGGCTCTGGATGTGTGTTCAAATATATTTATCCTCTGAAAAAGAGGTGGGGAAAAATTCACAATGAGTGAGGATGTCACTCACAGATCGACAGGGTATGTATTTACTGTTCAGCAAAGGCAGCAAAAACAATCACATAGATTCAGAGCACAGGCCTGGATTACAGACTTCCTGTATGTGAGAACATGGAATGGATTTCAAAAAAGGAAAAAAGAAAAGAAATCACAACGAAACAAAGCAAAGCACACAACTCGGAAGTTCCAGAAAACTCAAAAGCCTGAGTGAAAGCACGGTCTGGAAACCTATCTACTTACTCTATGTATGGACTTTAGCCAAAGACCAAATAGTTTTTGATTTACTATTGTCACTCAGCTATCTATTCAAAGCTCTACTGAGAATAGAATGCAAATATCATTTGGTGAGTCTGGACTAGGAGACAGCATAATAGTACGTGTATTTTCCTGCTACTACAAGTTTGTCACCATAGAAAGTCACTACAGAAGATTCCCCAGGGAAATGGGCAACATCCACAACTGCAATCAAACAATACCAAGTGGGACTCTTTGAAAGAAGTACTGAAAATGAAACCAAAGCACGTTCATCCTAATAGCTAACATTTACTGAATGTTCACTATGCTGAACGCTGTACTTGCCCTCTTATCTCGCAACAACTCTAGGTCGTACATATTAGAAATTAAGGTATAGGGAGGTAAAATAATTTGTCCAAGCCAAGAAAAGAATATGGGTTGAATTGTGTTTCCCCTCATCCCGAAATTTGTATGTTGAAGTTCTAACCCCCAGGACCTCAGAATCTGACTTCATCTGGAAATCAGGTTGTTGCAGATTTAATTAGGTATACCATGAGTTCAGACTGGCCCGTTTATGTAAAGGGAGAACTTGGACACAGACACACACACACACACACACAGAGAGAGAGAGAGAGAGAAAGAAAGAAGACCATGAGAAGATGAAGATGGAGATCAGATGATAGTTCTACAAGCCATGGGACAACAAAAATTGCCATCTAACCCACCAAAAGCAAGGGGAGAGGCATGGAACAGGTTCTCCCTTGCAGCCCTTAGAAGAAACCAACCCCGTCCACACTTCGATATTAGATTTCTGGCCTCCAGAATGGTGAGACAATACATTTCGGTTGTTTAAGGCACTCAGCTGTGTGGCCACTCGGTTGTGCAGGTACCCTGACTTCCCGGAGGGGGTTGTTCACCTGGCACCTTCCCTCACACCCACAGAGGGAAAACAGTGACCCTCAGATGGACATTCACTTATGCATGGGCTTAGATTCCAGACATGGCCCTGCTCAAAGCCCAGATGGGAGCATTTCATATAATGAGGCCTTTTCTGTCTGGCTACTAGTGGGCTTTCTTGATATTTAAGAGTTGCTTTTTGATTCAATTATCCCACAGAGTCAGGGAAAATTGGTAATACACAGATTGCCAATATGCAAGAGGAAACATAAGTCAGGTCTGGAAAAAGAGAATCTCCTTTCAAGCCTTGGATTCTGCATGTGACCTAAAGTGACACCATCTTCTCTCAGAATCTATTTCATTTACTGACTTACATGGGACGAAGGGGGCTCCTTTGGGGAAGGGGACACGAGTTCTGCCCAGAGTTATTGGTCAGACATAGTGACATGATCGGATTGGAGGAGGGAGAGGTGACAGAAACAAGTTTCTGTTCAAAGGGAAGGAGAAGGGCAGAGTCAGCCAGACCGAGCAGTGGATCTTTGACAGGGGCTGTAGTTTCCTGGGCATTGTTGCTGCCTCGAACAAACTGGGGTTCATGTGAAGAGGAAGAATTGCTTCACGAATCTTTTAGGATGTTGGGCCCAAGCTTTGCACAATAAAATTCTCACCCTGCCATCCCATCCTCCCTCTTCAATCAGCAGAGATGAGCTGAATGAGCAGGGTCTGCCTTCTCCCTTCCTAAGAGCCTGCCCAGCAGCACCAGCCTCGCCAGGGTCAGAGCATCATCAGTCACTTGGTGAATCTCAAACGGAATCTGCACCAAGATGGCCACTCGCACTCAAGTAGAAGTGCCATGGTTAGCTCATGTCAGAGAACAGAGTTGTTCCTGATTTCATTCCTTTGTATGCTGGGGCAAAGGCAACCTTGCTGTGAGACCTTTCCCAACGGAGAATAACAGAGAAAGAAGGAATGTTTGCCTTCCAACCCCACAAGATCCGCCTGGCTGGCAGGTGAGGAGGCAGGAAAATGCCGGCTCTGACTGGCACCAGGAAGGCAGTGGCTAAGTCAGGAGGTGCCGAATTCCAACTCTAGTAGCCCAGGGATGTTGTCATTTGGTCAGAGACCCAGTATGACAAGAGAAAGGAAGATACTGATTCAAGAAAACATGTAAAATACGTCTCGCGAGTTAGCAGAAATGTTTGGAGAGAGGTGATCCTCAAGGAAGTGGACTTCCTGCATGTTCAGGTCAGGGGTGAGAGCCATGGGAACTTGGATGTTCCTGCTGAGATGACCGTGTTGTGCGCACAGGCCAGTGGGGCGTGGGGCATTTTGGTGGTTGCTTACTGTCACTTTCTAATGGGTGTGATCACAGAACAACTTGTTCCTTAAAAACTAATTCCCAAGACCTCAGTGAGAAGAGTGAAATTCTGATTCCTTCTCCTCATAAAGTCTCTGTATCTCAAAAAGTGAGTTCTGTGAAACCTCGTCTCTACTAAAAATACAAAAAGTACCTGGGCATGGTGGCATGTGCCTGTAATCCCAGCTACTCAGGAGGCTGAGGCAGGAGAATTGCTTGAACTGTGACCCAGGAGGTAGAGGTTGCAGTGAGCCAAGATCGCGCCACCGCGCGCCAGCCTGGGCTACTGAGCGAGACTCCATCTCAAAAAAAAAAAAAAAAAAAAGTATTGCCTACTAATCCAAGATGGCGGACTAAACACAGACGTTTACTCTCCTGTCCACCAAAATGCCATTCGGATGACAACAAAGAAGAACAAAATTGAGTAAGTGAGCTTGAGAGGAGGGGGAAAAGGAGCATCAATGGAGCAGAAAGGCCGATGGATTTCCGGCAATTGGGAAGGAGAAGGAATGATGTTGAGGGATGATGCCTGGAGCAGGATGTGCTGGTTCCTGAAGGAGGAGTGGGGATGGGAACATTCTTTTGCGGGATGAGCAAGAGAGAGGCTCCAAGCACAGGGGTGGCAACATAGAGTAGGAGTGAGTGACACATAGGCAGAAACGGAAGTGGTTCATTGAAGGGTAGTTTCTGGAACACTTACCCAAATGGGCTCTTTTTCCCCCATCCCTACCCACTACAAGTATGGGCAGGATCTTTAGTCTCAGATTAAAATCAGACGTTGCTCTGTGAAGAAACAATTGGTTGGAGAGATCTAGGGAACAGAGAGTGACTGTGGATACTTAGAGCTAAGACTTCTTTATTTTGGCATAAAAAAGAGATGTTTTACCAGCTCCCTGCCAACAGACCATAAAGTCGACATGCCCTATAGGCACACACATTTCTTATAGTCAGCTGCCTTTTAAGAGAAGGCCTGGAAAGAAAACAGGACTACCCATATCTAGAAGCCATCCACACAAGCTTCTTAATTAGGATCGTATATGACAAAGGTAGGTTTAGATGCTGTACTGTGGTTTCAGCTACATGGGAGGCTGAGGCAGGAGGATCATTTGCGCTGAGGATGTCTAGGCTGCAGTGAGCTGTGTTTGTACCACTGCACTCCAGCGAGACCATGTCTCAAAAGAATAATAAAAAATGATGCTGTAACAAGATACCTAACAATTATTCAGTAGCTTAAGAAATATAAGGATCCATTTTCCTATCCAGCAGCCATACAATCAGCAGGTGGCTCTTTTCATGCAATCGTTCTGGAGAGCAGTTCAGCCATCGTCAACCATGGTACCCGTGATCACTTCAGTCTGCAGAAAGAGGGGATGAGATTGTGAAGGGGTCATGATCATGCTCTTGAAAGTATCCACCTAGAAGAGGCTCATTACCTTGGATAGAACACTTAACTGCAAACATGTCTAGAAAATACAGTCTAGCCATGACCCATGAAGAGCAGATTTTGGTGGACAGATAGCCGCCTCTGCACAAACGCAACAAAAGACAGCCAGAAATTCAATGATAAACTATGGCACCAGAGAGAAGGCATCAGAACAAAAAACATGACAACCAACTTCAGAGCTTATGCATTGAACATAAAAGAAGCTTCAAAAATTCTATTTGGAATTTTGAGAAGATACTGCATTCTTAAAAAAAAAAATTCCTCTCCCTCTCCCTCTCCCTCTCCCTCTCCCTCTCCCCACGGTCTCCCTCTCCCTCTCTTTCCACGGTCTCCCTCTGATGCCGAGCCGAAGCTGGACGGTACTGCTGCCATCTTAGCTCACTGCAACCTCCCTGCCTGACTCTCCTGCCTCAGCCTGCCGAGTGCCTGTCATTGCAGGCGCGCGACGCCACACCTGACTGGTTTTCGTATTTTTTTGGTGGAGACGGGGTTTCGCTGTGTTGGCCAGGCTGGTCTCCAGCTCCTAACCGCGAGTGATCTGCCAGCCTCGGCCTCCCGAGGTGCCGGGATTGCAGCCTCTGCCCAGCCGCCACCCCGTCTGGGAAGTGAGGAGCGTCTCCGCCTGGCCGCCCATCATCTGGGATGTGAGGAGCCCCTCTGCCTGGCTGCCCAGTCTGGAAAGTGAGGAGCGTCTCTGCCCAGCCGCCATCCCATCTAGGAAGTGAGGAGCGCCTCTTCCCGGCCGCCATCACATCTGGGAAGTGAGGAGCGTCTCTGCCCGGCCGCCCATCGTCTGAGATGTGGGGAGCACCTCTGCCCCGTCGCCCCGTCCGGGATGTGAGGAGCGTCTCTGCCCAGCCGCCCCGTCTGAGAAGTGAGGAGCCCCTCCGCCCAGCAGCCGCCCCGTCTGAGAAGTGAGGAGCCCCTCCGCCCAGCAGCCACCCCGTCTGGGAAGTGAGGAGCGTCTCCGCCCGGCAGCCACCTCGTCCGGGAGGGAGGTGGGGGGTCAGCCCCCCGCCCGGCCAGCCGCCCTGTCCGGGAGGGAGGTGCAGGGGTTAGCCCCCCGCCTGGCCAGCCACCCCGTCCGGGAGGTGAGGGGCGCCTCTGCCCGGCCGCCCCTACTGGGAAGTGAGGAGCCCCTCTGCGCGGCCAGCCGCCCCATCCGGGAGGGAGGTGGGGGGGTCAGCCCACCGTCCGGAAGGGAGGTGGGGGGGTCAGCCCCCCGCCCGGCCAGCCGCCCCTTCCGGGAGGGAGGTGAGGGGGTCAGCCCCCTGCCTGGCCAGCCGCCCCGTCTGGGAGGTGAGGGGCGCCTCTGCCCGGCCGCCCCTACTGGGAAGTGAGGAGCCCCTCTGCCCGGCCACCGCCCCGTCTGGGAGGTGTACCCAACAGCTCATTGAGAACGGGCCATGATGACAATGGCGGTTTTGTGGAATAGAAAGGGGGGAAAGGTGGGGAAAAGATTGAGAAATCGGATGGTTGCCGTGTCTGTGTAGAAAGAGGTAGACATGGGAGACTTTTCACTTTGTTCTGTACTAAGAAAAATTCTTCTGCCTTGGGATCCTGTTGATCTGTGACCTTACCCCCAACCCTGTGCTCTCTGAAACATGTGCTGTATCCACTCAGGGTTGAATGGATTAAGGGCGGTGCAAGATGTGCTTTGTTAAACAGATACTTGAAGGCAGCATGCTCCTTAAGAGTCATCACCACTCCCTAATCTCAAGTACCCAGGGACACAAACACTGCGGAAGGCCACAGGGTCCTCTGCCTAGGAAAACCAGAGAACTTTGTTCACTTGTTTATCTGCTGACCTTCCCTCCACTGTTGTCCTGTGACCCTGCCAAATCCCCCTCTGCGAGAAACACCCAAGAATGATCAATAAAAAATAAAAATAAAAAAAATTAAAAAAAAAAATTGGACATTCTAAGGTCACACCTCAAGGAACTAGAGAAACAAGAACAAACCAAGCCCCAGCCCAGCAGAAGAAAGGGAATAACCAAGATCAGAGCAGAACTAAATGAAATTGAAACAAAAAAATACAAAAGATAAATGAAAAAAAAGCTGGTTCTTTGAAAACATAAATGAAATTGATAGATCATTAGCAAGATTAACCAAGAAAAGAAGAGAGAAAATTCAAATAACTTCACTAAGAAAAGAAACAGGAGATATTACAACTGACACCGCTGAAATACAAAAGATCATTCAAAGCTACTATGAATACCTTTATGCACATAAACTAGAAAACCTAGAAGAGATGAATAAACTCCTGGAAAAATACAACCCTCCTAGCTTAAATCAGGAAGAATTAGATACCCCGAACATACCAATAACAAGCAGTGAGATTGAAATGTTAATCTAAAAATTACCAACAAAAAAAGTCCAGGACCAGATAAATTCACAGAAGAATTCTACCAGACATTCAAAGAAGAATTGGTACCAATCCATTTGACACTATTTCACAAGATAGAGAAAGAAGGAACCATCCATTATTTATTCTATGAAGCCAGCATCACCCTAATACCAACACCAGGAAAGCACATCACCAATAAAAAAACTACAGACCAATATCCTTGATGAATATAGATGCTAAAATCCTTAACAAAATACTAGTTAACCGAATCCAACAACATATCAAAAAGATAATCCACCATGATCAAGTGGGTTTCATATCAGGGATGCAGGGATGGTTTAACACATGCAAGTCAACAAATGTGATATACCACTTAAACAGAATTAAAAACAAAAATCACATGATCACCTCAACAGATGCAGAAAAAGCATTAGACAAAATCCAGCATCACTTTATGATTAAAACTGTCAGCAAAATTGGCATACAAGGGACATACTCAATGTAATTGAAGCCATCTATGACAAACCCACAGCCAACATAATGCTACATGGTGAAAAGTTGAAAGTATTCCCTCTGAGAACTGGAACAAAATAAGGATGCCTACTCTCACCACTCGTCTTCAACATAGTATACTGAAAGTCCTAGACGGAGCAATCAGACAAGAGAAAGAAATAAAGGGCATCCATATTGGTAAAGAGGAAGTCAAACTGTCGCTGTTTGCTGATGATATGATTGTTTACCTTGAAAACCCTAAAGACTCCTCCAGAAAGCTCCTAGAACTGATAAAAAAAAATTCAGCAAAGTTTCCAGATACAAGATTAATGTACACAAATCAGTAGCTCTTCTATACGCCAACAGCGACCAAGCAGAGAATCAAATCAACAACTCAACCCCTTTTACAATAGCTGCAAAAAAAACAAAAAACAAAAAAACCGTAGGAATATGGAATATACCTAACCAAGGAGTCAAAAGACCTCTACAAGGAAAACTACAAAACACTACTGAAAGAAATCATAGACAACACAAATGGAAACACATCTCATGCTCAAGAATGGGTAGAATCAATATTGTGAAAATGACCATACTGCCAAAAGCAATCTACAAATTCAATGCAATCCCCATCAAAATACCACCATTATTCTTCACAGAATTAGAAAAGACAATTCTAAGTTCATATGGAACCACAAAAGAGCCCACATAGCCAAAGCAAGACTAAGCAAAAAGAACAAATCTGGAGGCCTCACAAACCTGATTTCAAACTATACTATAAGGCCATAGTCACCAAAATAGTGTGGTATTGGTATAAAAATAGGCACATAGAACAATGGAACAGAATATAGAACCCAGAAATAAACCCAAATACTTACAGCCAACTGATCTTGGACAAAGCAAACAAAAACATAAAGTGGGGAAAGGACACCTTTTTCAACAAATGGTACTGGGATAATTGGCTAGCCACACGTAGGAGAATGAAACTGGATCCTCATCTGTCACATTATAAAAAAATCAACCCAAGATGGATTAAGGACTTGAATCTAAGACCTGAAACTATAAACATTCTAGAAGATAACATTGGAAAAACCCTTCTAGATGTTGGCTCAGGCAAGGATTCCATGACCAAGAACCCAAAAGCAAATGCAATAACAACAAAGATAAATAGTTGGGACTTAATTAAACTAAAGACCTTTTGCATGGCAAAAAAGGAATAGTCAGCAAAGTAAACAGACAATGCACAGAGTGGGGAAAATCTTCACAATCTATACATCTGATAAAGGATGAATATCCAGAATCTACAACAAACTCAAACAAATCAGTAAGAAAAAAACAAACAATCCCATCAAAAAGTGGGCTAAGGACATGAATAGACAATTCTCAAAAGAAGGTGTACAAATGGCCAACAAACCTATGAAAAAATACTCAACATTACTAATCATCAGGGAGATGCAAATCAAAATATGATATCACCTTACTCCTGCAAGAATGGCCATAATCAAAAAATCAATAAACAGATGTTGGTGTGGATGTGGTGATCAGGGAACACTTCTACACTGTTGGTGGGAATGTAAACTAGTACAGCCACTATGGAAAACAGTGTGGAGATGCCTTAAAGAACTAAAAGTAGAACTACCATTTGATCCGGCAATCCCACTACTGAGTGACTATCCAGAGGAAAAGACGTCATTATATGAAAAAGATACTTGCACATGCATATTTAAAGCAGCACAATTCACAATTGCAAAATCGTGGAACCAACCCAAATGCCAATCAATCAACAAGTGGACAAAGAAACTGTGGTATATACATATACGATGGAATACTACTCAGCCATAAAAAGGAACAAATTAGCAGCATTTGCAGTGACCTGATGAGATTGGAGACTATTATTCCAAGTAAAGTAACTCAGGAATGGAAAAACCAAACATCATATCTTCTCACTGATATGTGGGAGCTAAGCTATGAGGATGCAAAGGCATAAGAATGATGCAATGGACTGTGGGTATTTGGGAGGAAGAGTGGGAGTGGGGCAAAGGATAAAAGACAATGAATATGATGCAGTGTATACTGCTTGGGTAATGGGTGCACCAAAATCTCACAAATCACCATTAAAGAACTTAGTCATGTAACCAGATACCACCTGTACCCCAAAAACTTATGAAAAAAATAGATTTAATTAAAAAATTGGCTACTCTGAAAAGGAAAACCCAAAAAACAAGGAAGAGTCATAAAGTATGACAACTGAAATTTTAAAATTCAGTGAAATGGAAGATGATAGAGTTGGCTATTGTTTTTCTTTCTTTTCTTTTCTGTTTTCGAGACAGGGTCTCACCGTGTTGCCCAGGCTGGAGTTCAGTGGCACGATCACGGCTCACTGCAGCCTTGACCTCCTGGACTCAAGCAATTTTTCCACCTGAGCCTCCCAAAGTGCCGAGATTAAAGGCGTGAGCCACTGTGCCTGATCCTGGTTGTCAATATTTAAAATAAACTTACAGAAAATCGCAAATTTAATTACTGTTAAAGAACAGAGTACAAAAGTCATGGCAGTTGTAGGTAGAAAGGCAGAAAAGTGTAGGGATAGGTAGAGGGCTCCAATTTCCTCAAATTACATGCTAGGAGATCAACGCACACAGTCTAAAGCTAGCGGCTCAAAAAATAGAGGATTTAGAATATTCTTGTAATTGATAAAATCAACCACTAGAACTGAAAATAAACATGTGAAGTTGGGAGGATGTGGAGAGAGAAGTAATTCAGGTAAGCTCTCAGTTCTGTGTCCATTGATACAGCTTAAAGTTGACAAGTCAAGAAAGAAAAGTTGAGGGAAAATAGCTAGATATGTGGAGGTAACCACTAGAAGAAACAAAAGAGGGAAGTGGTTACCTTTGGCAAGTGGGAATGAAATACCAAGGGAGTGAAATGTTCTTTATTTAATCTCCCTGGATATTTTAATTTTCATTGTTATATGTTTCTTGCATTGAATGAGATCTGAAAGGACACAAACTGTTAATAATAACTATGTTGAATTGGAATGAGGGATGTGGGGTCGGGGGCACGGGGAAGGGTAGGAAATTTTAGCTTTTTTTTTCATTCTTTACCTGCCTCAATTGTATTTTGGTGATAATAATTATTAACTTTGTGTTGAAATAGCCATTACAATTTTAAATATCGCACTCCCCATATTTCAAGGAGTTTACGGGGGAATAGACCCTTCTGTGCTGTAAAGGGCATAGTGCACAAATACAAGGTTGCAGGCGATCTGTCTAAAATTCTGTTTTGGGGACTCTGAACTTCAACTTGACCATGAACTGCATCCATTTTCGTAAAGAATAGATTCTCACATAATATTGGATCTAACTTCTTATAGGCACATTTTACAACTTTAAGTGATCAGTTTTGCCAATATAGCTTATTGCATTATTATGGCTTACAAAGGCTCTCTAGGTGTATGGCGTTCCTTTCGGGTGCTGTCCCCCAAGGACATTTAGTGTTAAAATTTTTAAAGAAGTGTATTTAAAGCACAACATGCTAATTTTTCAATGTTGTTAACTTTTAACAATTTATTTCAAGCTGTGATGTATATGAACAAAATTAAATGCCAGAGGGCCAGGTGTTATGGCTATTGTTTTAATAATCATATGGTAATGTTTTTATTAATACCATCTTTGTAACCAAAACTGTGGCTTTGACTGATTTAGTTTAATGACTGTACAACTTCCATAGATATCAGGATCTACCTTAGGCCAGAAAGATTGCAGAGTTCAGAATTGAAGAATTCAGAAGCTGCGGGAAGCATCAACACATTTTGTTCACCTAAAAATGTTTCTTGCTTGTTGGCAAATAAATATTATTTTGATTTTTTAGGTGTGAAAAGTTGGTGAGGTCATGAGATTCTCTATTCTGCTATACTGGAAGTCTTCTGAGGGCAAGGGGTGGGGGATATTTGCTAATCTCCCTGGTGCTGGCACCATGAATAGTCAATAAATATTTGATATTTGTTTATTGAACACATGTATATATGAATGAATGGATGAATGAGTGGGTCATTGATAGACATCAGTTTTCGAAGTCTTTATCTGATTCTCTGTGCAGAAGCCCGAACCAGCCCTCCTATCACAGCTGTAAGATTACCAAGTGGAATCTTAAAAGTTTAAGGCCTCCAAAGGCAAAGACTGAGCCCAGAAGACTTATTTTCCAGTTTTGATCAAATGAAACCACAGGGACAGCCTCCCTCCTTCATGAGTGGCATTTATGCCAAATAGATTTCATATGCTAGACAGCCCATTCTTAAGTGTGTGAATTTATTTCAAAGTTCAGACTGTAAATAGGCACCATGGAATCCATAAAAATGAAGATACTGTGATTTACAGGAGGATGTGTATTTAAATCAGAATATCTTCTTAGGTGAAAACATATCACCCACCAAACAGATTTTATCAAGGGGCAGATTCTGCAGTAATGATGAGGTAACTGGTGGGAGAGATAAACCTGAGAAATGTCTGGCAGATCTATTGAATGTGGACATTCATGAGGATTTCCTTCCAGCAATTCGTTCTAGAACATGCCCCAAAGGGAAAACTGCTCTACTAGTGTGCTGTGAACCTCTGCAGCTTTGCACTGAAGTTTTAAGAGAGCAGCACTAAATACGCTCAACTGCTCTTCATTCCCCACGTCCTCAGAGGCAGCAGCATAGACTTCTCCTGTCACAGATGGAAAAAGAAAAATTCTCCCAGGACTCTGAAAGCCATGCCAAAACTGGAGACCTCTTGTCCCACTGCTTGGAGGAAAGAGAGGATGTCCCGGGGCTTTATTTAGGAGTCTCAGACTTTCCACTGGGCCCCTTCTTTAGGTTCCAATGAGAATATGGTGACATGTCCTTGTCTAGCCAGGGACCCCTTGGTTTGCCTTTCATAATTCATGAGCCTATTGGTGGTAGGTCTTGGAGAGAACCCTGGATCTGTGATCTGCATTTTGAGTTGTATTCCAAGGTTACATCCCTTCCTCGCTCTCTCATCTCCCATTACTGTAATCTGTTAGGGGGAGTCTGACAAGTTTGCTTCTACACAGAGGCTCCTTGGCATGGCTCCAAAAGATGCTTAGAGAGGGCACACCCTTAAATGTAATGTGGTCAAAGTACTATTAAGTTAATTACAACATTTATTATAGAGCTATTTACAAGGTAAAGTCCTGCAACATAAAACATGAAAGATACATAATTACACAGAAATGGAAGGGAGACAGTAAGTTATCAAATACAAGACACTCGGTTAACAAGTTGGCCTGAGAATAGGTTAGTGAGGCTCATCCATATGACACAGAGTTAGAGTCTATCTCTGTGTGACCTCCCTAGGGGATGTCAGCCATCTTGGAATCCAAGTGTTCAATGCCACCATTTTAGTTCTTTGTTTTGTCTCTATTTTAGCCATAAATACAAATACATATTTTTTCTCTAATGGGATGGAGCCTTCACATGGAATCATTGCAATTATCAATCATTTGTATCTCTCCAAACCAAGATGAAGGATATTTCTTATGTTAGCAATTCTGATAGTATCTTAGTACATAGAATAGATACCAATCTTGTTATCCTTCAATTGAAAGGAAATGCTACTGGCTGCACTGTATACAATTTCCCACAAACTGCAGAGTTTGTTTAGAACATGAGGGCTTTTGTTGCACCATTCACTTTATCTTATTCATGTCTTCAAAACACTCAAGACAAGATGTTTTGATTTTATTCATTTAATTCACTCACAAAGGATCTATTGTCCCCTTTAGTTTTTAAGTCTTCATGTATGTCTCCAATTTGCTATCTTTTTCTTCCTATTTTGACCCCATTCAGTCATTCATTCAAGGAATAGCAACTCCATTCTTCCAGTAGCTCAAGCCAAAAAAAAAAAAAAGAAAAATATCAAGGGTCATTCTTAACTCTTTTTTTTTTAATATCTCACATCAGATTCACCAAGCAGTCCTCTTGAGTCTATCTTCAAAATATATCCCAAAATGTATGGGTAAGTTACTTAGTTTCTTGAAGCTTCAGTTTTCCCATCTGTAATATTGGGATACTAGGGTTACACCCGCCCTCAAAGATCTGTTCAGAAGATTAAATGATATTGAAATACCGCAAGGTGGCTGGATGCGGTGGCTCATGCCTGTAATCCCAGCACTTTGCGAGGCTGAGGTGGGTGGATCACTAGAGGTCAGGAGTTCAAGACCAGCATGGCCAACATGGTGAAACCCCGTCTTTACTAAAAAATACAAAAAACTAGCCAGGTGTGGTGGCACATGCCTGTAGTCCCAGCTACTAGAGAGGCTGAGGTGGGAGAATCACTTGAACCTGGAAGTTGGAGGTTGCAATGAGCTGAGATCACACCACTGCACTCCAGCCTGGGTGACAGAGTGAGACCCTTTCTCAAAAAGGAAAAAAAAAAAAAAGAAATATTGCAAGGTGTCAGGTAAATGCTCATTAAGTGTTAATACCGATTCTATTACCATAACTAGGTGATATAACATGGCAACTAAAACTATATTATATGTGTCCCACTTTTGTAGAATGCTGAAAAATTCAGAGACTTAACAAGAAAGAGCTGTTAATAAAACGTTAACTGATGAAAGAAAGGTTAGTTGGTAAAGAACATGAAGACAAATGCAGTGCTATTTAAAGCTTGGAAAACATGAGAAATTACTCAAGACAAGTACATGAATAGTCTTAAAAAGAAAAATGAACAAAATGTTTAAAAGTAATGTTGGCAGCCAGGTGTTTACATGCCCAAGCCAGGGGTATTCATAGAAAAGCCAAAAAACTTATGAATTTTAACATACTATTACTTTTTAAAAGAATATATCCAAACTCTGAGCACCTCTCATCACCTGAGTTTATGAATTATTCTTGGAAAATTCTACTTCTCCACATTTTCTGAATTTTCTATAGAGAATGAGTGTAACCTCTACAACAAAAAAATTATTAAAAATATTTGCTTTAATGAAAAGGTAATGGAAACTCAATATTTTTAGTTAACACACATTCTAATAAAATAAAGCTTCATTTTCAATCTAATTTGCCTTTATTAAGGTATGACGTTTTCAAAGATTAAAAGTTGAGCCAGTTGCTACCCAAGAAAATAAGAATCAAATTTAAATTTATTTGTAACTTGAAGGTAAGTGGAAAATATCAGCCTTTAGAAATTAGTTTTACTTATTTTTTAAAATGAAATTTATCCATACACATACACAATGTTGTACAGGTTTCTGAGGGGGCTACTTTTATACAGTGTTTAGTTGTTTGGTTTCGGCTTGTAAGTTATATTATTAAAAATGTTTATAAAAGTTTGGGGTCTATAAAACGAATAAAAATTACCCTCAGTGTGGTTTTTCCCATAGATTTGCCTTTGAAGTACAGTGCTGTGGTTTAGGTAGTTTCAAAGCTATATTTATTCTATCATTTTAAAGTATAAAAGTTAATAACTTAATGGTAGCAACTTGAGCTATAATTTTAATTGTGAAACTGTTCTTTCTCTTGACATCACAATCCAGTGTAGTCAGGGTTTGAAAATCAGGCCACAGAAACAGGACAGGTACACTCAGATTCTTTTTTTTTTCCAAGATACTATTTTATGGAAAATGATTTTCATTCTCTTTAGAGCTCTCATCAGGCATATTGGCAAATATCCCAATGAAATGACATCAACCCTATGTATATACTTTGTTGGATGCTGGCAGCTGTGTAGAGAAGAGAGGAGAAATATTAATTCTCCAAGTTGTTCTTTTAAGTATATTTATTGAGCACCTGCTCTGTGCCAGGGGCTGTGCTGGTTGTTTCTACCCACATCACATCATTTATTACTCACAGTCTCATTGACAGTGAGGCGTTAAGGCCACCATATTCCACAGAAGGGCAGTGGAAGGAGCAATGCAGGACTTGAACCACAGTCATCAAATTCTAAGCCTGTTGCACACCATTCAAAAGTTTGAAGAAAAATAAATTGAGGAACAGGAGGCAGTGAGACCAAAGTAGAAACCACACTCCAACAAAACACACAGCAGAACAGTATATGCTAATGTTGCGAAGATAGCAAAGCAAAATAAATTGAGGTCTTGCAGGCTTTGCTGTAGGGACACCGGTGTGTTAGGCCATTAAACTCCTCGACTCTCAGCTCTCTTGGTTATGGACAGGGCAACAAGAAGAAAGAACCAGAGAACAGAGCACTCTTCTGTGGACAGCGGCCCATGCCATCGCAAGATCCCTGCTGAGAAGAGAAGGAGCCTGTTGCAGGCCCGAGAGCCTTTTGCATCCCTGCGGGTGGGAGGGATGGGGGAGCCCATGGCCTCAGTAGCCAAGCTGGCTGGGTAGGATCATGTGCAGGATCAGGTGGCAGGGAACAGAGATTTGAAGCCCATACTTTCAATGTTAGAACAAATTTGCTTTTTGGTGATTTTTTTGTTGTTTTCTAACAAGAATCTTGGTGCTGCCAGTAGGCATTTTCTTGGCTAAACTGTGAACAGCAGAAAATGGCTTTTAATTCAGCTATTGTTTTTTTGTTTTTTGTTTTTTTGAGATGAGTCTTGCTCTGTCACCCAGACTGGAGTGTGGTAGCACCATCATAGCTCACTGCAGCCTCAATTTCCCAGGCTCAAGCGATCCTCCTGCCTCAACTTCCTGAGTAGCTGGGACTATAGGCACATGCCACCATGCCCGGCTGTATTTTTAGTTTTTGTAGACACAGTTTCTCACTATGTTGCCCAGGCTGATCTCAAACTCCTGGGCTCAAGGGGTTCTCCTGCCTTGGCCTCCCAAAATGTTGGGATTACAGGTGTAAGCCACTGTGCCCAGCTAATTCAGTCACTGAATTAGAAGAAAGTTCCCAATGAGGCTCATTGCTGTGTCTAGTGTGAGATTACTGGTGGGGACAGTGCCCATCATCCTGCAGAGAAAACAATTTCCCTAGGTAGAATTTTTTCCCCTTGGTCTTAATATCAGTAAGAGTTGATTGGTTTTATCGTGGACTCTGTGAACCATGTATTAATAACTGGGCAGGGTTCCCATTTCATATTGGAACTGAAGGATTTGAGGCTAATTTAGGTTCTATGTTAGCAAGTACACAGAACTTTAAAACAAATGTTTTCATATTAGCCATATTCCTAACTTCTGTTTTTCTCTATTAATCATCAAAATACATTTTCTTTTATTTTGTTGTGTTTTTGGAATCTTCTTAAGTTGCCTAGGCTCCCTTTGGAAACAGGACAGGATATGAGTGCACATGTGTAGGTGTCCATGCAAACGTGCCGATGTTCAGAGTAGGTGCGTGGGGCTGAGTGAGGCTGATCCCAGGGTCCAACCTCCCCTTGCTAGTGTTTCTCCTAAACTGCCCTCTACAGGAGGCCGAGGCGTTTCCACTTCACTTCCAACCCCTCAGAGGAAGTCATCAGGTTGATGACCAAGTGAGACAGTCACATCCCATAGCGTCACAGCATTGGATTTGGAGGCCACTGTGGCAGAGGTTGGGGTGTGCTGGAATCACAGATTGGGTACAAGGGGCATTTTTCTTTGCTGTCACTGACCTGTTTTGAATCTTGGCTCTGCCACCTCCCATGAGTGTGCCCTTGGAGAAGTTCTTCAACCTCTACTAATTGCAGCATCCTACCTCCAAAAGAGACAATAGGCCAGGTACAGTGACTCATGCCTGTAATTCCAGCACTTTAGGAGGCAGAGGCAGGAGGATAGCTTGAGCCCAGGAGTTCAAGACCAGCCTGGGCAACATGGCAAAACCTCATCTCTACCAAAAAACACAAAAAATTAGCCAGGCATGGTAATGCACACCTGTAGTCCCAGCTACTTGGGAAGCTGAGGCAGGAGGATCACCTGAGCCCGAGAGGTGAGGCTAAGCAGGCACCACTACACTCCTGCTTAGGTGACCCTGTCTCAAAAAAAGAAAAGGAAAGAAACAATAACAGTGCCCTACCTCATAGGGTTGAGATAAATGAGATCATATCTATAAAATACCCACCCAGTGTCTGGTTCATAGAAAATTATATATATATATATTTTATATATATAATACCTATATATTATATGTATTATATATAATACCTATATATTATATGTATTATATATAATACCTATATATTATATGTATTATATATAATACCTATATATTATATGTATTATATATAATACCTATATTATATGTATTATATATAATACCTATATTATATGTATTATATATAATACCTATATTATATGTATTATATATAATACCTATATTATATATATAATACATATAATATATATAATAAATATATATAAACTTTTTAATATATATAAACATTATCATTATCACACCATTACAGATAAGAAAAATTGGCTTGTAGTCCCAGCAACTTCATTTTATTTTGTTTTCTAATTTTTATTTTTGAGTCAGAGTCTCACTTTGTCATTCAGCCTGGAGTGCAGTGGTGTGATCTCAGCTCACTGCAACCCCCACCTTCTGGGTCCCAGCAATTCTGCCTCAGCCTCACAAGTAGCTGGGACTACAGGTGTGCTCCACCATGCCCAGCTAATTTTTCTTTTTCTTTTTTTTTTTTTTGGTAGAGACAGGGTTTTTCCATGTTAGCCAGCCTGGTCTCGAACTCCTAATCTCAAGTGATTCACCCGCCTCAGCATCCCAAAGTGCTGGGATTATAGGTGTGAGCCACCGCACCTGGCAGGCAGCAACTTCATTTTATATATGTATGTGTATACACACGGGCACACACACACGTAGAACATCTGCTAGCTGTCCATTACAATAGGAAGACCCACCCCTGGGTCTCGAACTCCTGATCTCAAGTGATTCACCCGCCTTGGTCTCCCAAAGTGCTGGGATTATAGGTGTGAGCCACCGCACCTGACAGGCAGCAACTTCATTTTATATATGTATGTGTGTACACACAGGCACACACACACGTAGAACATCTGTTAAACTGTCCATTACAGCAGGAAGACCCACCCCTGTCCTCAAGGGTCTCCCAGTCGTGGAAATATCTATGGAACAGGAGCATTACTATGGAACTATGAACAAGTGCACTGGCAAAATAGTAAAGGCAGCCAGTCTGGGTGACCAGTGCCAGCGCAAGGAGCTGCGGCAGAAATAGAGCAAGACCCTGCTTCTTTTTTCAGATAAAAATTTTAAAATGTAGCCACTGATATATCGTTGGGACTTGTAAAAAGAAAACAGGCTAAGTGGACTCTCCTACTCTCTGCTTCTATGCAAGGCCTGGCCCAGATGAAACAGAACCCAGCTTCCTCCAGCAGCCTCTGCCAGTGTCCTTCGTGCTGAACCCCACAGATGGACGTGGTGTCGCAGCCACATGGAGACCTCAAGGCAGCTGTCCTGGTTGTCCTCCTCAGTCTTCCAGGGAGGAGCCTCTGACAGAGGCATGGCTCTCTGAGGGCTCTATCGTGCACCCCTGTAGTTCTCCAAGGAGGGAAGGCAACTGAAATGCATTTTCGGTTAGCAAAGTGAGACAGGTACGTCTTGGGATCAGATGCCTATCTTCCAGAACTTTCTTCCTATGCATCCTGCCATGCAACCCTCCTCTCCCATCCGTCACGTGTCCCCAATTCCTCCCATCTCACACACTATACAATTACTGTCCAATGTTTCATCCTTGTAGGACCTCGCTCCCTCCATTCCATTAAAATAAGTTAACCAATTTCTTTTTCTTTTTCTTTTTGAAATAGAGGCTGGAGTGCAGTGGCACGATCTCTTCTCACTGCAACTTCCGCCTCCCAGGTTCAAGTAATTCTCCTGCCTCACCCTCTCGAGTAGCTAGGACTATAGACCTGCACCACCACGCCTGGCTAATTTTTGTTATTTTTAGTAGAGATGGGATTTCACCATGTTGGCCAGGCTGGTCTCAAACTCCTGACCTCAGGTGATCTGCCCACCTCGGCCTCCCAAAGTGCGGGATTACAGGTGTGAGCCACTGCACCTGGCTGAGTTAACCAGTTTCTGACACACTCAAGAAATTCTTTCTGATGCTAAAAGTCAAAATCCTAAGTACATATTTTTTCTATTTTATGGTGATCAGAAATAGAGAACAATTTGTCATTTTCTTTCACTGAAGAGCTCTCTGACTATGGCCACACTTATTTTAACAAGATTTGTTGGTCCTTGGAGTTATTTGAAGGAAAAGTTACTACTTAACACGAGATATGATAAATGTGCTTACAAATACAGAGTGGTTTGAAGTATCTGATGAGTCTCTCTGTTTTAGACAACATTTTTACATCCCTCCTTACCCTAGGAGAAACAGTCACACACTCATGCCATACCTAGAGGAAAACCAACAGTTTAAAAGTCATTGGAAGGAAGGTAATTAAGAGTGTTATTATGCATATGTGGTAATAAAATAATATTTGCTTTGGTGACTCATAATAACACTGGTCATTTGACCTGAAACCAGTGAAATATTATGTAATGGGGCAACAATTGATCTTAGTTTTTATGTGCACAATCTCATTGCCTGGAGTTTCTTCCTGTTAAGGTTCTTTATACCTTTTAAATAGTTTGTGTTTCATCTTCACAAATTAATAGTTAAAATAATTATTCCCATCACAAAGTTAACCCAGCTATACTGAACAGTTCTATGCAATGTTAGCCATAATAATTAACACAAAATACAATAATATAAGAAGAAATATGTAGGCATAAGTATATTTTCTGGGATTTTTGAACTATGCTAAACTTGTAAAATTAATTTGTATTAGAATAATTTTCTTCTCTTTTCCTAGGGTGTTGTTTGAACAACTCTGTTAGATTTTATTCTATTGAACTCAAGTTAGTTTTCACCATTATTAGAAATAACAGAATTTTGTGGTTCTAGGCCTTCATAATCATGATGTGGGAACTGAGCCTGGGTTTGCTTAAAGACTAGAAACCAGATCTTCTTCCTCTAACAATTGGTTGCATATAATTAAAACCCTTAACTGTGACTTATTAAATGTTTTCTTAAAATCTGCATCATGAATTTGCTGTAGAATGCTAGTTGATATTCTGAAAGGTCAAAGTAATATACTTAGCAATAATTTGAGAAAAGACACACTGCTTCTGCTTTCTAATGTGTGTATGTGAGAATACTATTGCAATACAATTTTGGGTGATTTTACTATAACTGGTAGCTAATAACTGATCAGAACTAACTTTTACAGACTGATACTTATTTTCCATATTTAAAAAAATATGATTTATTTAAATGTTGATTATGACCTCGGGTTTCAGCCCCGAGGTTGGTTGTCCAAACACTGATGTCAGATATGGAATACTTTCACTTGGCCAGACACCACTTACTGAGTGGGCAGACAGAACAAATTGTTCTAGAAACTGGCTAAGTGTGATGGACCACATTTCTGCAGTCAAAGGAAAAGGAAAAGTTAGGTAATTTTTCCAAGCAATTTAAGCAAAAGTGATTTGGATCAGGCAGAAAGAGGGCACGAGAGAGAAAAGCGGAGTGCTGAGAGAAGGTAAAGTAATCTCAGTGATTTATTCCATTCTTCATGGTGCTTTAGCTTTGGAAGCCTGGCTCTAATATGGCAAATGGGCAGCATGTTAAATATCCTTTTGGACTCTAGGTCTGATGCGGTTTCCATCAAATTCCACAGCCTTTGGGGAAGGCCCATTCATTCAGGGGATTCAACCAATCTATTCAGTGGGCACCATTATCAAAGCACATTCATTCTAGATTCATGAGCAGGAGATACTCAGTCAATATTTGCTCAGGATCCTTTCAGTTACACAGTGAGAACTAGATACTAGAAAATCTTTAGGCCAGGGACAGTTTATCTTAGGCCATTTTCATAGCAGTTCTTACCATCTGCCTAGTTATTAACATAGGCACCATGAAGGCAAGGACATTCTGACCTGATGAGCATATTGATAGTGGTTGAATACCCACTAACTCAGAGTCAGGCACAGGAAGGAGCTTGACACATGTTTGTTAAAGGGAAGAATGAATGTCACACACATGGCCCTCCTTTCTTCCTTCTTCCCTTCAGTGCTTGCAAGGCAGCAGCAAGGGGAAGCGTCCTCTTTGGGACACATCTTGTGCAATGTGGCTCATACATGTCTTTAGACTGGACACCCACTGATATGGTTTGGCTCTGTCCCCACCCAAATCTCCTTGAATTGTAGCTCCCATAATTCCCACATGTCATGGGAGGGACATGGTGGGAGGTAACTGAATCATGGGGGCGGGTTTTTCCCGTACTGTTCTCATGGTAGTGAATAAGTCTCATGAGATCTGATGGTTTTATAAAGGGAAGTTCCCCTGCACGCACTCTCTTGCCTGCTGCCATGTAAGACGTGACTTTGCTCCTCCTTCACCTTCCACCATGATTGTGAGGCCTCCCCAGCCATGTGGAACTGTGAGTCCATTAAGCCTCTTTCCTTTATAAATTACCCAGTCTTGGGTATGTCTTTATTAGCAGCATGAGAACAGACTAATAATAGCAGCATGAGAACAGCATAATACACCCATCTTGAACCATTGCCTCAGGGCCATGAGTCTATGATGTCAGCTCTTTGCTCAATCACCTGGACCCATGTTCAGTTATTAACGGGTCATAATGTGTTAACTATGTTTCCCCCCTCAGTCATACCCACTCTAATGACAGTGACTTAATTCAAGGTGACATTGAGAAGCCACTCGGGGCTGGTTGCTCTCTCCACTGAGTACACTAAATCATCATTATTCTTTTGCATGACTGCCTTTGCCATCTGAACTGAGAGCCCCTGAAGAGAACACTACTTTTTTTATATTTTAGTCATCTGTGGAAACCTCTAACACAGCTCTTGGCCCATCAGGAAATAATCTTAAGAAACCACTTACTGAAAAATTGCGATTGTCCCTGGCACTCACATTCACTCTCAATCGAGGCTGCAGTACTGCAGGGAGATAATAGAACTCTTGTTTCCAGATAAGGCAACTGAGACTCAGAGGGTTTAAGTATCTTGCCCAGGGTCAAGTAAATGCAGGAACTGGAGTTAAAACCCGTATCTGTTCAACTGCAAAGCTCCTTCTTTTTCCACTGCATGGTGCAACCACCCCTACATCACAGATGCCTCCCCACCCAGTGTTTTTAAGACATGGTACATTCTAGACACTTAGGGAACAAAACAGTATTACAGTGTGGTATCCTGAGAGAGCTTATATCTTGGCCATCCTGGACATGCACTATGATTGGACACCTAAGATATGAGCCTGTGCTTTCTACAATATAAGGACCTAATAAATATTAAACTGCAGAATGAAATCCTGGTTCACTATTGAAGAAAGCAGTTGTGTCAGGAACCTAAGCATTACCAGGACTACCTGGATAAGAATGATATTTTGATAAGGCAGCTGCAGGCCATGGTTGAAGTAGACCTCAAACCCAGGATCACAGCAGGAAGAGCCCAAGCTTACTGGCTTTGTGCTACTATTATCAAACCCCATGGGCTTTCTTAATTGCCACTGCTGAATAGATATCATGATGGTAAACACGCAATATAATGAGAATGTCGTCCTGAACGGGTGATTTTGCGAGTCCAGTGGCTTAAGGCTGACCATAAATTAGCTTCATGGAAACTGTGTAGAGAAATCAAATACTGAATATTTACCTGCTGCTTTGTGAAAAAGCCTTCTTCACTAAGGAAGAAAACAAATCTTAAAAAAAAGATGCATATCCAACTTCAAGGCTTTTAACTGAGGAACGAATACAAAAACCAAGGACAACTTGTACCTGGATGGTAACTTGATTTTTCTGATTTCTTTTAGAGAAGCAGAATTTATTTAATGAACTTTTAATTTTAGACCAGTTCTAGATTTACAGAAAAGTTGCAGAGATAGTACAGAGAATTACCATCTACCCCTCATCCAGCCTCCCCTACATGTTACATTTCTATGGTGCATTTATCACAACTATAGAGAGACTACCCACCTGGTAACAAATATTGTTCAAAAGAGACATTGTATCCAGGAGCAGTGATTAATACCCTCAGGCAAAGTATCTTGTAGGGAGTGTAAATGCAAAGCAGAGAGAAAATAGATAACAGGAATGTGGCTGAGAAGAAGAGAAAACTGGCAGTAAAAGCCACAAAGCAAACAAGTCAAGAATAAGCATAATTCAAGTCAACTGAATATCAATATGGAAAAATGGAACCTTCACCCTTACCTCACAACTTACACACAATTCAATTCCAGTTGATTTTGGATAGAAATGGGAAAATTAAAGCAATAAAACTGTTAGAAGATAATAGAAAAATATCTTACTTTTGGAGAGAGATGTTTCTTAAATGGAACACAAAGGAAAAAAATAACCTGGACTTTATTAAAATTAAGAACTAATGTTCATCTAAAGGCACCATCCTAAGAATGGAGAGAAAATATTTGCAATCAATATAACTGACAGAAGACTTATATTCAGAATATATTTAGAGCTCTTACAAGTCTATAAGAAAAAAAAAACAACACGCTTTTTTTAAATGGGCAAAAGACTTGAATAAGCACATCACAAAATTAAGAAAACCAAATAACAACTAAATATGTAAGGTGCTCAATCTCGTCATTCATCAGGGAAATACAAATTCAAACCACAATGTAATACTATATATACATCCCAGAATGACAAATTCTTTTCAAGCTGAGAATTCTGAATGTGGAGCAACTGAAACTCTCATACACTTCTGGGGGAAAAGTAAGTTGGTTTACCACATTAGAAAATTGTTAGAACATATCTTTAAGTTGGTCATGTATATAATCTATGATTCAGCAATTCTATTCCTAGGAATATACCCAATGGAAATATTTATCCATGTACACTAAAATAATGTCTAGAATGCTCATAACAACACTATGCAAAAAGTTGAAAATAACCTAAAGTTGGAAATAACCCAAATGTGCATCAATAGTAAAATGGATAAATTGTAGTTTATTAATGTAATAAACTAATGAAAATAAGCCACAGCTACATATCACAATATAAATGGATCTCACAAATGTAGTGCTGAGAGAAATAAGCCTAGCAACAAAGAAGAATATATATTGTACGATTCCATTTACATTCGTTCAAAAACTTGCAAAACCAATTTAGGCTGGTAGAAGCCAGAATGGCAGGGTAATGACTGAGAGGGGACATGAGGGAGGCTCTGAGATTGTAGTAACATTCTATTTTTTTTTTAATCTAGTGGTTACATGGATGTTTCCATCTTCTAAAACTTCAACAAGCTGGACACATATAATTTGTGTACTTTTCTATAGAACCTGAATGCTAGTGTCAGAATATGACATTCACTGTTGTAAAACCTCAAACTGAAAAGTTTATAAAACTCAACCTAGTTTTTTCTGGAGTGATCCAGAAAGCATATTTTAACAGCTGTACCCTTCAATAACAGAATAAAGAAGATAAACAATGTTTCACAGATCTCTTTATTGGGAAACATGTAGGCTCTAAAAACCTAGCACGGTCAGCTCTGATGAACGACTCTGCAGTTCTGTCAATTAGACTTAAGAGAAGCAAAGCAGATGACCTCTTGGCTAAGACAGCTCTCACTCACCTGAGCCCAGCGGATCTCAGTGACTCCCATTTCTGGTGTTGT
Organism: Gorilla gorilla gorilla; assembly: GCF_029281585.2. Taxonomy (NCBI): domain Eukaryota; kingdom Metazoa; phylum Chordata; class Mammalia; order Primates; family Hominidae; genus Gorilla; species Gorilla gorilla. Next base: position 109,589,268 of record NC_073238.2, read on the forward strand.
GTCACTTGCTTAGGGAATAAAATCTGGCTCTTGGGTTACAAAACAAAAAAGTTAAGTGGAATTCATGAGGCAGAGGGAATACCAAAGACTCAGAAAAGACAGTCACCATAGACTCAGGGACAAAGAGAAGTGAATCACAAGGACAGTAGGCTCCCATGGTTACCCTTAGGTAGAGCTAATCTTGTCTCCTGAACTATCTGTTCCTGGTGCTTCTTTCCTTTGCTTGTTTTGTTTTGTTGTTGTTTGTTTGTTTTTACAAGCAGTGCCCATCATCATAGTGACCTCAGAACATCATTTCCTGAAATCTTAGCCTCACTAAAACAGAAAGTGATTATAGTTAGACGAAGGAAGATCCTTCTGAATCAGATTCTATGAAGGATGAATCTTGCTTAAATCTGTCATTTAAATAATCATCCTGGTTACCATAACTCTAATCAACTTTCTATCCTAAATAATCTGAAGAAGCTTTATTTATCTGAAAGTCGTAGGATTCTAAAAGAGAGTTACATTCTCCATTTCTTCACTGTTAAAAATAATGCTCCAATCAATAGTATTGAACATTACCTTTAGTCACCCTTGATTATTTTCTTAGGACAGATTCTTAAATGAGATACCAGTGCAAAAGGCATGATCATTTGCTTTATTAAAATTAAAATTAAAATTAAAATTAGATGGCATTGCAATGAGTTTTTTAAATATTTCACTGGAAATCTTTGACTAGTTTGCTTAAGTTCTGGTGGATATTTTGAAATTAGCGTTACAGAGAAAAGTAGATTCATGCTATTTTCTACTTCCCCATAATTTCAGGGCTCTGCAATTTATCTAAGAACTCAGAGGACTAGCAGAAATACAAGAAAATTTTGCCCCAAATTGCCATGTGCAATTTACTTGTCCACAGAATGCTCCCTTCATAAATCCGTTTGTTTTTGCTTTTCTGACAGAGAATATAGAAAGCTGTTTCTTCTCAGAAATTTAATAAAACAAGTCTAAAGAGAAATTTGCAGCTTCCTAAGTAACTTACCCATATAATGTACTTCTAATGGAAAAGCTTGCAAGCCCACTTTTAGAATCATTTCCCCAAGAGTGGCTGACCAAAGTATTAAGTTGTAGGAAAAGGGCACAAGGCATTTGATGTCATGGAAGGCAGTCTATTTGATTAGTAAGAAGTGGGCTCTGGTGCTCTATGTGGACAGAGAGGAGGGGTGGCTACTTTCCTGACCACATACTCCCCAACTCTACAGGTCAGTGTGTCATCTGGCCTCATCCCATGCTCAAAGCCCCCAAAGGGCCCTGACTCTGGTAGTTAAGTGGAGAAACAGGTTGGGTAAGGAAGCAAGTCCCAGTAAACAGGGTTTGGTGCTCCTTCTGCCCTGTTTTTCTGGAGGAAATAGCCACTTATGGCTGAGGCTCTTCTCTTCCAACCACCTTGTCCACAGCAGGACCACAATGTAGACAGCGATTAGAACATTGTATATGTATATGGTGGAAGACCCAGAAGGTTCTTTCCCTGGCTCCAAAAGTAGTGGGAATCCCATCAAAGCCTTGGAGAAGATGATCACTTCACAAGCAGGGTGTTTTTTAACTTGTATTTTAGGTTCGGGGTACCTGTGCAGGTTTGTTATTTGGGTAAACTTGTGTCACACGGGTTTGTCGTACAGATTATTTCATCACTAGGTATTAAGCCTAGTACCCACTAGTTATTTTTTCTGATCCTCTCCCTCCTCTCACCCTTCACCCCCAAGTAGGCCCCAGCATCTGTTGTTCCCCTCTTTGTGTCCATGAATTCTCATCATTTAGCTCCCACTTATAAGTGAGAATATGCGGTATTTGGTTTTCTGCTCCTGCATTGATTTGCTAAGGATATGTCTTCCAGCTCCATCCATGTTTCCGCAAAAGACATGATCTCATTCTTTTTTATGAACAAGCAGGATTTGTTCAATTGAAACTTTATCAGTTATATCCTTCCAACACACACACACACACGTTATCAACCATCACTGAAGTGACAAATTTGCCGCATACAGGGTTGTCCTTGTGCATTGAAGAGTTTGCAGCTCTCTTTGGGGTGCGATTTGAAGCTGTAGAAGGTTATCCAGCCACCGTACTAGAAATCACCCCCACTGGAATAGTTTCTTCTAGTGAGTACATTGGCTCCAGAGAATCTTCTCAAGGTGTATGTGTGCTGGCCAGAAGAAAGAAGTAGCACATTTACTTGTCAGCATTCTGCTATTACTACCTTACACATTAACACAATCAATGTCTCAGCCCAGTCAGCTGCCACCAGGCAGGAGGAAGAATAGGAAGCTGGAATTGGAAAAGACCCTGTAGGGGGACCGGGCACCTGGAGTACCAGTAGGAAAGCTCTGTAGGACAAAGTTCTCCTTAGTACTTTTTTCTGGGCCTAATCTACATATCCATTTTAAGTCCATCAGGCAAATAAAGACTAGTCTTGAAACAGACTCTTAGAAAAGGTAGAAATGAATTTTGTGGAAGCCTTTGGAACTTGCTCATGCAATGAGCATAGTGGGCTCTGTTCCTGGCTAGTTTATAGGATTTGAGGATGGTTCTGCTTTTCCTGTTTTATTTTCCCACCCCCGTCTGATAGAGACCACACATCTCCTTATAAAATATACTGAGTGCAAAGCCAGTATACACCGTTGTAATATCACACAAACATGCAGATACAGCCCAATCCCTGTTCTCCATTTCCAACCACAGCCAATCAAACTGGTCTCCTGCCAAACCAGTTCCCGCTCTTGGTGGAGAAGGGAGACAGGCTGCACAATGGAAGACGAAGGGACTTTGCCCATCCCTAACAATCCATTGAGGTACATCATTTGCTCTGTATACAGCCATTATTTGAAAGGAACTACCGAACAAAGTCCAGAACCTTTAGCAAATGCAGCTAAGGCCATGCAATTCCCCATTCCCCCCACATTCATTATTATTATTCTTAATCCCACATTCATTGCTTTTACCCAGCTGTCAGTAAGCCTCTCTGTTACCATTGCCTGCCATCCTAGCCACTCTCACTAGAGAGGAATGCCATACTCACTGGAAAACAGCATGATTCTAAAAAAAAATCTATCGCAATAGTAAACATTTGAAAGCCAGTTACAATCATCTTTTGTTGTGTCATTTAGCTTGATGGCTCATCAATATCAATTTCTAAACAGAACTAAGAACAGATTCTACTTAAGCCAGTGGATTTAAATGTTTTCCACTTCAGACATTATTTTATTTTGATTTTGTCAATAGGTCAGCCAATACCAACATATAGTAGTTTGCCAATACTATAGGTAGCTAAAAAACTAAAGTGCAGCCATTCATTCAAAAATTACTTATACCCTGGCTATTGCAGTGTGTGGGCTCAGGGAGAGCAGAGGCCATGCCTGCCTGGTGACCCTGCCCGCCTTGGCATATAGCACTGTGTCCAGCCTTTAGGGTAGGTTCAATAAATTGTTTCTTTCTTTTTTTTTTTAATGAAGTTTCACTCTTGTTGCCCACGCTGGAGTGTAATGGCACTATCTCGGCTTGCTGCAACCTCTGCCTCCTGGGTTCAAGTGATTCTTCTGCCTCAGCCTCCCGAGTAGCTGGGATTACAGGTGCCCACCACCATGCCCGGCTCAGTTTTGTATTTTTAGTAGAGACTGAGTTTCACCATGTTGGTCAGGCTGGTCTTGAACTCCTGACCTCAGGTGATCCACCTACCTTGGCCTCCCAAAATGCTGGGATTACAGGCATGAGCCACTGCGTCCGGCCCAATAAATTGTTACTGAATAAACAATAGAGTGTAACTGGTCCTCTGCCAGGCGTTAGGGACTAAGAGGTAGGAGATTGGTTCTCTAGAGATTCCACATATAGTGGAAAAGAAATATGCTTTGAGTTAATGTCCTAAGCTTTCATCAGGAAATCCAGCATGCAATAAACACATGACAAGGTCAGGAGATGTGGATGCCAGATGCGCTTCTTCCACAAACAAGTATTGTGACTTCTGACCCTGGCAGTTAACAGGCCCCAGTTTTTCCTTTCTAAAAGTAAGGGTGCTCGCTTAGATAAACCCAAAGAACCCTTCTCAACTTTTTTGACTGCATGAAAATGGGTCAAGTTGGACCAATTCTCTGTAGTCACTTTTCTGTGTTCTGCAGCCTTTGGATAGATTCGTGGGATATGGGCTGGTGGATGAAACGCTGGCCTGCGAGCAGAGGCACGTGTGTTCTCTTGGCTGGGTGATCCAGGGAAGAGGGAGCCTGCTGCTGTGTCCTGAGGAAGCCGCTGGCAGGAAGGGGTTATGTAAGCACTTTGCGGAAATGTTGGTGAGGCTGGATGTTTTCAGGCCTTCTGCAGCTCTGCGTTGCTGGGCAGCAGTTGGCTGGCTTTCACGGCCGTTATCACGCAGGACAAGCACGAGACTGTCCACCCCCAAGTGCAGCTGCAGAGCTCTGGGAGGACTGGCCATAGCACCTCTCTTAGCCATTGGAGTAAGCCCAGGGCTGTTCCAATGGGAGATGCATTTCCGCACCTGCTTCTTGTCCTTAGCAACTTCTCTTTGTTGTTGTGCCCCAGAGGGGAGACCCTGTTACACACGCAAAATGCTACTCGAGGAGGGTGGCAGACCAGGCCATCCTCAGCACAGCCTGCAGCATGATAAGGCCATTACTCTCACTCCCATCGGCATCAGATCACACCAATCTAATTTAAAATAAAAGGCGTAGAGTTTGCCATTATTATACTTTTGCCTGACAAATGTTCCCATAAAGCTGTATGCAAGGCATAGTCCAAAATAGATGGCACCAAGCTTATTATGAATTCAGCCCCTAAATTTTAAGTTCAATGCTGTGTGAGCCACCTCATCTGATGCCTATCATCTCACTTCAAAAATTGAATTGTGCCCCAGCTTGCCAAACGAGCCTATTAGTCACAACGTCAGGAAGTCCTGAAATTTCCTGGTTACTAAAGAAGGTACATTAAACAAACAGAACAAACCAGGATGATGTTTGGATATGGTTCCTGGCATGGCTTTTGACACCTCAGTTTCCCCATTGGTAAAATAATGACCAGAGGGTCTTGAAAACCTGCGCAGAAACCTACCACAGATGCAGCTAGTACTGTTATTATGCCATTCCAGCAGGCGTCAAAGCCACAGAGGGACACCGAATTTTCATTCAGACAAGAGTGGGGTTTAGCAATGTAGTCATTCTGGGCCATTACTTTGTAATGAATCCACAAAGTTTCTGCAGGAGCATTAAAATGAGATGGCTGCAAAAATATCAAAAAGAGCCACCGAATTCCAGCTAAACACATAAACACATTTATAACATACACACGCACAAGCCAGTGTGTTAAAGGGAGGGCAGAGCATTCCAGAAACTGGCAACAAAAAAGCCACATGGAAAACCTCAAGTTCAAACCCAGCATCGCATATCTGGGTTAAATGTGAAGGCAAGGATTGGTGAAGTCACACCCGAAAAGCCTTCCATTTTTAAGGAGCCGAGCTTAATTTCAGTGGTTCTGTGTCACTGACACTTAATGACATGTTATACAAAGTTCTGTAGCACAGAGCCTCTTTTGTTTTTAAGACGAGAAAACACCTGTGATGTTGGCTTGAATAGCCACTGTCACAAGTACTGTGCAGTGGAAGTCAGAAAATGTAGGTTTGAATTTCTGGACCAGTTAAGTGTTTGTGTTCTGTGGTCCATTCATGCTGTCGCTATAACGTGGATGTAAAAACGGCTACTGGAATCCTGTCTTTATACTTCCTTAGTCTCTGTCACTAAACATTTTTGTCTAAACTTCCCTAGTCCTCCTGTTCTTTTTCCTCTTTGTTCCTTTCGTCTGCTGTTTCACAAAATAGGTGGGCCTGTTTTGTTTTTTATAGAGCAGACATAATGCATCCAGACAGGGAGGGGGAACAGAGAAAGGAGGAAGGAAGAGGAAGAGACAGAGACCGACAGATAGCGAGAGAGAGAGAGAGAGAGAGAGAGAGAGAGAGAGAGAGAGGAAACATGTGCCTCTGTTTTGTTTCATTTTCTTTTTTTTGCAGCAAGCCTGCCTACATTTATTCAGTGATGAATCAGCATCAGGAACTCTCCAGCCACTAGGAATAAAAACTAAACTTCCTGTATAATTGAAAACTACTTCAAAAACAATTTATGTTTGTCTGGCATCAGCGGCAACCAGAGAGAAACCAGGGTTATCTGCAAAGTCACGTAACGTATCGAAAGGTGCTGAGCTGGATGAATCCTGTGTCCCTCTTGGAGCTTGTGGGGAATCTTGTGAAAGTTTGTGTTCAGTGAATGCTGTTGCACCATCACGTTCAACGGCGGGCAGAGAGGAGTTGCATTGTGAAAAGTGATAGCCCTCACCTAAGTAGCATTTTGATGATTATACAGAATACCACTGAAGGATAAAGACACTGGGCTCTGATTATAATTTTATAATTTATATAACATGGCTCACAATTTTGTGTGTTTTCAAAATAATTCATCTTTTAATTCAATAATTAGTTTTAAAGGTTTAATTAGGGGGAGCTATCTGCCAACTGCGACGTGTAAATCACTTCAATGATCGAGACCTCTGATCTGAATTCTTAGTTGGATGGCATGAAAAATCAGAAAACTAAGCACTATTAATATGTCTGTCCTCCTCCAAATCAGTGATTTTTATGATATTTGAATGCAAGAGTTTATAGGTTGGAAATAATACATATGCTTCTTATTTTATACATGGCACCACAAAATTAGCCAGTCAGCACACTCTGTAAAAATGCATAACATGAAACAGGAAGACCTCAGGGACCTGGGGCAGAAGTGGAAACAGGCTCTGCCCTTTATATTCAATGTGAAAATATTTTATTTGTGCCAACAAAGCATTATTCATAAGACAGCTTCAGAGCTGTCATATTTGAGATAAATTTCACATCCTGCCTCAACCTTGCATTTTTCCCTGAAGGTGGGATAATTTAAGAATAAACATACAGGAAACATTCTATATTTTGGGAGCATCTCTGAAATGAGTTGTTAGCAATCACGTCCCCTGGATTCTCCTTGATACACTTTCATTTTCTTCACCTGCTCTTCCAAATTAGCATCCTCTTTATTCCGACATTTTCACATTAGCAAAAGTTACAAGTACTAACAGCGTCACAGAAAGAAAACCTAGCCATTCCAAGAAGGCTGCTGAGAAGGCTGGTGACAAGATGAGAATGGGGAGGAGAGAGACACTGTCTATCTAAGTGTGAGCTCTCCTTCCCTCACCTGTGTTCTCGTGCATCTGTGCTGGTTCCCTGTACAGCTGCTGAGCTCCCTGCCAAGCTACCTGGGAACGGACCCCTGTTCATTTTAGGCGGGATGGCTGCTCCGCAAGCCCCATCTGTCCAAGGTTCACGACAGGACCAAATGAGAGGCAAGCATCAGATACCGTCTGCTGATACTGGCTCACCAGGGCGAGCTCATCTTCTGCTTCTCCCCAAGAGACTAGATGCCTAGAGCCTCCCAACTCTGCTGCTCTGCTGTGTTTCTTGACATAAGAATAGCTTGACATAGCAACCTGGGATTACGATCCTAGTTTATAACAATGACTGTTAGAGGAGGCAACCGGCATTTTTGTTCACCCGAGGGGGCTGAGGTTTGTACGTGCAGGTGTCACTGCAGCAAGGGTTGTGGTCCTAGCTGCTCAGGCATGTCCTGTTCTCTTTCCCATGTGTTCTGTGTGTCAGAACCCAAAGCAAATGGACACAGATGGTGGCTTGATATTAGGGCTGTTTGTTGATTTGTTTTCATTATTGTTTCTAAAATCTATAGGCAGAATTTATTTCCTTAGTAGAGTCTTAGTACATTCTTTCAGTTTATTTTAATTTCACTGGTTTCTTTCCCCTCAGTGTTTCTAAGAGTGTTGCTTTTGTAACGAAAAAAAAGAAAAAAAAAAAGAAGCAAGGATCTTATAATGACTTTTAGTAGAACCTAATTTCTATCTAACAAATCCTTGTTATAAGAGGAAATGGTTAAAAAACAAACAAAACACCAGGAAGGTATTTCTTGTTATCCATTTGCTAACTTGTAACTGTTAATAAAAACCCAGTCCATCATGTATGCACACAAATGCACACATCATTTGGAAAGAGTCAAATTCAGTCCTATACCATATTGTACTTTTTGTCTCCAAAATATTTCCTGATCCCTGTAAAGAAAAGAATGCACACCTCTGCCTCTGAAGCTTTGAGTTCAAGTGTCTCAGGTCATTTCCCACACATTCTGTGGACTGTAAATTCCAAAGAAAATCAGCAACAAGGCTAAAAATTACATTGGTTTTGTTACTCTGAAGCTTCCTGACCTTGAGAAATAGTCTTTTCTGGCATGGAGAAAATACAAAAAGTAGTTCCCTCTTCCAATCTGCACAGACTTCAGATGTCATTGCTGTACCATTTACACGTCACAAAAAAATGCTATACAAAGAATTTATCTAAATGTGGCTCTTCTGGTTTCATGCCATCTGCATCTTTTTAAGTCACTTAGAAATACTCTAAGTGAAATACTCTAGCAGAATTAACCTCTGCTGTCTTGACATTTCTCAACTATCTAGCTGAAGCCTGGGAACCCATTTACAGAATATGTATGGTTTTTAAAGGGTTAAGGCAGAAAATGTCTGAAGAAAATCAGCTTAAGTATGTTTTACAACAAAACATGTTATTGTGGGTATTGGAGTTAGGTTATGATAATGAATTTCAGACTCAAATATTTTCTTTGATTGTCACAAAAATATGTGAGGAGCCGTGGGTTTGTTTTCAGTGTTCAGCATGGAGTTAGTTGTGTTTCATTACCAGAGGCTAACTGTATGAGAACTGCTTTCACATCCAGAAATCTTGAGATGGTAAAGGGAATTGGGGGTTGGGGAAACCCAAAACACCCTATGTGGATAATTATTTAAAAGAGGAAGGATTAGCAGTGGCTGTTGGTATTTAAATAGTTTTTGAAGTGATTTAAATGGTGGCTCAGTGATTGATTCTGGTGCCCATACATCAACCTGTCTGAGGTTAAGGCCACTTGTTTCTAAGTACCTCCACAGACCTTTCCAAGTGGATAGGGAAATTTCTTTGGTGGTATATAAGGGTTCTCCATTAGATCATTAAGTGAGTTCAATAATGTTGAACAGTCAAACTGGAGGAAAATATGCTATTAATCTGCTTCTTTCAGAGTGTTTATTTATTGTAATCATTCATCACTATAAGCCTGAGAGGCTACTTACAGTTTGTTGTTGTTGTTTTAAAGTAAGTTGAGATGCCATGTGTTGGTTAAATACCACGCAGGATGCGAACGACACAAACCTAGGAAAACGATGGGCATATTGCCTGATAAAGGATTATAGTGGAAGTGAAAGGCTGACCTACAGTCAGGAAATGTTAATCATTTTTACACCAAAGTGAGTGTAACGTTTCTATAGGGAAATTACTTCAATCTGGTCAGTGCAAGAAGCAGTTTGTATAATCGGATTGCAAATAAGGTTTGATCACATTCCAGCTTAATCTACTCTCTGAGCACCATTTACGGCACTAAATCAAACCCGGGGAAGCTGCTGGCGCGGTTTTACAGTCATTACACCCAAGGGGCAGGGACTTGGTAATAAACAGCAAATAAATTGAAGCGCTGACTTGCCTGCTACAGGGCATTTCTAATTATCCTCTAGTTTAGCTGGAAATTGTCATGCTCTCATCACAGCCTATTTTAACTGCTGCTGAATAAGAGTGATACTTTTAGGCTGAATTAATTGGGAATATGGGGAAATGTAGATTGTACCTCCATCTCTCCCCTTCCCTTTCCTGCCCTTTCCCTCTCTTCTCTCCTCCCTCCAACCCACTTCATCAACTTATTGTAGGCATTTATAAAGACCTGAGCAATTTATTCTGTGTTCATCTGTCTCCCTCCTCTCTTGAGGGAATCAGAAATGTAATGTAACAACAGCATGCCTCGTTTATTTCAATTATAGCCCAAAGAAGCACCAGAATGGACGGCTCTAATAAAGACACTTGCAAATCCTCCCAAATGACCTGGTAAAGTAATGACTGCTTGTTCCATCCCCAAGTTTATGGGCAAGTAGAGTTACCAAATTGTAGCATCAAACGATAGAAACTGATTGAGTCAGATACAGTAAATTGGCCAGTGGGGCTCAGCAGTGGCCTTCAGATCCACCTTTGCCACTGACTCACCAGAATGTCATAGAAGCACCATCCAAAAAGCTGTGGTCCTGGGGATCTTACCAAGATTAACAAGGTCATGATCGGGTTTTGAGCATCTTGAGAAACACTTGCTTGGGTGAATTTCATCTGGAGGTAAAGATCAGGAAGGGCTCCTATTCTATAATTCAACTGAAATGAAAGTAAGGTATTGAGACCATCCTTTATGCAAAATGAGCATGAGGGTAGCAATATTAAGGTACAAGATAATCATTTCTCTTTAAAGTTCAAGGATAGTGTCTCTGAGGTAAATAACCGTTCATTGAAATGGATGTTCTTGGTATCCAGACATTAGGGAGAGTGAGTAGTTCGGAGTAGCCTTCTAAGTGGGAGGAGGCTTATTATTCGATCTCACTTAGATTTTAAAGTCAGGTGGAGAAGAGGAACTGCAGAAGAATCTAAGCTACCCTGGTCTGTTTCCAGCTTCTATTCTCTCACCAAATTCTGCCCACCTTTCCACCTCAAAAATGGATCTTTTAAAATGATTTTTTTTCTACCCTGGAAATCTCAGGATCAAGAATCACTAATGCTCTGTATTTGTGAAGCTCTCTGACTTCATTCCATATCATACAGCACAGTATTCTACAGGAGCCCACTCCTAACCCATCAGAGCGACTGTACAACCAATTGGTAAGGGGCAATTTCTCTCTCCACTCAAACACCAGCATCGCTTTGGAATCAGAAGAACTTCTCTTCTGCCACCCACACAAGCTAAGGCAGGATTTTCCACAGCAGTCACCTTGCCTTATTCAGTCTTCTTTTGCTAATGGATTTCAAAGTAACTTTCATGATGTTCGTATATTTTTCAAAGTGTGAAAATACAAAGTAGACGGGTATTTTATTATCTGATACTTTCAACTGCAAAGAATTTACCCATGAATGCATTCACCCCTCCATGCAGGTTGTAGGAAAGCAAAGCGCCCAACAGATTCTGTCCTGGGGAACTCAGAAGAGCAGCCTGACGGCAGCTGTCCTTCCCTCCAAGCTCTCCCCCTCCTGCCCTTGCAGTGGGAGGTAAGATGATGATCATGGGAAGGAAAGTCCAGCACTGAAGTGTCGGTCACAAAGGGGTACCTGTTGTCACCTCATCTCCTCCAGGGCTGAAGAGTCAACTGTGAGTCTCTGGACAAAGACGAGTCCACATCAGAGGGAAGCTTCAGGCTTGTCTCTGGGAGCCCAGCCATGAAAGCAATGTGTGTCCCTATTTCTAAGAACCCTACGGGCTGTCATGGTGGTCCTCAGTAATAATTTTTGGTCAGCCAGGCACGATGGCTGATGCTTGTAATCCTAACACTTTGGGAGGCCAAGGTGGGAGGATCGCTTGAGCCCCAGGGTTCAAGACCAGCCTCGGCAACAAAGTGACACCCCCATGTCTATGAAACATTTAAAAATTAGCTGGGTGTGGTGGTGAGCACCTGTTGTCCCAGCTACTCGGGAGGCTCAGGTGGGAGTATCTCTTGAGCCCAGGAGGTCGAGGCTGCAATGAGCCATGTTCATGCCACTGCACTCCAGCCTGGGCAACAGAGCAAGACTCTGTCTCAATAATAATAAAAATAATAATAATAATAATAATAATTTTTGGTCAAATGTGGGAAAAATGCAAGAATTCTGGACTCTGATAGAAACCATGGTGCTACCATGTTTTGAGGAAGGCTACAAAAATGTAAGGCCCATGGCTGATGCTAAGCAAGCTGACCTCAATGTAAGCAAATTAGGACCATCTAGACTTAGAAACAAGATGAAAGGGTATTGTCTACTTAACAGGATTTCTTTCTTTGTTTTGTTTTTTTTTTTTTTTGAGACGGGGTCTCACTCTGTCACCCAGGCTGGAGTGCAGTGGCGCTATCTCAGCTCACTGCAACCTCTGCCTCCCAGGTTCAAAGGATTCTCCTGCCTCAGCCTCCAGAGTAGCTGGGACTACAGGTGCCCGCTGCCACACCCGGCTAATTTTTGTAGTTTTAGTAGAGACAGGTTTCACCATATTGGCCAGGCTGGTCTCGAACTCCTGACCTCGTGATCCACCTGCCTCAACTTCCCAAAGTGCTGGGATTACAGGCTTGTGCCACCGTGCCTGGCCACCAACAGGATTTCTTTAAACAGACACCTGGTATGTATCTACAGGTGACATGGCTTCTCATTCTGGCACTGCCACTGCACTGTCTATGCCACCTTGGACAGGTTCCTTGACTCCATTTCCTTATTTCTAAAATCATGAGCTAATAATACCCTTCTCACAGGATTATTGTGAGCAAGAATACCAACTAGATACAAATGAAAACCACAAGGAGATACCACTTCACACCTAATAGGATGGCTACATATAAAAAAAAGAAAGCAAGCCGGCTGCAGCGGCTCACGCCTGTAACCCCTTCTTTGGGAGGTTGAGGCAGGAGAATTGCTTGAGCCCAGGAGTTTGAGGACAGCCTGGGGTTCGCACTTTGTTACCCAGGCTCAGGCCCCTGGGCTTAAGCGATCCTCCCACCTTGGCCTCCCAAAGTGCCTGGATTACAAGCATCAGCCATCGTGCCTGGCTGACCAAAAATTATTACTGAGGACCACCATGACAGCCCATAGGGTTCTTAGAAATAGATTCAGGTCACTTTCATGGCTGAGCTCCTGGAGACAAGACTGCAAGCTTCCCTCTGATGTGGACTTGTCTTTGCCCAGAGATTCACGACAAAAACTCAACTCTACAAAAAAAAAAAACAAAACACTAAAATTAGTGGTACATGGTGGCATGCACCTATAGTCCCAATTACTCTGGGGGCTGAGGTGGGATGATCACCTGAGCCCAGGGAGGTCAAAGCTGCAGTGAACCATGATCACACCACTGCACTCCAGCCTGGGTGACAAAATGAGGCTCAATCTCAAAAGAAATACAAAATAATAAAAGAAAAAGAAAAGAACAAGTGCTGACAAGGATGTGTAGAAATTGAAACCCTCGTGCATTCCTGGTGGGAATGTAAAATGGTGCATTCACTGCAAAAAAAAAAAAAAGTTTGGCAATTCCTCAAAAAATTAAACATAGAATTACCAATATGATAGGACAATTTCACTCCTGAGTATGTACCCAAAAGAAAGCAGGAACTCAAACAGATTGTACACTCATGTTCACAGCAGCACTATTTACAGTGGCCAAAAGGCAGAAACAACCCAAATGTACATCAACAGATGAACAGACAAGCAAAATGTGGTATTTATATACAAGGAATATTATCCTGCCCTAAAAAGGAATGGAATTCTGACACATGCTGTATAACACAGAGGAACCTTGAAAGCATTTTGCTAAGTGAACTAAGCTAGAAACAAAAGAACAAATACTGTATGACGCCACATAAGTGAGTGTTATGGACTTGAAAGTTCATATGTTGATATCCTAACCCCTAATGTAAGTGTATTTGGAAGTGGGACCTTTGGGAGGTAATTAGGTCATGAGGGTGGAGCCTTCATGAATGGGATTAGTGTCCTTATATGAGAGACCCCAGAGAGCTCCTTCCACTTCTTTCTGCCATGGGAGGACACCACAGGAAGCTGGCTCTCTACAGCCCAGAAGAGGGCCCTCACCAGAGTCTGACCATACTGGCACCCTGATATCAGACTTCCAGCCTCCAGAACTATGAGAAATAAAGGTCTGCTGTTTAAGCCACACAGTCTGTGGTAATTTGTTATAGCAGCCTGAACTAACTGAGACAGCAAGGTACCTGGAGTAGTCAGATGCATCGAGACTGAAGGGTGGTTACCAGGGGCTTGGAGGAAGGAAGAATGGGGAGTTACTGTTTAATGAGTATAGAGCTTCTGTTTGGGATGATGAAAAAGTTCTGGGAATAAATGGTGGTAGATAGTTGCACAAAATTGTGAATGTATTTAATGCCATTGAATTGTACACTTAAAACTTATTAAAATGATAAATCCTATATATATTTTACCATAATAATAATTACTTTAAAAGTACCAAATAGATAAAAATGATCTCTGGGACAGGTCTTCCATTTATGTTATTGAATCTGAATAATTTGACTCCTACAAAATAGTGGCTTGCCCAAAGTTCCAAGATGTCTCCTTACGGCAAGCACTGCAAATTGGCAACACATTAGAATCCCCTGGGAGACTTTAAAAATATACCAATGCCTGGGCCAAGCCCTGGTCCTGGAGCCCCAGCATCTGTGTTTCTTATTTGTTTGTTTGGACACGCTTCTGAATGATAAGCCATGAGATTGATAAACATAACCATGTGGTCCTGAGATACTGATCTAGCCCTTGGTCCAACCAGGTGGGATGTGGGGTAGCCTGTGAGCATATTGTCTGTTTGCTCCAGGGTACAGCACAAGTCTTATCATTTCCTATAAGTGCCATGATGTAAAAATGTTTGTTGGGTAGCACTGTTCTGACAAAGTCTATCTCTGTAAGGAGCAAGAAAGGGTTAGCAGCTTCAAGACAGCTGGTGAACTGGTGAACCGGCCCTCCAGCCTTATGAATATCAAGGGCCAAACTTGGGAACTACTATTTATGGAGCAATTGCAGTCTGCTTGGCACGTCACACATTCCATCTCCCAGTGTTCCGAAGACCCCACAGAAGATTCTGCTATGAATCCCATTTTACAGATGAAGAAACCGAGGCTCAGAGTTACTGAGTAGCCTGCCCAGGTTACCTGTTACATAGCAAGTATGTGGCTCAGCCTGAATTCATGTCTGGGTTTGACTCCAAATCCTTTGTTTTTCCACTGAAGTCTGTTTCAGCTTTTTTCTCTCCCAGCTCTAGCACTTTGATGGCACAACCTGAACTTCAAAGTGGACTAAAGCCAAATTTCAAATCATGGCATGTGCAGTAACCTGAAAAACGGAGCTCCTGGGCCCCCAGGAGGAACCAGTGCACACCCCGCAAATCCCACACCTCCTCCTTCTGGACCCAAATGTGCTGTTTCTTGTGCCTGAATCACAGGACTAAGACCCCATCCCAAACCCAGTGACACACCCACCCTGGTGCCCTTTTCTTTTATAAAATAATGAAAACTGGGTCACCCTGAAAACTGAACCTTCACATAGCCCAAGAGCCCTTGACCTCTAAACCACTAGTTTATCCGCTAAATTCTACTTGGCCCCCCTTACTGCACATCTGTCCAATGAATAAATTTACTTGGCTCCAATATTAATTATCATTTTTGTCTTGCTAACAACATATGTAATGGCCAAGAATTTAGCTGAGGTTTAGAAATATGCACTCCTGGGGCAGAGTATACAAAGATGTGCCATTTATTTAAGTCACAGGTAGAGGGAAGTTTGTCCAATGTATTGCTTAGTGCAGGATGACAGACATAACTACACAACATAACCAACTCCATGTCTGCCCCCATTTAGTGTTGTCCTTTTCTAGGAGTATATTTTCATCATGTTTTGTAGAAACCTAGGATAAGGTTTGACATAGGGTATTTTGGGGGCGGTTCCAAGATGACCAAATAGGAACAGCTCCAGTCTACAGCTAGCAGCATGAGTGATGCAGAAGATGAGTGATTTCTGCATTTCCAACTGAGATACCAGGTTCATCTCACTGGGGCTTGTCAGACAGTGGGTGCAGGACAGTGGGTGCAGCCCACTGATCGTGAGCTGAAGCAGGGTGAGGCATTGCCACACCCAGGAAGCACAAGGGGTCAGGGAATTCCCTTTCCTAGCCAAGGGAAGCTGTGACAGATGGCACCTGGAAAATCGGGTCACTCCCACCCTAATACTGCACTTTTCCAACGGTCTTAGCAAATGGCACACCAGGAGATTATATCCCACGCCTGGCTCAGAGGGTCCCATGCCCATGGAGCCTTGCTCATTGCTAGCACAGCAGTCTGAGATTGAACTGCAAGGTGGCAGTGAGGCTGGGGGAGGGACGCCCGCCATTGCTGAGGCTTGAGTAGGTAAACAAAGCGGCCGGGAAGCTCGAACTGGGTGGAGCCCACCACAGCTCAAGGAGGCTTGCCTGCCTCTGTAGACTCCACCTCTGGGGGCAGGGCATAGCTGAACAAAAGGCAGCAGAAACCTCTGCAGACTTAAATGTCCCTGTCTGACAGCTTTGAAGAGAGTAGTGGTTCTCCCAGCACGGAGTTTGAGATCTAAGAACGGACAGACTGCCTCCTCAAGTGGGTCCCTGACCCCCCAAGTAGCCTAACTGGGAGGCACCCCCAAGTAGGCGCAGACTGACACCCATACAGCCAGGCACTCCTCTGAGACGAAGCTTCCAGAGGAACGATCAGGCAGCAACATTTGCTGTTCAGCAATATTCGCTGTTCTGCAGCCTCTGCTGGTGATACCCAGGTAAACAGGGTCTGGAGTGGACCTCCAGCAAATTTCAACAGACCTGCAGCTGAGGGTCCTGACTGTTAGAAGGAAAACTAACAAACAGAAAATACATCCACACCAAAACCCCATCTGTACATCACCATCATCAAAGACCAAAGGTAGGTAAAACCACAAAGATGGGGAAAAAACGGAGCAGAAAAGCTGAAAATTCTAAAAATCAGAGCACATCTGCCCCTCCAAAGGAATGCAGCTCCTCACCAGCAACAGAACAAAGCTGGACAGAGAATGACTTTGATGAGTTCAGAGAAGAAGGCTTGAGATGATCAAACTTCTCTGAGCTAAAGGAGGAAGTTCAAACCCATCACAAAGAAGCTAAAAACCTTGAAAAAAGATTAGACAAATGGCTAACTAGAATAACCAGTGTAGAGAAGTCCTTAAATGACCTGATGGTGCTGAAAACCATGACACGAGAACTACGTGAAGAATGCACAAGTTTCAGTAGCCAATTTGATCAACTGGAAGAAAGGGTATCAGTGATGGAAGATCAAATGAATGAAATGAAGTGAGCAGAGAAGTTTAGAGAACAAGAATAAAAAGAAATGAACAAAGCCTCCAAGAAACACAGGACTATGTGAAAAGACCAAATCTACGTCTGATTGGTGTACCTGAAAGTGACGGGGAGAATGGAACCAAGTTGGAAAACACTCTGCAGGATATTATCCAGGAGAACTTCCCTAACCTAGCAAGGCAGGCCAACATTCAGATTCAGGAAATACAGAGAATGCCACAAAGATACTCCTCGAGAAGAGGAGTATCCAAGACACATAATTGTCAGATTTACCAAAGTTGAAATGAAGGAAACAATGTTAAGGGCAGCCAGAGACAAAGGTCAGGTTACCCACAAAGGGAAGCCATCAGACTAACAGCAGATCTTTTGGCAGAAACCCTACAAGCCGGAAGAGAGTGGGGGCCAATATTCAACATTCTTAAAGGAAAGAATTTTCAACCCAGAATTTCATATCCAGCCAAATTAAGCTTAATCAGTGAAGGAGAAATAAAATCCTTTACAGACAAGCAAATGCTGAGAGATTTTGTCACCACCAGGCCTGCCCTAAAAGAGCTCCTGAAGGAAGCACTAAACATCGAAAGGAACAACCGGTACCAGCCACTGCAAAAACAAGCCAAATTGTAAAGACCATCAAGGCTAGGAAGAAACTGCACCAACTAATGAGCAAAATAACCAGCTAACATCATAATGACAGGATTAAATTCACACATAACAATATTAACCTTAAATGTAAATGGGCTAAATGCTCCAATTAAAAGACACAGACTGGCAAATTCGATAAAGAGTCAAGACCCATCAGTGTGCTGTATTCAGGAGACCCATCTCACGCGCAGAGACACACATAGGCTTAAAATAAAGGGATGGAGGAAGATCTACCAAGCAAATGGAAAACAAAAAAAGGGAGGGGTTGCAATCCTAGTCTCTGATAAAACAGACTTTAAACCAACAAAGATCAAAAGAGACAAAGAAGGCCATTACATAATGGTAAAGGGATCAATTCAACAAGAAGAGCTAACTATCCTAAATATATATGCACCCAATACAGGAGCATCCAGATTCATAAAGCAAGTCCTTAGAGACCCTACAAAGAGATTTAGACTCTTTAGACTCCCACAGAATAATAATGGGAGACTTTAACACCCCACTGTCAACATTAGACAGATCAATGAGACAGAAAGTTAAAAAGGATATCCAGGAATTGAATTCAGCTCTGCACCAAGCAGACCTAATAGACATCTACAGAACTCTCCACCCCAAATCAACAGAATATACATTCTTCTCAGCACCACATTGCACTTATTCCAAAATTGACCACATATTTGGAAGTAAAGCACTCCTCAGCAAACGTAAAAGAACAGAAATTTTAACAAACTGTCTCTCAGACCATAGTGCAATCAAACTAGAACTCAGGATTAAGAAACTGACTCAAAACCACTCAACTACATGGAAACTGAACAACATGCTCCTGAAGGACTACTGGGTACATAATGAAACGAAGGCAGAAATAAAGATGTTCTTTGAAACCAATGAGAACAAAGACACAACATACCAGAATCTCTGGGACACATTTAAAGCAGTGTGTAGAGGGAAATTTATAGCACTAAATGCCCGCAAGAGAAAGCAGGAAAGATCTAAAATTGACACCCTAACATCACAATTAAAAGAACTAGAGAAGCAACAGCAAACACATTCAAAAGCTAGCAGAAGGCAAGAAATAACGATAAGATCAGAGCAGAACTGAAGGAGACAGAGATACAAAAAACCCTTCAAAAAATCAATGAATCTAGGAGCTGGTTTTTTGAAAAGATCAACAAAATTGATAGACTGCTAGCAAGACTAATAAAGAATAAAAGAGAGAAGAACCCAATAGACACAATAAAAAATGATAAAGGAGATATCACCACAGATCCCACAGAAATACAAACTACCATCAGAGAATAATATAAACACCTCTATGCAAATAAACTAGAAAATCTAGAAGAAATGGATAAATTCCTGGACACATACACCCTCCCAAGACTAAACCAGGAAGAAGTTGAATCCTGAATAGCCCAATAACAGGCTCTGAAATTCAGGTAATAATTAATAACTTACCAACCAAAAAAAGTCCAGGACCAGATGGATTCACAGCCAAATTCTACCAGAGGTACAAGGAGGAGTTGGTACCATTCCTTCTGAAGCTATTCCAATCAATAGAAAAACAGAGAATCCTCCCTAACTCATTTTATGAGGCCAGCATCATCCTGATACCAAAGCCTGGCAGAGACACAACAAAAAAAGAGAATTTTAGGCCAATATCCTGGATGAACATTGATGCAAAAATCCTCAATAAAATACTGGCAAACTGAATCCAGCAGCACATCAAAAAGCTTATCCACCATGATCTAGTGCGCTTCATCCCTGGGATGCAAGGCTGGTTCAACATATGCAAATCAATAAACGTAATCCAGCATATAAACAGAACCAAAGACAAAAACCACAGGATTATCTCAATAGATGCAGAAAAGGCCTTTGACAAAATTCAACAGTCCTTCATGCTAAAAACTCTCAATAAATTAGGTATTAATGGGACATATCTCAAAATAATAAGAGCTATTTATGACAGACCCACAGTCAATATCATACTGAATGGGCACAAACTGGAAGCATTCCCTTTGAAAACTGGTACAAGACAGGGATGCCCTCTCTCACCACTCCTATTCAACACAGTGTTGGAAGTTCTTGCCAGGGCAATCAGGCAGGAGAAAGAAATAAAGCATATTCAATTAGGAAAAAAGGAAGTCAAATTGTCCCTGTTTGCAGATGACATGATTGTATATTTAGAAAACTCCATCATCTCAGCCCAAAATCTCCTTAAGCTGATAAGCAACTTCAGCAAAGTCTCAGGATACAAAATCAATGTGCAAAACTCACAAGCATTCTCTTTTTTTGAGACGGAGTCTCATTCTGTCGCCCAGGCTGGAGTGCAGTGGCGTGATCTTGGCTCACAGCAACCTCCACCTCCCGGGTTCATGCCATTCTTCTGCCTCAGCTTCCTGAGTAGTTGGGACTACAGGTGCCTGCCAACATGCCCAGCTAATTTTTTGTATTTTTAGTAGAGACAGGGTTTCACTGTGTTAGCCAGGATGGTCTCGATCTCCTGACCTCATGATCCGCCCATCTTGGCTTCCCAAAGTGCTGGGATTACAGGCATCAGTCACTGCACCTGGCCCACAGGCATTCTTATACACCAATAACAGACAAACAGAGAGCCAAATCATGAGTGAACTCCCATTCACAATTGCTTCAAAGAGAATAAAATACCCAGGAATCCAATTTACAAGGGATGTGAAGGACCTCTTCAAGGAGAACTACAAACCACTGCTCAACGAAATAAAAGAGGACACAAACAAATGGAAGAACATTCCATGTTCATGGATAGGAAGAATCAATATCGGGAAAATGGCCATACTACCCAAGGTAATTTATAGATTCAATGCCATCCCCATCAAGCTACCAATGACTTTTTTCACAGAATTGGAAAAAACTACTTTAAAGTTCATATGGAACCAAAAAAGAGCCTGCATTGCCAAGACAATCCTAAGCCAAAAGAACAAAGCTGGAGGCATCAGGCTACCTGACTTCAAACTATACTACAAGGCTACAGTAACCAAAATAGCATGGTACTGGTACCAAAACAGAGATACAGAACAATGGAACAGAACAGAGCCCTCAGAAATAATACCACACATCTACAACCATCTGATCTTTGACAAACCTGACAGAACAAGAAATGGGGAAAGGATTCCCTATTTAATAAGTGGTGCTGGGAAAACTGGCTAGCCATATGCAGAAAGCTGAAACTGGATCCCTTCCTTACACCTTATAAAAAATTAATTCAAGATGGATTAAAGACTTAAACGTTAGACCTAAAACCATAAAAACCCTAGAAGAAAACCTAGGCAATACCATTCAGGATGTAGGCATGGGCAAGGACTTCATGTCTAAAACACCAAAAACAATGGCAACAAAAGCCAAAATTGACAAATGGGATCTAATTAAACTAAAGAGCTTCTGCACAGCAAAAGAAACTACCATCAGATTGAACAGGCAACCTAAAGAATGGGAGAAAATTTTTGCAATCTACTTATCTGACAAAGGGCTAATATCCAGAATCTACAAAGAACTCAAACTTACAAGAAAAAAATCACACAACCCCATCAAAAAGTAGGTGAAGGATATGAACAGACACTTCTCAAAAGAAGACATTTATACAGCCAACAGACACATGAAAAAATGCTCATCATCACTGGCCATCAGAGAAACGCAAATCAAAACCACAGTGAGATACAATCTCACACCAGTTAGAATGGCAATCATTAAAAAGTCAGGAAACAACGGGTGCTGGAGAGGATGTGGAGAAATAGGAACACTTTTACACTGTTGGTGGGACTGTAAACTACTTCAACCATTGTGGAAGACAGTGTGGCGATTCCTCAAGGATCTAGAACTAGAAATATCATTTGACCCAGCCATCCCATTACTGGGTATATACCCAAAGGATTATAAATCATGCTGCTATAAAGACACATGCACATGTTTGTTTATTGTGGCACTATTCACAATGGCAGACTTGGAACCAACCCAAATGTCCATCAATGATTGACTGGATTAAGAAAATGTGGCACATGTACACCATAGAATACTATGCAGCCATAAAAATGATGAGTTCATGTCCTTTGTAGGCACATGGATGAAGCTGGAAACCATCATTCTCAGCAAACTATTGCAAGAACAAAAAACCAAACACCACATGTTCTCACTCATGGGTGGGAATTGAACAATGAGAACACTTGGACACAGGAAGGGGTTCGTCACACACCCGGGCCTGTTGTGGGGTGGGGGTAAGGGGGAGGGATAGCATTAGGAGATATACCTAATGTAAATGACAAGTTAATGGGTGCAGCACACCAACATGGTACATGTATACATATGTAACTAACCTGCACATTGTGCACATGTTCCCTGGAACTTAAAGTTAAAAAAAAAAAAAACAGAAAAAGAAATAGTGTATTTTGTACCGATGGGTCAGAATTGGAGGTGATGAGTGCATCAGCATCAAACTCCTCCACCCAGATGGTATCTCACTCTGTTGCCCAGGCTGAGTGCAGTGGCACGATCATAGCTCACTGCAGCCTCCAGCTCCTGGGCTCCAGCAATCCTCCTGCCTCAGCCTCCCAAGTAGCTGAGACTACAGGTGTGTGCCACCACTCCCAGCTAATTTTTAAAATTTTTTCGTAGAGATGGGGTCTCACTATGTTGCCTAGACTGATCTTGTGTTGCTGGGCTCAAATGATCCTCCTGCCTCAGCCTCCCAAGTAACAAGGACTACAGCAAGCCACCATACTCAGCTCAAAATGATCATTTTTATGTGCTGAAGACAATCTTAAACAAAGTCAGTGTTCAGAGTCAAAGTTTCTGGTGTGCACATAAAGTATTTGATTAAAGCTGCACAAACATTGAGTCTGACTAGGTCATTATCCTCTTAGATGGCTGTGTTCATTTCCACATCTCCAGTTATATTATAAAGTCACATTATTGACTGTAAGATGCTATCAGAGGGCCGGGTGTGGTGGCTTACACCTGTAATCCCAGCACTTTGGGAGGCCGAGGTAGGTGGATCACAAGGTTAGGAGTTCAAAACCAGCCTGGTCAACATGGTGAAACCTCATCTCTACTAAAAATACAAAAATTAACTGAGCGTGGTGGTAGGCACCTGTAATCCCATCTGCTCTGGAGGCTGAGGCAGGAGAATCATTTGAACCTGGGAGGCAGAGGTTGCAGTGAGCCAAGATCATGCCATTGACCTCCAGCCTGGGTGACAAGAGCAAAACTCTGTCTCAAAAAAAAAAAAATGCTATCAGAGAACTGCAGAGTGCTCTCTCTCCGACTGCACAGGCAGCAATGACTACTATTACCACCTGGACCAAAGGGATCGTTCAGAATTGGCTTGAGTACCAACTTTATTCTTTACATGGAAATGCATAGATTGCCCCTTATTGGTTGCCTCATGTCTCCAGAAAACATATATTGAATCCCTAACCTTTGGTACCAGTGAATGTGACCTTATTTGGAAATAGAGTCCTTGTAGATATAATCAGATTAAGATGAGATCATTAAGGTAGGCCCTACACCGATATGACTGGTACTCTTATAAGAAGAGGAAAACACCAGCTAAAGACAGAGACCCGCAGGGAGAACACCAGGTGAGGAAGGAAGCAGAGATTGGAGGGATGCAGCTACAAGCCAAGGAAAGTGGGGGATGGATGGCCACCACCAGAAGCTAGAAAGAGGCAAGGAAGGATTTTACCTTCCAGAGGAAGCATGGCCCTGCTGACAACTTGATTTCAAACATGTAGCCTCCAGAACTGCCAGAGAATACGTTTCTGTTGTTTTAAGCCACCCAGTTTGGGGGACTTTGTTATGGCAGCTCTAGGAAACAAATCCACTGCCCTTTTCTTAGGAGTCCATTTGGTGCTGTGTCTGCATTTAGTGTCTACATGTTGTAGATGAGCTCTGCTGCTCTACATTGTGTTCTTTCTTTTGGTTTTGAGGCAAATTAATTAACATGATACAGAAATGAGAGAATACAAATGCTGAAGCCCTCACTTTAAGCCCTCATACTCTTTTGTTCTCCATTATTGCACCAAATTATTTAATTGGTTCTCTCTGATTGTGCTCAGACACAGAAAAGAACACAGTCTATTGTGAGACTCCCTGCAACCATAATGCAATATCAAATTCAATTCCCATCAAAAGTGCTCGCTGCTAAAAGCCTGTTTTGTGACTGCAGATTAATGAAGATCTGCATTGAGCGAAGTGGTGGTCGTAGAGACATTATTTTCCTCCAATAGAAGGCCTATTCTTGAAGAACAATAAAAGCACAGAGAAGCGTTAGTCTGCTTACGGATAGAAATAAATCAAAATGAATAAGAGGGTTGATGGAAATAGTCTGAAAGCAGCAGAGTGAATTTTGAAAATACTGTTTTTGTTTTGTGAGGACATTTTCTTTCCTTTTTTTTCTGTCATCTCCCCACAGCCCCACTCTAGCCCTTCATAAAAGGCTGCTGGGTGCAGGATCGAAAGCTGTGGAGTGAGGGGCAAACCTGAAAATTGAAAACTCAGTTATAGATAATCAGCATTCTATCAACGCACTCAGCTCAGCCCAGCCTTGCTGCTTATATTCACAGTGGGGAGGAAAGTGAGAGGACTCTGGATCATGGTGTAAATTTGGGCAAGAGGGAGCCACACCCAAAGAGAGAACAGCTGTAAAGATGGAGGGGAATAATTAACACCGCTTTCAGCTAATTAGACACTTAGATAGTCTCTTGATTCTCTCTGCTCCCTTTATTCTGGGATTGTTGAACTTTTCACTTTTTCTACTTTCTCCACTCCCAATGTCCTCAAAGCTTTTTCCTTGCAATGGCCTATTCTCATCTCCTTTCCACCCATCCTAATTTGAAACTCCATCCTAAATTCCACGAAGAATTTCTCAACCTGAGAAATTCAGCCTTCCTTCAACCCTTCCCCTTCCTAATTCCCCCAGGCACATATTATCTGAACTGTGTTTTTGACACAGGTGTATATTAAATGATATACCCGAGCTGTCCAATATGGTAGCCATCAGCCATATGCAACTACTGAGCACTTGAAATGTGGCTAGACCAAACTGAGAGGCACTATAAGTGTAAAACACATACTGCACTTCAAAGAATTAGTTAAAAAAAGAAAAAGAAGAAATACCTCAATAACTTTCAGAATTTGATTACATGTTGAAATGGCCATTCCAAGGAAAAGGGCTTTGGGGACATTTGGTTTTACTGGGTTAAATAATGCATATTATTTAATTAATTTTCCTCTATTTTATTTTACTTTTCAAAATTTATCTACCAGAAAATTTAAAATGGCATCTGTGGCTCACAAATGTGACTTGCATTATATTTCTGTTGGACGGTGCTGCTGTATACAATTAAAGATCTAGATCATCTATGGCCATCTAAAATGGCAGCAGTTTAAGCCAGTTTTGTAAATATAGGAGGTCTGACTCCAGTATTCAAACATGATATTAAACTCTTCAAATGAAAGTGAAATCCCAAGGATCTTTGTGCAGTCCTATGAAGCCTGCTGTTTTAAGCCCTGCAAGGTCTGCTCTTCCAGGCCAGGAGGATGACACCCTCAGCCTTCCCCTTTGCTCCTCGGAGGCATTTGCACTCTCCATCCTTTGATGCTCAGTGTTCTCCTGGCCTATCTCCATTGTGTCTTATCAAAGATGCATTGACATGTCAGTGTGAATGATTGATTATGCTTAATGTATGGCCTCCTCAGGGCACTGTCCTTTTAGCAAAGGCAGAAAACCTCTGAGTTAGCTTAAACCAAGTGAAGCTTATCTGAGTAACCCGGTACATCAAGAAGCCACATGAGGCAGCATTCTTAAACATCTAATCTCGGTGAAGCCTGTGAAGCCACACTGCCTGATGAATGCCTACTCTTCATTTCCTAATTGCCTTATGAACAGAATAGAATTGTTCACAAAGGATTCCTGTAGGAGAGCCACAGCAGGACTCTACCATCTGACCAGAGGCTGTTCAACCATGGGGTTTTAAAAAATCATTGCTCACCTATGTCTTCTCTGTGGCTACTCTCCACAGTAACCCGATCTTTTACTCATTGTCCCATCCTCCTTGATGACATCCATCAGCCCCGGCCCATCCTCATCTTGTCCTGTGCTCTCCTCATCGTTGGTGATATCCTCCTCCTCACTGAGAACACTTCTTTCGAATACGCTGGCACCAAGGCTGTTTAACCGTCTAACCTATGGAGATCTTCATGATTTTCCGATTCTCAGGGCATTACCAACAGAGAACCTCAATCTATGCCATTTCGTTTGATTGCCGAGACTTTGGAACTCAGACCTTCCCCTTCATCATGGCCACCTGGTTCCTTCATCTTGTCTACAGGCACTACCTAGCCCTTCAGTTCCTCTCTGTTCTGCCAGAACATCTGCCTCCCTTAGTGTATCAGTCTGT
Organism: Gorilla gorilla gorilla; assembly: GCF_029281585.2. NCBI lineage: Eukaryota > Metazoa > Chordata > Mammalia > Primates > Hominidae > Gorilla > Gorilla gorilla. The sequence continues at coordinate 109,615,411 of NC_073238.2, forward strand.
TTTGCATTGTTATAAAGGAATACCTGAGACTGGGTAATTTATAAAGAAAAGAGGTTTATGTGGTTCATGGTTCTACAGGCTGTACAAGCATGGCACTAGCATCTGCTCAGCTTCTGGTGAAGCTCAGAGAGCTTTTACTCATGGCAGAAAGTGGGAGAGCAGGCATGTTTCATGGTGAGAGAAAGAGGAAGAGAGAGAGGAGGAGGTGCCAGGCTCCTTTAAACCAGCTCTCAGGTGAACCAACAGAGGGAAAACTCACACATTACCATGCGGAGGGAGGGAACCAAGGCATTCCTAAAGAATCTGCCCCCATGACTCAAAGGCCTCCCACCGGGCCCCACCTGCAATGTTGGGGATCACATTGCAACATGAGATTTGGAGGGGACAAATATCCAAATGCCTTCACCCCAATCCATACCCTGCTTAACTTACGATGTCTCTGCAGTAGACACTCCTTTTTGTCACTTTCTGAAACCTCCTTTTCTTTTGACCTCTTAATGGGCCACTTTGCCTATTTCTAGCCCTATATTGTCACTTCTCCTGCTCTCATGCAAATGAGTCCTTCCTCTACCAAAGTTTTTAGATAAATTAATGCAATCTGTGTAATGTCACCTACCACTAATACTTCTACTCTTAAAATTACTTACTGATTTAGAGTTAACAAAATGTTAACTCAATTTTATCCTTGCTTGGTAGCTGATAACCCCTTTGAGGTGTCTCTTAATAAACCTGTAATTGCATTCCTACCCAAGCTTTTTTCTCTCTGAAGTTACAATTTTATGCTCACCTTATGACTCTTCCCACATGAATTCACCTTGTGTAGAGGAAATTAAGACCACTCAGTCACTATTTCCTTAATTTCCCTCATCTCTACCTCAACTTTTCTGTCTATACCATCACAAATGTTTCCCTTCATTCTCTTCTTTTTCTGGGGAAGAAGTGCCTTTTCTCCTTTAGAACATGACACATCTACTCCCTCTGGAAATTTGCTTTATCAATTTTGTGTTCTCTTTTCAGCATCTTCAATCTTTCCCTTTTCCCTGCCCTTTCCTCTCTGCCTGCTTATTAATAATTCTAAAAATCTCTCTTCTGACACTTCCATTCTATTTCAACTCTACTATTGCTGCTAAATGCCTTTAAAAGATATCCTACATGCACATTTATTTTTCCTTGCTACTCTTCAGATGTGCAGTTGGGCTCTAGAAACTTTTATGAAGATTGCCTTCTTTTCAAATCCAGTGATTTCTAAGAATTCACATTACTCTACCTCAATGCAGCCTTGGCATAACTGACTTCTTACTCTTTCCTGAAACTAAATTGTTTTTAGGTTTTACCTAAGGTACACTTTCCTGTGTGTCCTCTTACATTCCTAAAGTTTCTGCCCTCTGTTTTTATGATTCCACTTTCTTTTCCTACCCACTAAACATAGTTCCCAAGGTTCTGTCTTAAGCTGTCTGCTTATGCAGCATTTACTCCTGTTACTCAACTGTCAATTTAGTATGAATGACTCCTAAGCACCCCCCCGCCCCCCGCCCCCCACCCCCCAAACACACACTAGCTGGATCTCACTCCCAAGCTCTAGACATGATAGTTCCATGGTCCCTGCATGTCTCCCAAACTTTTCATGTCCAAAAAAAAAAAAAAAAAATCTGTCATCACCTTTTCCAAATCATCTCCTCCTTCTGACTTCCCATATCTCTTCTCTAGTCACTGGTGCTTGAAATCTCAGACTCATCTTGACTCTTGCAATCAGATTTAATCATACTCTGCTGGCACTGCCCTCGCACTGTTCTCTCTGTTGCTATCCCCTTCTATTTTCATAATGTCACCTCCCTTAAGGCGTCAATGATGCCTTCCTAAGATTTACTAGCAAAAGCCTTCTGTCTGCCACTCTACCACCAGCCTCAGCCCTCCAATTTATTCTGCAGTCACTTACCAGATCAGATTTGTCTTGCCAAGACACATGTCTAGAAAAATCTGGTTCAAAACCCTCCAGGGACTGTACATTTCTATTGAACAAAGTCTAAGCCTATAGTCTAATATTCTAGGTTAATTTCCACATAATTTTCACAGCTTTGTTTCCTATTACTTCTCTTATATTTTCCTACATTTCAACCAAACCATACTATTTGTCGATTCTGTCTTTTTTCCACATCATGCCTTTGCACTTACTATGAAGGTCTTTACATTAGTCCTCTCTGTGTTGGGCTCCTTTATAACAGGAGGCCATTTTTCAAGGCTCATACAAATATGACCTCTTCCCTGAGCCCAACTTTCCCTCTTCCAAATTTCGGGGTGCAATGATTTTTTGCTCTTAATCTCAAAAGTTTCTGATTGGATTACGGGCACAGTGGCTCATGCCCGTAATCTCAGCACTTTGAGAGACTGAGGCAGATGGATCATCTGAGGTCAGGAATTCGAGACTAGCCTGGCCAACATAGTGAAACCCCGTCTCTACTGAAAATACAAACATTAGCCCAGCGTGGTGGCAGGCGCCTGTAATCCCAGCTACTTGGGAGGCTGAGGCAGGAGAATCGCTTGAACTCGGGAGGCAGAGGTTGCAGTGAGCCGAGATTGCACTCCAGTTTGGGTGACAAAAGCGAGACTCCGTCACAAAAAAAGAAAAAAAATAGTTTCGGATTGTGTCTCCTTTCAGTGGATAATGATAATGTCTTTTTTTTTTTTAACTTGGTACCAATTTGCCAAGTATTTTTACATATTACAGTAATTCATTATATGTCCATCCATCACTGTGAAGTGACCAGGGCTTATTATTTCAGTTTCTGGAAACTGAAATTGGGAAGTGTTCATTGACTGACCCAAGGTCACACAGCAGCAATTTAAACCGAGATCTCTGGACTTCCATTCCAGCATTCATTACAGAATGCTTTATTTTGTATGGCAGTTACTTGTATATTCTCTTATCCCCACTACTACACTATGGGCTCCTTGAAGGCAGGATTCTGAGAATAAAAGTTTCTTTGTAGGAAAGCATTGATTGTTCTTTGGCTAGAGAAGCAAATAAATACAAGAACTGGGTTTGCGCATGCCTAATTGGTTGCTGACAATTTTGCATCAGTAGAGTGGCTTCTGAAAGTCAGCCAAGGGCCTGGCACGGTGGCTCACGCCTGTAATCCCAACACTTTGGGAGGCCAAAGTGGGTGGATCACGAGGTCAGGAGTTCAAGACCAGCCTGGCCAACATGGTGAAACCCCGTCTCTACTAAAAATACAAAAATTAGCCAGGCGTGGTGGCACACGCCTGTAATCCCAGCTACTAGGGAGACTGAGGCAGAAGAATCGCTTGAACCTGGGAGGCAGAGGTTGCAGTGAGCCAAGATCATGCCACTGCACTCCAGCCCGGGCGACAGAGTGAGACTCCATCTCAAAACAAAAACATAAAAAAAAAGAAAGTCAGCCAAACAGTAACAGCTTCACCCTCATCAGCTCATTTCATATCAACCAATCAGCAAGTCTTGCTGGAGTATCCACACTTCTACAGATAAAGGGCAAGCACTTCCTGAACATTCCCACTTTGGGAAAAATCCACCAATACCTTAGCATCTCCATTCTTCCCAAAACCCTATCTAAGACAAAGTCTGGGTCTTATATTCAGGTCATAAATAGATTTTCTCAGAAAAATCACATAATGATTATGAATTTGTCATTTTTACCCAGTGTATTAACAGTTTTTGCTTTATATGTTTTGTAGCTATGTTGTGTGGTGCAAAAAAGATTCAAGGTCATTCCATGTTTTGGTGTATTGTACGTATAACATGAAACATTCCGTGTTCTACTCAGTGTCTTTGCACTTAATTCAATTTTGTCTGATATACTGATATACCACTTCATTTTTCTTCCCATTTGCTGTGTATATTTCTATTTTCAACTCCTCCGTGTGGTGTTTAAAAAGACATATTTCTTATAAATAACATAGAGAAGAATTATTTTTTTAACTCACTCTAAAATCTCCTTTTGATTAAAACAAAAACCATTCATATTTATTGTAATTTCTGATATATTTGGGTTTACTCATGCCACCTTATTTTATATTTTCTTTTAGGTATATTTCTTGCTCCTCCCGCCGCCGCATCTTCTCTTGTTCATTTGTTCATTGGATTAAGTTTTGTTTCGCTGTTGTTGTTTCTTTTTTCCTTTCAGCCCCAGTAGTAGTTTGGGAGTTCTTCAGAGAGCAGGAAAAGAGACTGGCTAGAGGTTTTTGCATAGCAGTTAGAAGGTGGGACCAGAGTGAAGATTCCACATTTGGTTTAAACTTTTTACCAGCACCCAAATGAAAGTTCACCCCTACTTTGTTACCAGTTTTGCCAGGTGTGAGACAGAGAAAAAGAAGAAGGATTGAGATGCTCTTTTTCGTAGCAGTTGTTGTTTGAACACTTCACCCAGGCTGAAGTGCACTGGCATGATTATAGCTCACTGCAGCCTCCACTTCCTGGGCTCAAGTGATCCTCTCAAACTCAGCCTCCCAGAGTAGTTGGGACTACAGGCATTGTGTTACCATACCTGGCTAATTTTTTTTGTAGACATGGGGTCTCATTATGTTGACCAAGCTGGTCTCAAACTCCTAGGCTCAAGCAATCCTTCCACCTCGGCCTCCCAAAATGCTGGAATTACAGGCATGAGCCACCATGCCTGGTCTAGACTGGGCAATCTGTCAGCAGCCAAGCAAAAGATGGAGTCAGTTCCATTATATTGATATTGCTCATCTGGATATACATACTCCTTGGAATCAGTGCATTTAATGTTATCACCAAACTCTAGCAAGGTTTAACACTTACAGTATTGTTTTCTTCTACTGACTACATTGTGTCTAACCAGAGAATTTAAAGCTTCCTTGGTTTTCTTGCAAATTCAGTGTCAAAACTGTTCACTGAAAGTGAGTTCCAAGAGTCCACATCATCTCTGCTCTCCAATTCTTCACTGCAGGGCCACTGCTCAAATGACTCAGCTCTAATCCTACGGTTTGTAATCAGTCCACAGTGCAGATAGCTACAATACTGCACAGGGATCCTCAGCAATTCCAGATGACTGCCCCCTCCCCCCACCCCCATGTATTAGGATGACTCAGTCCACAAACTTAGGAACGCAACACATTTAATTTAATTTAATTTTCTCTAGAAACTCAATTTCTATTTTAAGCCCTTGAAAAAGAGAGGAAACTCCAACGGACTGGAATTAGGCCTCTACCAATCCCATAGAATGGGCACTTAAAGTAGAAAGCTCTAGGAGGTTTATATTGTGCTCAGACATTGGGTCCGCATCATATATATTTCAGTGTCCTTAGCAAAGTCACCACTGAAACATTACTTAATGTCTCTTACGTAATAGCTAACATTTATTTGCACTTTCATGTCATATCATTCTCTCACTTAATCTTGATGTATGTGTCTAAGAGTAATATAGTGTCTTTCCTGAAATATTTTATGACACAAAATGAAAACAACTTATCCTAGTGTTTCCTCTTTTGAAATCTCAGAATCAAATTTGCTGTTCAATTAGAGAAACAATTTTATTCCACTATAACCTAATCTCCATGTGATCAGGGTCATATCTCCTTTTCATCCTTGATGCCAAGCACATTGCCTGGCACATAGGGGATCAATAATTGTAAAACGGAAGAACATCTTTCCTGGGTGGGCTACAATTATCTTGGCACTTATGCTCCTTCTGATCTACATTTGTATATGTTGTATTGCGCATCACTTCAGACCCTTTGTTTTGGAATTAGGAGGGAGATAAGAAAGAAAATAACAGAGAGAAGGAAATAGGAAATGGAAGTGTGTGTGAAAATAGTCTCTATGCTACTCCAGTAGTCGACAATTTTACGTTTCTCTTCTTTCCACTTAAAAAAATCTGTATTATTTTCTATATACTTTTCTGATCATCTTTTTTTCCCTAAATGAACCAATGCATTTAATATATGCAAAACAAACCAAAAACAGATCTGGGCAGGACAGAGGGTTCATCTGTTCATCTAGAAACCATTCATAGGGCTGCTATCTGGTGACAGGCCTTGCACTAGACACTAGAAGATACAAAGCTGGATATGAAGCACCTGCTGCCTACTTCCAGGTGGCAGTAAACATATAAACAATGCAGTGACAGATGTATGTGTAGGGTACAAGTGAGAACACAAAGGGATTATGACATTGAGAAGATTATGTGAGTTGAGTCCTGAAATATGATGGGAGCTTGCCAGGTGGTAAGGTTGGAAAGCTGCTGGGAAGATAATTCTATGGACAAGACTGTCTCTTTCCACACTCTTTCAAAGCAAGGAGCTTTTGGAAATTTAAACTCACACACATGGCTGATTGCCTTAAAACAATAATTACTTAAAGATAATTTAGCTCTGTGATACTTAAAGGTATATTTAGATTTTTAGGAGACCTGCCGGGCACGGTGGCTCATACCTGTTATCCCAGCACTTTGGGAGGCCGAGGCAGGCAGATCACCTGAGGTCAGGAGTTCGAGACCAGCCTGGCTAACATGGTGAAACCCCGTCTCTACTAAAAATACAAAAATATTAGCCAGGCGTGATGGCAGGTGCCTGTAATCCCAGCTACTCAAGAGGCTGAGGCAGGAGAATCGCTTGAACCCGGGAGGCGGAGGTTGCAGTGAGCCAAGATTGTGCCATTTCACGCCAGCCTGGGGGACAAGAGTGAGATTTTGTCACAATAAAAAAAAAAAAAAAGATTTTTAGGAGACCAATCTTTTGGTCAACAGCTTTGCCTCTGAAACATTATGTATATACTATGTATACAATAATGTATACAAGGCCCAAATATCTAAAGAAATGGTTTCCTTTTGAAAATTCTCCAAATTGCACTCTGAGTGCTTTGAATTCAACTAACCATGAAAAATCTCCTTTTTAAAATAAAGTAATTAAAAATTGGATATTGTTGCATTTGAAAAATATTCTTTATGAAGAGTTGATTTCTTTGATATAATATTCATTTCCCTTGGGGAAACACCCTCAATAAATGAAAATATTTTTACGGCAAATAATCTATTGCTTTAAGTTCACTTAAATTGACTTGATAATCTGTTTCAACTCCTGTGGCAAATTTCTATGTGGAAAGGATCTTAATTAAAATAAAAGTAATATATGCATATGACTAAAAAATAAAATAGTGCGAAGAACTTATAGTGGAAAGAATAGTTCCTTGTCCAACCCTCCCCATCCACAGCCACCTCCCTAGAGATGACCATTACAAACAATATCTTAGTACTTCCAGTGGTTATGTCAATATCCCTAAATGAAACACGTCACCTCCATTTCTTTACTTCTCAAGGATATGTGGCTTCATTTATACCCCTCATCTTCATATGTTTATACCATTAGGCTTTACTTCTATTAGTATACCTTGGTAAGTTAATGAAGATGCTTAAACATCTATTGCTCATTCTGTCAACTGGATGCAGTACATCTTAACCCCCAACTTTGTAAAGTAAGGATATTGGCTCCTTTATCCTTCTCTCCAATGCCATGTTGTTGTTATGTTTAAGTTAGCGTGTTAACATTATTTACTGCAGATTCAAGTGTCATGATAGAACACGTTTCATATTATATTTTCTTCTCTGTAGATCTAAGGTAATGTCCCCAATTCCACTCAGCGAGTGTTGTTACAATGGAATCATCTTGATTACGCTCCAACAGTGATTGAAAATTCTGCCACATTTCTGTTTGCTTTGGAGTCACAGCATGCTTTGCACAGCTTTTTGATTTTCCATGAGATTCTGATTGACTGTCTTATCTGGTTGAGGGAGAATCGTGTGCCTCCTTATAATAACCTCTATACCTTTCAGCATTTTTCTCATTCTGTCTATTAGTTAGAATCTCTCTCATTCTTTTTCATGACGTCTACAGCTAATTAGAACCATTTACTTCATATTTGGACCATCACTTTTTTTGTATTGGTTTTTTTCTCCTGTGAACTTTTTATTCCCCATTTGATCTCATGCTCTCTGTATCTTTAGTAGATCATCATGTTCTTCTAGCATCTTAATTTTTCTGCCCATCCAAAGGAATCCCTTCACTCCTGGAGACCTCCTACAGGGAGCCTTCTACCCACTTGCATACATTTGAACTGATTATTTTCTAGGTCTTTTGCACAGTTGTCTTCCTAGACCTTCCTTTCTTTGCTCTTCTGGATTGAATCTATGGTTTCCTGAATCTCATGTTTTTCCTCTTTGGGTTTACTTCCTCATTTAACCAAAACATATCATCAAATTATTTCCCAAAGGAGAGTATATGAAAAATAAACTTTATAATCTTTCATATGTCTGAAAGTACATTTATTCCGCCATCATGATTGATGAATACTCCAGCTGCATAGAAATCCATCAAAATGCATTCCTCTTCAGAGATTTGAAGGCCCTACCCATTGCCTGTTAGCATCCAGAATTGCTGATGAGAAGTCTGATGATAGTTTAATTCTTTTGTAAGTGATCTATTTTTTTCTCAGTAAATGTTTTGAATATATGCTATTCTTTATGTCATTGTGCAATTTTGTAATGATTGTGTAGGTGTGGACTTTTTGTATGCAACCTATTTGGTACTCAGCAATCTCCTTCAATTTGAAGATTTGTGTCTCCCTTCAGCTCTGGGAAACTTCTTTATGTTTTTGTTGTTATTGTTCCTGTTTTGCTAATTTTCTCATTTCCAAATTATCCATACTTTCATCTTTGGAACTTTTATTAACTGTTTCTTGGCTCACCTGAACTGATTCTCTATGTTCTTATTCTTTCTTTTGTATGTATTTATTTCTTTTGTTGTTTGAGATAGGGTTTCACTCTGTTACTCAGGCTGAGTGCAGGTGTGTGATCACAGCTCACTGCAGCCTCAGCCTCCTTGGCTCAAGCAATTCTCTCACGTCAGCCTCTGGAATAGTTGGGACTACAGGTATGCACCAACATGCCTAGCTAATTTTTTATTTTTTGTAGAGGCGGGGTCTCACTATATTCCGCCCAGGCTGGTGTTGAACTCCTGGGCTCAAGTGATCCTCCTACCTTGGCCTCCCAAAGTGCTGGGATTACAGGCGTGAGCCACCACACCCGGCCTCATATTTCTTGCCTCAGGGTTTGTGTTCTTCTGTTTTTTTCTTCAATTATTTATTTTTCAAATATTCTTCAAGCATCCTATTAATATTTCTATTTAAATAATCAAGTGTTTCTTTTTTTTTTTTTTTTTTTTTTTTTGAGACGGAGTCTCACTCTGTCACCCAGGCTGGAGTGCAATGGCACGATCTCGGCTCACTGCAAGCTCCGCCTCCCGGGTTCACGCCATTCTCCTGCCTCAGCCTGCCGAGTAGCTGGGACTACAGGTGCCTGCCACCACGCCTGGCTAATTTGTTTTTTTGTATTTTTAGTAGAGACGGGGTTTCACCATGTTAGCCAGGATGGTCTTGATACCCTGACCTCGCGATCCGCCCGCCTCGGCCTCCCAAAGTGCTGGGATTACAGGCGTGAGCCACCGCGCCCGGCCAAGTGTTTCATTTTCAAGAGTTCTCTAATTATTCATTTTCATGATACATTACTTCAACTTTCTGGGAGTAGTACCTTCTTCAATCTTTCCAAGAATTTCCCCGGAGGATTTGTTTCTCAGGGTTTTTTTTCTTCTGTTCCTAAAATTATCCTCGCTTTTTTCCCGATCAGTTTTTCTGTTTGCTTAACTTTGTTTGTTAGGCGTTCTTCAGATACCTGGTGATTCTTGATTCATATTTAAGAATTAGGCCACGGGAAGGCTGGATAGGAGCTCGGTGTAGACAGGCAGTACTTCTCAGCCAGGCACGATCTATGCAGCTTGCTTTGTGCGTCCACCTCTGCTTTGCGTCTTGGTCAATAATCTTCCATTCACCGCCTTTCATCCGGAAATGTTTTTCAGTTTCCTCATCCGCTTATGAACCTCTTCAATTTCTCTTCGTTACATATTATCAAACTTTTTTAACAAAAATTATTTACGTTGATTTTATGGATCCAGGGTGTGGCAGTAGATATACATGTGGTAAGTTCAAAATCTTTTAAAAAAATCATTAAAAATTTTCATCTTTGAACATATTGGGTGTGGAGTAATTAAGAAAGGAATTTTGGGGTTTTTTTCTTTATTTTATTTGCTTGGGACTATATCCGTTTAGGAATCAGTCTTTGACTGCAAGTAACAAAAACCCAACTAACATTGGCTTAAACAAGTAAAGGGCTGTTTTTACCCATGAAAAGGAGGTGGAGGTAGGTAACTGAGAGTGTTCATTCATCTCCTCAATGATAGTATCAGAAAACCAGGCTCTTTCTGCCTTTCCACTCCACTTCTCTAGCCTGTGGGCTTTTGTCCTTCTGTCCATCTCCTCAGGCAAATGGTTCCTGCAGCTCCAGCCACCAAGTTAACATCTAAGGCAGGATCAGTCACATCTGTCTTCTTTTTTCAGGAAAGCAAAAGATTTCCTGCCCCTTCCCATCAGACATGCACTCACTTCTAATTGGGCAAAACTGTGTCACATGGCCACCCTTATCTTCATGGGCCTGGGGAAGCTGAATACTACTTGACTTAACTGAATCTATCATCCTGAACAAAATTGGAGTTTGCAAAGAAGGAAAGGGAATGGATATTGGGTAAGCAGCCAACATTGTCTGTAGCTGGGAGCAAAATATAATTTTTGTAAAGAATAAAATTTTCAAAAAAGTTATATGACCAAATGTAAAATGTAAGATATGTAACTGATCAGCAGTAAAATCCCGATAGTATAAAATAAATCATATATGATAAAATAGAAAACATGCTTACATTTTAAAATCAAGTTTGTCTGGTGTATTTATCGAAACTGGTAAAAAGTTTAGCTTCAAGCTGCCTCCTTATATATATTAAGCTCGGCCTAAAGGTTTCTCCATACATAGTGAACTGCAATGTAACTGGATGTGTAAACAGACTGTAACCTTCTCTTGTGCCAATCATTGAGTTTCAGCCAATCAAAGTGACCAACCGTTCAAACCATCTTCAAAGAAGGCAAACACCAAGGTGTAACCAGTCAGCTGTTTCTGTACCTGGCTTCTGTTTTCTGTACTTCCTTTTCCTTTTCCATCCACAAATCTTCCACCATGTCGCTGCACTGAAGTCTCTCTGAACCTATCCTGGTTTGAGGGCTGCCCAATTTGTGAATCATTCTTTGCTCAATTAAACTCTGTTAAATTTAATTTCTTAAGGTTCTTTTCTTTTAACAAAATCATCTGGCAACCCAAAGTACACGACAAAAATTTGTGATTAAAATGTATCTGGGTGATAATCAAATTGCATAAAGGTCATTTACAAACCATAGACTTCTACCTCTTTACATATTTAAGAACAATATTTTCCGGGGTGGAAGTTGTCTCAATTTTTCTAGAAGGCTGTTATCCCTTTCTACTTGGCACTCATTGTACCCAGGGTTAGGACCACGCCCAAGTGTTTTTTTTTTTTTTTTTAAGAAAGGTTAAAATGAAACACAAGGCTTTTTCTTGACTTATAAATACCTGACCTGTTAAATATTTGCTATATATGTTACATATTAGTGTCTGTCTCAGCCATGGCCTTATCTTCTTGAGATATCTGCCACAGCAGGTAAGCCTGGGACTCCAGTGTTCTCTTCAGCAAGCTTTTTTTTTCCACTTAAAAAAAAATTCAGAGGGCATTTAATTTCAAAAGGGATACGTCCTTTAGGATTGAGTTTTGCTGCAGGTAAGGCAAACCTAAAATAACAGTAGCTTAAAACAAATAGAAATGTATTTCTCTAATATGAAAGAACTCCCAAGATGGAAAGTCCAGGGATAGTAAGGCAGTTTGGTCCCAGGCTCCTCCTATGCTCTGCTTTTCTCGGCATGTAGCTGAGGGTCCAAAATAGCTGCTTGAGCTCCGGCCATAACAGCCACATTCTATACAACAGGATGAAGTAAGGGACACTGTAAGAATACTTCCTAGAAGCTGCACACAGCACTTTCTATTGTTCCCCCACATGGCCATATCTAGCTGCAAAGGAAGCTGGGAAAAATAGTCCTGATTCCATGTGGCCACGTGGCCAGTTGAAAATCAGGTATTCTATTACTAAGCAATAACAGATATTGGCATCAAAGAGCCATCTTTGTCATGTGTTATGACAACACTTAACAAGGCTTTTTACCCTATTGCACAAAATGTGTCAGGCCCTATCCTGAGTGCTCTGCATGTATTAACTTACTTCATTCTCAGAACAACCCTGTGAAGTAAGTGTTGTTATCTCCATTTGTCAGCAGAGAAAATGTGGATGGAAATTATTCTATTTGCTTGATACCCAGCACACAGCCTAACACAGCACCTCTTGCCCTCAATTATTTAATTAATGCTTTTTGGTGACCTTGACTGACAGTGAAAATGCACACAGGTCTGCAGGAGGTTGATTTAAGCCTACCACTTTGGGTAATCATGTTTGCAAAGGGTTTTAAATTATTGATGTTGATTTTCTAATATTCTGTACTGGGAAGCATGCTTTTCAAAGCTGTGTGCTCTAATGAAGAGTCCTCATGATTAGACTTGTTGGCTAAATATCCCAAGGGGGACTGGAATCACCAGTGGATGATTTCAAATTGCTGCTCCTTGGTGTGCAGCCAGGCCCGACTTTGTGTGATGTGGAACTGTGATAGGTCTCAAAGATCTTAGGAAGTGGATCTAGAACAGGGAAAGATCAGAATTCAGCTGTGGGCTGGAGAAGGACCTGCTAAGGACAATACACACCAAAGTATGGTGGTGGAAAGCGGCTTGTCACTTTTCTAGGTTAGTATTTTCCTGGCATTTCCTGGGCATTCTTTTAAAGTCATGGAAATGTAAGGCAAATGGCCTTTTATCACTATGGCAATTTGGTCAAGAAAAATGTAAGCAAAATCTACATTTCCAAAAAGCAATATCATGTGTGTTTATTCATTTTTTTTTCTTCTTCCAGCTGCCACATTAATGTCAGGATGCTCCACAACGGTGACAGGTCATGAGACTTTTCAGATTATTTTGCTGTGAATTTTTAAATATTTCACGTAAACCATAGACTGACTGTAATGTTTAGTACAGCTTTCTCCCCCCAAAGGTCCTTTGCCAAATAAAATACCGGGAAGGAAAGTCTGAGAGATTTTTATCTGTGGATTCTTTTTATCATTCCTTAAAATATATTTCCTCTCTTAGCAACAAAGGAACTTTAGCTCTAGAAAGCTTTGTACTGTGTTATAACTTTCGTATTACCCTTTCCACAGCCATTTTTCTTCGGCTGCTTGGTGTATATCATTCATTGCAAGTTTACTTCATTCCCCTGGATTCATAGCTGATGCTCTGTGGACCATAAAATTTCAGCTGCAAAACCAGAACATCTCATTATTTCTGAAATATCAAGCTTGTATCTTCTTGATAAATAATTCCTACTAGTATAATGTATCAGACTAAAACATATTTTCTGAGGCCAGTGAGGTTAAAGCGGCAATCTCACCTTTTTTAATTTTTTCGCCCTGAAGACAGTGATTTCCATATATAGAGTGACCCCGGTTTGTGTTGAACATGGGGAATGAGGATGAAGCATGAAACGGCACATATTGCTGTCAGAGATTTGAAATGAGGCCTGCTAACCTGTAGGCAGCCTTCCAGACTAATCAGCCCCTCGCATTACCAATATATTCAGATAGCTGCACACCTTAGCTAGCAGTGGGCTGGGAAGTTTTCCCTTTCTTCCTGCTTCTTCTTCTCTTTTTTTTTTTTTAAATCACAGTCATTGACAAACATTACATTTTAATGCAATTCTTCCTTCCCTCTCCTACTCCACTGGGAAAAAAAAGAAGAAAAAAAGAGAGAGAAAGAAAAAGTTTCCATTGATATCATATCTCTGAGACACTAGTTTCATCTGGTTTCCCTGATGCCTGAGAAGTGGGTGCAACTGTTTGAATTTGCTTTTGAATATACATCAGTCAGCAGTGCTTAAACAGGTGATAACATTTTTACTCTTTCAGTAGACAACAGTCAACGCTCTGGAATTCAGCCACTCGCTAAAATTGGCTGCCCAATTTTCTAGCACCAGGAGGTTTTTTTTTAAGGATATCGTGTCACCACTCTGAGTTTTGTTTGTTGTACATTACAAGGTAGCAACACTGGGAAGGGCAAGAGGTTTTAAAAAATGAATAATTTGTTTTCTGCTTCCTGAAGTCCTCTCTTTTAGTGTCTGTTTCACAAACAAGGAAATCTGCCAAAATCATGCCAAAAAATTTCTCTGTTTCAGGCCTGCAAATGAATGGTAGAATCTATGTGTGTGTGTATATAGATATATATTTATATGTATTAATTTAACATATGTACATATGATATATAATATATATCTAACATGTATACATATATTAGCATATATAGTATATATGTCTGACATATGTACGTACATACGCACACATACATACACACATACATGTAAGCAGAATTCAGGTGAGTTAATATAAGTCATTTCCAGGTCAATTATCCCACTATCAGATGGTGCCGCCTTCTTGTAGCTGTTACTGATGTCAAGAAGCACCTTGGTGATTGTCTGCCTTGGAGGGAATTTGTTTTCTATGCTGACGTTGTAAACAGCTACAACAGCAATTCCAACCTGTGGGCCTTGGGCCCTTGGTAGGCCACGAGTTATTTCAAGCGGTCTTTCCATCCATATGTAGAGTAAGCCTTCTGAGGAGGCAGAATGAGAAATATTTATATATATAAGGCCATGTTTTTAAAACATACAAGTGCTATTATGATGATTAAAATTCTAAAATTTATTTAATAGCATTATTGAATTTATGTTATTTTTGTCATTATATATTTTCTCCACTGAAAGTACAATGATCTTTTGATTAGTGGGTGTAATGTTTTAACCTTGAAGAAAAGACCTCATACACAAAAGATCAGAAACCACTGAGCCGAGGAAGACAGGAAATTAAGATAGATCCAAAGTGATGAAGATGCTGCATGTGGGAAGCAGGGGGCTGGAGCCACAGGGCACCTAGAAAGAGCTGCCAAATGTTACTTTGGCTTTTTACTCCTCGGGTCTCCCAGGAGTGAAGACCCTATGACATGGATCCCTTAATAGACCATAGCATCACGTGACCAAATTATCCAGTAAGTAGCCCCTTCTTAGGATCTAGACAGTTAGGTTTTCTTTTTTTTTTTTTAAACCACTTTACTGATTGTTACACAAACAGCCGTACATATTTAATGTATACAACCTGAGTTGGAGATGAGGACACACCCATTAAACCATCACTTCAATATATGCCATACATTTATCCATCACCTCCAAAAAGTTCCCCCAGCCCTCTTTATTTGTGATTATTACTTAGTGTGTGTGATAAGAACACTTAACATAAGATTTAGTCTCTTAGCAAATTTTAAAGTATGGAATACAGCATTGCTTACTCTAGTCACTGTGTCACTCAGTAGATCTCTAGCACTTATTCATTTGCATAACAGAAACTTTGTACACTTGGACCAATACCTCTCCTTCTCCCTCCCCCCAGCCACAGCAAGCAACCATTCTACTCTCTGCTACTATGAGTTCAAATGTTCTGGACTCCCCATATGTGTATTATCATGTAGTATTTGTCCTTCTGTGTCTGGCTTATTTCACTCAACATAATGTCCTCTAAATTTATCCACGTTGTCACGAATGGCAGGATTTTCCTCTTTTCAAAGGCTGGATAATATTCTATTATATGTATGTGCCACATTTTCTTTATCCATTTGTCTTTCGAACGACATTTAAATTGTTTCTGTATCTTGGCTACTGTGAGTAATGCTGCAGTGGACATGGGAGTGCAGACATTTCTTCAAGATCTTGACATCAATTATCTTGGACATATATACAAAAGTGGGATTGCTGGATCATATGGTAGTTCTTTTCAATTTTTTTGAGAAACTTCCATAGCAGGCATACTTTTTGACTAACTTTATCACGGTACTCTTTAATGGAAAATACACCAGCTTGTTGAAGAGAATTTAGATTAGTACTTTTCAAGCTTAGATATGTAGAGACCTCTTCTAAAAGGAAAACCATATCATTAAAGTTTGATATATAACCTTGTTTATTAATGTTACTTAAAATATGCAAACATAAAACTAGGCATAACTTCTTAATGCCTATGATCTTGTTATAAATCAAGTATAACACAAAATAATGAAATTTCAATTAACAACATTAAAGTGTGATGTTATTTTGCTAAAACGCCATTGCAAACTTGTAATATGAAAATATGCTGATTGCCGGCCAGGCATGGTGGCTCAAGTTCCAGCACTTTAAGAGGCCGAGGCAGGTGGATCACCTGAGGTCAGGAGTTTGAGACCAGCCTGGCCAACATGGCAAAAGCCCGTCTCTACTAAAAATACAAAATTAGCCAGACATGGTGGCGGGCATCTGTATTCCCAGATACTCGGGAGGCTGAGGCAGGAGAATCACTTGAATCCGGGAGGCAGAGGCTGCAGTGAGCCAAGATCACGCCATTGCACTCCGGCCTGGGCAACAGAGAGAGACTCTGTCTCAAAAAAAAAAAAAAAAAAAAAAAGAAAAGAAAAAAAGGAAAGAAAGAAAGAAAATATGCTGATATGCTAATTGCCACAACACAGACTTTTTGTTTTAAGTTTGGCTTATAATCCCTACCATGCCCTATGTGATAATCCAATTCTTCCACCATTTTTCTCTTTTTAAATTATTTTGATTTTATAGCACAGTTGATTATCATCAAAATAAAAACTCAAAGCTACAATATTGTTATAGAGTTCTCCCAGACCTGAAAGAATACACCTTCAAGCATCCGAGGACCCCAGATGGAGAAACACTGCTTTAGATATAGAACATCTGATGACAATGAAGGAAACTTTAGAAGCAGCATCCTGAGCAAATGTCTTGGGCAGAATGGAGTCCAAATAGCAACATTCTTGTTAATTCACTGTTAGAAATGCAGTGACAGGGACAGAGTTCAGCAAACACATACAAGTAAGTAAGTAAAAGCAAATCAGTCTTTAAAGAAGACAAGGAGATCTCTATTTGTGGATTTAAGATAATTTGATGAAACAGTTTTCTAA
Organism: Gorilla gorilla gorilla; assembly: GCF_029281585.2. NCBI lineage: Eukaryota > Metazoa > Chordata > Mammalia > Primates > Hominidae > Gorilla > Gorilla gorilla. Next base: position 109,632,502 of record NC_073238.2, read on the forward strand.
ACACTAACTTTTCCTATTTACCAGAAAACTTGCTCAGTCTATTTTGCGTTTTTTTATTTTAAAATTAGAGATACAAATTTCATAACAGAATCTTATAGTTGCCTTCTTTTATACCTATGAACAATTTCCTTTCTAAATTGTGAAAAGCCTGTTGCAAAGCATCTGTGCTTGGTTCAACCCACCTAACATCATGTTCTGTAACATGCATGATTCTCTGCTAGTGTGTTACACAGTCACCAGCTCGCCTGCTGGCAGCTGCACCAGTTTACTTACAAAACTCAGGGTGATTTGGGCTTGAATGAGACCTACAAATTGCCAAGGACGTCTATGCTCACTGTTTTACATTTTCAGAGAATCGCTAGCCAAATCCTGCTACCTGTATTGCCCCGTATTCATGTAAATGGATTTTTATTTATTGACAGCCTTTCATTTTATTTGCTTTTCACCTGGAAAATATTTATTGGATGCTTTCAGTAACAATCTCTAATTCAGGTGTACAAGTCCTCAAGGAATTTGCATCTTTTCTGCTTTAAAAGTTTTTAATTTTTTTCCTCCCTTGAAGTTTTATACAGTATTTTTCTAATATTAATTCCACAAGGAAGAAGCTCTGTTAGGGATCCACAATTGCATCCATAAAAGATGTATTTTTTTTCTCATTTGGAGTTGCAATTTAAGAGCATAATCATATTGGTTTTTATTCCAACAAGTTTAGTCACTGCTATCTAGAAGGCATTATGAAAATGTGAGTGAACTACCATGGAACATGTATTTAAGATATCTGGGTGAACTTGGTGAAACTGTGCTCTTACAATTGTTCCTACAGTATGTTACCCTTTTGGTATATGTCATTTCTAATTCTTTTTTTTTTTTTTTTTGAGACAGTCTCACTCTGTTGTCCAAGCTGAAGTGCAGCAGTGCGATCTCAGCTCACTGCAACCTCTGCCTCCCGGGTTCAGACAATTCTCTTGCCTCAGCCTCCCAAGTAGCTGGGTTTACAGGTGTGCACCACCACACCTGGCTAATTTTTATATTTTTAGTAGAGATGGGGTTTCACCGTGTTGGCCAGGCTGGTCTCAAACTCCTGGCCTCAAGTGATCCACCCGCCTCCACCTCCCAAAGTGCTGGGATTACCGGCGTGAGCCACTGCACCCATTCTTGTCATTTCTAATTCTAACCTCCCAGAAATATTTTTATATAATAAGATTCTCCCAGAAATATTTTTATAAACATTTTTAAGAAAAGAAAGTAGGCTTGGAGAGATACATTTGTTCAACTTATGATATTTCATAAGTTGCTGAGCCAGAACTCAAATGAAAGCCAGATTTACAGTGTTCCCACTACACCTCATTGTCTCAGACTGTTCAGACTGCTAAAACAAAATACCTTAGACTGGATAATTTATAAATAACAAAATTACTGTTCACAGTTCTGGAGACTGAGAAGTCCAAGATCAAGGCACCCGCAGATGCAACATGTAGTAAGTGCACGGTCTCTGCTTAATAGATGGCTTCTTGTTGCTGTGTTTTCACATAGTGGAAGCGGGAAGGCAACTCCCTTCAACCTCTTTTATTAGGACACTAATCCCATTCACAAGTGGAGAGTCCTCGTGACTTAGTCACTTCCCAAGAGGCCCCACCTTTTAATATTATCATATTGGGTATTAGGTTCCAAACTATGAATTTGTAAGAGATATCAACATTCAGACCATAGCACTAATGGATTATGAGCAGTTAGCCCAGTGGATTCCGATGTTCTGAACAAACACGCAGAGACTCAAATAGAAGAGCATCTTCCTCCGAGGCTCTGAGGTACACATCTGAAGCTGGACCAGAAGCATGATTAAGAGTCAGCTTGTTTAGTGGCAAAGCTAACCCTGAGCAGATAATGCATTGCACCTGGCCTATGGCTATGCAGAGCCTCCTTTGTCTATGTTAAGAGTCTGGGTTATGGCCAGGCATGGTGGCTCACCCCTGTAATCCCAGCACTTTGGGAGGCTGAGGTGGGCGGATCACGAGGTCAAGAGATCGAGACCATCCTGGCCAAGATGGTGAAACCCCGTCTCTACTAAAAAATACAAAAATTAGCTTGGCATAGTGGTACACACCTGTAGTCCCAGCTACTCAGGAGGCTGAGGCAGGAGAATCTCTTGAACCTGGGAGGCGGAGGTTGCAGTGAGCTGAGATCGCACCAAAGCACTACAGCCTGGTGACAGAACAAGACTTCATCTCAAAAAAAAAAAAAAAAAAAAAAGAATCTTGGTTACAACTATTGTATAAACCAGGTATCAGCATGCTAAGGCCCGTAGACCAAATCTGGCTCACCACCTGCTTCTATAAATAATATTTTATTGGAACACAGTCCTGCTCATGTTTTTAAAGCATATTGTCTATGGCAACTTCCACACTACAGAAAATCAGAGTTGAGTAGTTATGACAAAGATCATATGGCTCACAAAGCCCAAAATACTGTCTTTTACAAAAAATGTTTGCTGCCCGTTGGTATAGACTAATATATTTTAAAATCAGTATAACATGATTAGCTAAGAAAATACAATTCAATTTTGCATGGTTTTTCTTAAAACTCTGATAAGCAGCATTATAGGACAAATCCATACATATTTACGTGGCACTGGGCTTCCATAAGAATAGGGACAGTTGAAATTCCATAGGTATTTGAGCACATTGATGCTTCATAACCTTTGGAATATAAAGTTCTTCTGTCTTTGCACTGTAACATTGTAGGAATTCCTCCTTATTTCTGATCGGCTAAAACAAAAACGAAACATAAGCTTGAGCATGCAAACAGCATTACAGTAGATCATAGTGCATTTCTGTAGTATCCTGTGTCTTAGTCAGTCCGGGCTGTTATAACAAGGCACACAGACTGGGTAGCTTATAGACAACAACCATTCATTGTTCACAGTTCTGGAGGCTGGAAGTCAAAGATCAGGGTGCCAGCATGGTGGGTTTCTGTTGAGGGTCCTCTTCCAGGTTGAGGGCTGCTGGTTTCTCATGGTATCTTCACATGGCAGAAAGAGGTCAAGAGAGCTCTCTGGGGTCGCTTTTATAAGGGCACTAACAACCTCATTCATGAGGGCTCCACCCTCATGACACAATCACCTCTCAAAGCCCACCTCCTAATCCCATCCCATTGGGGGTTAGGATTTCAACATATGAATTGTGGAAGGATGCAGGCATTCAGTTCATAATATCTTGTGGCCTCCATCTTTTTCCACTTGTCAGGAAATGCTTCTCAGAATGTATTACTCTCCCATCATTGAAATGGACTGTTGCACACATGGATTAGTATAACATGGAACAGTATAACAGGGAACATGCATACATCTCTCTGATGCCTTAGGAGCCCTTCTTATAAGGAATGCACATTAAATTTAGCATCAGGACCAATTTCCTTACTAGCTATATCACTTCTTAAGGGAAAGGAGCAGACGGAAGCCATAGAGGTTCCCTCACTTTGCTCTCCCCTCCACTAGCCCACCACATACCCTACCTATAGCTATCAAAGGTTTTGGAAAGAGGCAGATCAAGTGAATTGTATGATGCTGGGGTATCAGGCAGGCTTTGGTGGTGGGGTAGATGCATGGAAGGCATGTTTTGCAGTAACTTTAAGGATTATGGTGTGTGCTTATCTTTAAATCTTCTTTGGGGCGAGTCTTTTTCTTCTTATCGTAATTATATTTTTCCGATACCAGAATCAAGGTGCACTGTGTGGGAAAGGAGGCTTTGTGATTGTGAATTTATATGATTTGCTTGTGTAAAAAGGGATAAACATCAAGAATGGCCTCACATTCCAACAATGAAGGTTGATGTGCTGCTTGCCTTATGACAGTAAAGAAACCCATATCCCATCAGCATTTTTGCTTAGTAGGTTTTATTATTGCTCCAAAGCATAATGAGGAGACTGAATAAACCAGCCTTCACTGTGCTCTACCAACGTGGTTTTGGACTTCGATAAGCTTTCCCCATGAGAGTGTGAAAGATTACTTGCAACATTAAAATTTTTCTTCCATGCCGCAAAGATATATAGCTAATTAGTGAAACAGCCTTCTGTAATTCATCTTTTCCATCTTTTTGCACCTTTAAAGGGGGAGTAAGTAAGATTATCAAAATTTCCTTAGATACAATAAGGAGACTGCACAACATCAGGATGTACCCGGTTAAACCTGACTTACTAGTTGGGTATTCCATTATTTTAACATCTTTCGTGCAATTTTAAAAATTGAAATACTCTCTGAAACTTGCTGCAAATGAGAAGCAACTCTTCTATAACATTGTGGATACTCTTCTCTAGTGGTTAACACCATGCTCACTCTTTGGTGACACTCCTTCTGGCCCGAAGTGTTCTCTGCCCAACACTGAAGAAAATGAAACCCAGTGCTTTTTGTTAAACTGAATGGCAAGTTCCAGCTATTGGTCAGCACCGTTGCCCTGCGCTTCTCCAAGGGAGTACTTTAGCCCTAGGCAATCCCTGGCCCAACTTTGACTCTGGTCCTCATAAGAGGAGGTGGTCGCCTGGAGAGACATGGCGTATGCCCACTGTATAACACAAGACTCAAACAGCATGGTCCTTCAGTCTCACTTGCACCTATCCTAACCTTGTTAACATACCCCATATATTTCCTCTTGCTTCTTGCTATATGTTTTAAGAAGTGTAATTTGAATGTCTTAATTTGGTTTTCAAGCCTTTTCAGTGCATGGCCGCTGGGGTCATTCACCCACTAGAGTACTGGAAGACTATCATTGCATCAAGGTAATTTCCAACACAATGATAGCGCTCTTCCTTACAGCTGATTACATCAGCCATATTTGCTCTTATTTCAAAATGCTAAGGAATGTTTACTCAGTTGATCTGACTTATCCATTAAATAGCAAATTCACTTAAAAATTAAGTACTAGAAATACAAATACCAAAAAATGCCAAAAAAGTTAAAGATAACAAATACCAAATACCACCTAAAATGAACAAATGTTAATAATTTTTCATCTTTGCAGCAGATTTTTAAATTTTATTTCTTGTCTTATCAAAAAACAATGTCCTGAGAAAGGGTGTTAAGGAGATCAATGATTTTGAGTGTTTGCATTAATTCTTTCAACAAATATTCACTGAGTTACTAAAATATAAGGAATATCCTGATCTAAATGGTGCAATTAGTCATTCTGAGCAAATTACACCCCAGTAAATTTCTAATAACTGAAATCACACATAATATGTTCTCTGACAACAGAAAAATAAAGCTAAAACTCACAAGAAGTTAAATACAAGATCCTCAGATATTTGGAAATTAAGAAGTAGACTTCAACTGGATATTCAGGCTTTCTTTTCAGTAAATTGCCTGATCATATTGTTGACCTGGTTTTAAAAATTGAGTTTATTATCAATGTGCATGAGTTCTTTATATATGCAGGATACTAATTATTTGCCTTATACATATTTCGAATATCATTTATCTCTTTTTCTGGCTTTTCTTTTAACTTTTTTCTTTTGTGATTCAGAAGGTTCTAACTTTTATATAGTCAATTTTGCCATTTTTTCACCTGATTTCTGGGGTTTTTAAAATATCTTATTTAATAAATCTTTCTCTTCCTTGAGGTCATAAAATTATTCCTCTATAATTTAATATTTAATATTTTTTCACAATTAGGTCATGATATATCTAGGTTCATAATGTAAGGTATGAATTAGGAATGAGCTTTTATATTTTTTATATGGAAAACCAATTGTCTCAGCACCTTTGAATTGTAAATTTCTACATTTATTTCTCTCTGTTTGTGAATTCTCCATCCTTTCCACTGATTCATTTGTCTATCTCTACACTAATACTATACCCTCTTAATTTCTATGGCTTTATAATAAGACCTAATAACTAGCGGCATAAGTCTGGTTGTGCATCAGAATTTACCTTGCACTCTTGGGCATCCATTCACTTACTTCACAAATATCTATTGAGCAACTAGTATATGTCATACACCTCTTTTCATGTGCTTGGAGGTGAATCAGTGAATAAAAGAGTTACTAATCCCTGCGCTCATAACGTCTTATATATTTACCTGTGAATATAGGAATTATTCTGTCAACTTTCACAAAAATCCTATTAGGATTGTGACAGAAATTACATTTAATTAAAACACTAATTTGAGAAGAATCACTATCTTTATGCTATTGAAACTTTTCACCTGAATGTCGAATCTCTTTATTTATTCAGCTATTTTTTTGTGCCCTTCGATTACATTTTGTGATTTTCTCCGTAAAATTTCTTACATCTTATTAAATTATCTCTGGGTACTCAGTAGTTTAGTTATTGAGAATGGCCTATTTTTTTAATTACGTTTTATAATTGGTTATTGCTGCTCTACAGAAACATTTACTTTGTGTATGATGACTGTATCTAGCAATTTTTAAAATTCTAACTAATTCTAATCATTTTTTTCTGAAGATTTCCTTAAATTTTCTATGAGGATAGCAATACAATATGCAAATATAGACGATTTTTGTCTCTTCCTTTCCAATCTTTACACCTTTTATTTATTTTTCTTTCCTTTTCTTTTGGCATTGACTGGATCTCTAAAATAATGATAAAAGTCGTGCACACAGTGGGACAATATTGCCAAATTCCTGACTTTAATGGGACCACTCCTCAACTTTATAATTAAGATGTTTGGTCTATGTTTTGGAAAATACCATTTCACATAAAGGAGGTTTCTTTCTTTTCCTACTTTGCCAATAATTTCATATTTCATAAATATTAAATTATATCGTTCTTTATATATGTATAGACATCATTATGATTCTAATACATTTATGTATAAATTACATTGCTAGATTTTCTTAGGTTGAACCAATTTTACATTTTTGAAATGAATTCTACCTGATCATCATGAATGGCCATTTGTTGCATTTGGTTTGTTTATACTTTATATGAATTTTTATATTGGTTATAACTTATTTAGAAACACTGAATGTTTATCTGTAAGCAAAATAGGTATATAGTTTTTAACACTATACAATCCTTTGTCTGGTTTGATATCTAGGTTATAATCATCTCATAAAATGCTGCTCTTTTTCTGTTCGTTCAGATTTTAAGGTAAAGAATATTTTTATCTAAAATATTGGTTCTTTTCTTCTATAAAGTTTTCTGGTCCAGGTGCCTTTTAGAGGAGAGTATTCTTTTTAACCACAGATTAATTTCTTTTTAAAAATTGCTGTTGGTTTGTACAGTTTTTCTACGCTTTTAGTCAATTTTTTTCTAGAATATTTTCCATCTCAGCTAAGTGTTCAACTTTAGTGGCATGAAGCAACTTACAATATTCTCTTATAATTTTTAAAATCCCTACTCACTGTAGTTATGGACCATTTCTTTGTGCCTAGAATAATTTGTTTATTTATGCCTGTCTTTTCTTTTCTCTTTTTTTCTTTTTGTCTCAATTAATTTGGCCAATGGTTTGTTTTTATTTTGCAGATCTTCCAAACAAAACATATTTTCTTTTGATAGCATCTATGCTTTTATTTTCTATTTAATCAATTTCTCCACATATCCTTATTATTTGTTTCCGTTTTTGAGGGAGTTACTCTTTTCTGTATTCTTGAGCTGAATTTTTACTTGTTTTTTCAGCCAATAATAATAATCACTAACATTTATGAAGTGTTCACAATGTATACTGTGCCAGAAATTTTTACTTGCTTTTTTTTTCCAACTTTTATTTTAGAATTAGGAGGTACACATACAGGTTTGTTACAAATGTATATGGCGTGGTGCTGAGGTTGGAAGTACGAATTAATCTGCCACCCAGATGGTGAACATGCCTGCTTATTTTTAGTGTCATGTTTTTTAGTTAAGATTATACATTTTCCTCTAAGTACCAATTTAGCTGTATCCCACAAATTTTGAAACATAGTAATTTTTATTGTCACTTAGTTCTATATATTTTCTTATTTAAACTGTAATTTTCTCTTTAGCCATAAATTATTTAATAATTTGTTTTTAGTTTTTAAACACACGGGTTTTAATTTTACAGTATTTTATTGTTTTCCATTTTAATTCTTTGTGGTCAGGAAAAATAAGCTTTAAGATGATAATTTAAAAAATTTTATTGATACTTCCTTTGTGATCTAGTGCTTAGTCAACTTTGCTAAATGTTATATGTACGTTTGCAAAAAAAAGTAAATTATCTAATAACCTCAAGTTGTTTTTTGATTACATTGTTAATTATGGGGTTCAAATCTCATTTATGTTTCTAATTTGTTATCCATACATAACATAATTTGATCCATACATAATGTATAGATATTATAGATTTATGTACTTATGGATTTGTTTGTTTTCCTTATGTTTTTCAGTTTTTGCTCTTTATGTTTTCCTAGGTTCACAGAAGTTTATAATTGTTACATCAGCAAGTTTTTCATTCTATCTTTGTTTATTATTATATCACTATTAATGCTTCCTATCTTAAACTGTGTTTTATCTGATAGTAATATTGCTACAGAAGCTTTCTTTTTGAATTTTTATTTATTTTTAGCCTTTTGATATTTTGTTGTTATTTTAGATGTGTCTCTTATAAGCGGCATGCATCTGGAATGCAATTTTATATTAATTCTGTACCTTCTCTATAAATGATTATATTTGTTGTATTTACCTTTCTTTGTGCTTTTTATGTAACTGAACTTTTAATTCTTTCTAAAAAACTTTTACTTTTAGAATAGTTTTAGACTTGCAGAAATATTACAAAGAAAACACAAAGAGTTCACATATACCTCCACACCCAGCTTTCCCTATGATTAACATCTGACATTAGTATGGGATATTTGTCACAACTAATGAGCCAATATTGGTACATTTTATTAACTAAAGTCCATACTTTATTCAGATTGCCTCAGTTTTTACCTAATGTCTTTTTGTTGTTGCCATAGGATCCCACTGAGGATACTGTAGTACATTTAGTTCTTCTGTGTTCTTAGGTTCCTCTTGGCTGGGACAATTTCTCAGACTTTCCTTGTTTTTGATGACCTTGACAGTTTTGAGGATTATTAGTCAGGTAGTTTGTAAAGTGTCCCTCAACTTGGATTTGTCTGATGTTTTTTGCACAGGTAGTCTGGGGTTATATGTTTTGAGGGAGGAATTCAACACAGGTAAAGTGCCATTTTTGTCACATTATATCAAGGTACGTACTATCAATACGATTTAGCACTGTGAATATTGACCTTGATCACTATGGAGGATTGGTTTCTCCATGGTGATCAAAGGATACCAAAATCCATGGATGCTTAGTCCCTGATATAAAATGGCATAGTATTTGCAAATAATCTATGCACATCCTCCTGTATACTTTAAATAATCTCTAGATTATCCATAATACCTAATACAATGGCTACACATCAATTCATTTATGTGAACTGAATGGAGAACTTGATGTGTGGCAAATTCAGGTTTTGGTTTGGGGAAGTCTGTGGAATTGCTTTTTCTGAATATTTTAAATCTGCAGTTCATTCAATCCATGGATACAAAGGGCCAACTGTATGCCGTTTCACATGTAGTGTAGCTTAACTTATTCCCAGTTCCTCTCTCCTACCTGATATGACACTGCTGTCTTTCTTTCACCTAATCGTATGTATTATCCCTCAACACATTATTACTATTATTACTTTAAACAAACAGTTATCTTTTAGATCAATTAAGAATGAAGATTTTATTTTACCTTTATTTTTTCCTTCTGCTATACTATTGTCTTCATTGCTTCATGTAGATCTGAATTTCTGATATATGTCCTTTTCCCTGAAGAACTTCTTTTAACATTTCTTATAGGGCAGATCTGCTGCTGATGAACTCCCCATTTTTTGTTGACCTGTGAAAATTTGTATTTCTCTTTTATTTCTGAAGGGTTATATTTCTGGTTATAGAATCGTAGGTTGGTGACAGTTTTTTTTTTTCAGTTTTTTATGGCTTTAAGTACAGTTATATGCTGGTTACCCCACAATTTGTATCTCCATCCTGGCCTCTTTTCTGAATTCCAGATTTGTTTATCAAACTACCATCTTGGGCATCTCCTCTGGAATGCTTAACAGGTATCTCAAATTGAAAACTGAGGCCAGACACAGCCGCTCATGCCTGTAATCCCAGCACTTTGGGAGGCCAAGGAAGGAGGATTGCTTGAGGCCAGGAGTTGGAGACCACCCTGGGCAATAAAAAGACCTCATATCTACCAAGAAGTTTAAAAGTTAGCCAAGCATGGTGGCTTTTGTCTATGGTCATAGCTAATTAAGAGGCTGAAGTGGAAGAATCCCTTGAGCCCAGGAGTTCAAAGTTACAGTGAGCTGTGTCGGCCTGGGTGACAGAGCTAGATCCTGTCTCAAAAATATAAGTAAATTAATAAATGAAATAGAAAACTGTGCTCCTGATATTCCTCCACAAGCCTGAGTCTCCCACATGCTTTCCAACTCAGTAAATAGCTACGCTGATTTTCTAGATACACAGGTAAAAGATGTAAATTACTCTTGCCTCTTTTTATTTCACATCTCACTTTAAACTCATCAACAATTCCTGTCATCTCTATCTTGAATGAATATCAAAATCCAAAATATTCTCATGACTTCCACTGCTACCAACCTGGTATGAGCTGTCATTGTTTTTTACTTGGATTGTGGCAACAGACTTCTAGCTGATCTCCCTGCTTCTACCCTTAACCCCCTTTCATCTATTTCCAACACAATGATCCTGATAAAACAGAAGCCATGTCACGTCACTGTTCTGCTAAAACCCTCCAATGGCTTACCATCTCTCGCAGAGTAAAAGCCAAAGTTCTTACAATGGCACACAAGGCTTTACGCTATCTGGCCCTCATCTCAATCTCTCCTTCCTCCTACCATTTCAGTCATGTTGTTTTCCTTGCTATTCCTCAAAATCTTTCAGACAAGCTCCTGCCTTACGGCATTTGCATTGGCTGTTTCCTATAACTGGATCATTCTTTCCTCAAGGGATTTACATGGCTTATTCTTTCCCTTTCTTAATTCAAACATCATGTTATTAAGAGCATTCCTGACCATCCTATTTAAAATCTTAATCATAGACACACTTAAAACTCTATCCCTATTTTGTGCCTTTCTTTTGTCATTAGGACTTGCCACCACCAAACATCTATATATCTTCCTTCTTTATCTGTTTTTTTTTTTTCTTTTTTTTTGACAGAATCTCACTCTGTCATCCAGGCTGGAGTGCAGTGGTGCAATCACGGCTTACCACAGCCTCTACCTCCCAAGCTCAAGCAATCCTCCCACCTCATTCCCCGAGTAGCTAGGACTACCAGTGCACACCACCATGCCCAGCTAATTTTTTAATTTTTGTGTAGAGGCAGGGTCTCAAACTCTTGGGCTCAAGCAGTCCTCCTGTCTCAGCCTCCCAAAGTGCTGTGATTACAAGCATGAGCCACCAATTTATCTTGTTTATCTTGCTTATTGGCTGTTTGTCTCTCATAAGAATGAAATCTCTCTGAAGGCAAAGGATGTTTACTCTTTTTTACGTTTTTTTATTCCCACTGTCTAAAACAATGCCTAACATATAATAAACATATTATTTATAATATTTATTTATTATAATTAATGAGTTAATAAATGAATAGCTATATTTTTCATTTTCAGGATTTATAGTTAGTTCTTTTGCATGTCTATCTTTTTTATTCATATTTGCTCATTTTTGTTCATAATTTATTCTTTTACAATTGGTGCTATTCTTTTTTTCTCTGTTCTGAAAATATTAACCCTCTTTGTTATTAGGTCATTTTAGGATTATTCTATCACTTTCATTTCATTGGGGGTAAATTTATCTACCAAATGTTGAACATGTTGAATTTCAAGAGTGTGTGTATGTGTGTGAATATTTTCCTTGTGTGTTTTGGAATGCAGTTTTCAGCCTGGTTTTAAGTGAAGTTCTCTGTCTGTCTGTCTCTCTCTCTTTTTCTCTCTCTTCCAAAGAAATACAAATGGTTATAAATGAAAACAAACATTTTAAAAAAAGAATCAAATAGAAATCTTAAAAAAGAAAAATGTAGTCTTCTCTATTACTGATTCAATTTTGGAGCTGAATAGGCAGAAAAAATTCTAGGTTGTACACTTTGAAGGCATGATTAGGAAAAATAGAAGCAAGAACTGAAGAAATCACCAAATAATAAGACATGCAGAGCCAAGGAGATGAAGAATATGAAAGAGGAGTTAAAGGATGAGGAGAGTAGATTTAAAGCTCCAGTATATGTTGAACCAGCCTTGCCTCCAAGGAATAAAGCCTACTTGATCATGGTGTATTAACTTTTTGATGTGCTGCTACATTCAGTTAGCTAGCATCTTATTGAGGATTTTGTGTCTATGTTCATGAGGGATATTGGCCCGAAGTTTTATTTTTTCATTGTGTCTTGCCAGATTTTGGTACCAGGCTGATGCTGACTTCATAGAATGAGCTAGGGAAGAGCCTCTCCTCCTTGATTTTTCGGGATAGTTTCAGTAGGATTAGTACCACTTCTTCTTTGTACATCTGGTAGAATTTGGCTGTGAATCTACCTGGTCCAGGGCTTTCTTCAGTTGGTAGTTTTCTGTATTACTGATTCAATGTTGGAGCTTGTTACTGGTCAGTTCAAGTTTTCACTTTCTTCCTTGATCAATCCTGGGAGGTTGTGTGTTTCCAAATATTTATCCATTTCCTCTAGATTTTATAATTTGTGTGCCTAGAGTTGTTCATAATAGTTTCTGAGGATCGTTTGTATTTCTGTGGGATGGGTTGTAATGTCTTCTTAGTCATTTCTAATTGTATTTATTTGGCTCTTCTCTCTCTCTCTTTTGATTAATCTAGTTAGCAGTCTATCAATCCTGTTTGTTCTTTTGAATAGCCAGCTCTTGGCTTCATTGATCTTTGATGTGGATTTTTGCATCTCAACTTTATTCAGTTCTTCTAAAATTTTTACTTTTTTTTCTGCTGCTAGCTTTGGTACTGGTTTATTCTTTTTTCTTATTCCTGTAAGTTCAAAATTAAACTGTTAATTTGAGATCTTTATAACTTCTTGATTGAGGCTGTTTAGCACTATAAACTTTCCTCTTACCACTGCTTTAGCTACATCCCAGAGATTGTGGTAAGTTGTGTCCCTATTTTAATTCTTTTCCAAGTTTTTTAAATTCTGCCTTAATTTTATTGTTCATCCAAAAGTCATTCAGGATAAAGTTGCCTAATTTCTAGATATTTGTGTCATTTTGAGAGCTCTTCTTGATACTCATTTCTAGTTTTATTGCACTGTGATTCAAGAGTATGCTTGGTATGATTTTGATTTTTTTAAAACTTATTGAGACTTGCTGTATGACCAAGCATGTGGGCAATCTTAGAATATGTTCCATGTGCAGATGAGAAAAATATATATTCTGTGATTACCTGGTGAAGTATTCTGTAGACAGAATTAAAAGTAAAATCATGTGATCATCTCAATAGATGTGGAAAGAGGTTTTGGTAAAATCCAACATTCCTTCATGATAAAAGCCCTCAACAAACTAGGCATTGTAGGAACATAGCTCAAAATAAGTGCCATCTATGAAAAACTCACAGCCAACATCATACTGAACAGTTAAATGCTGGAACCATTCCCCTTGAGAATGGAACAAGACAAGGATACCCACTCTGCCCACTCCTATTCAACACAGTACTGGAAGTCCTAGCCAGAGCAATCAGGCAAGAGAAAGAAATAAAAGACATCCACACAGGAAAATTAGTCAACCATTTGTCTTTTCTGACAATAAGATTCTATACCTAGAAAACTGTAAAGACACTGCCAAAAGGCTCCTAAAACTGATAAATGACTTCAGTAAAGTTTCAGGATACAAAATAAATGTACAAAAATCAGTAGCATTTCTACATAACAATAACATTCAAGCTGAGAGTTAAATCAAGAACACAATTCCATTTACAATCATCACACACACACAAAATAAAATACATAGGAATACAGCTAACCAAGGAGGTGAAAAATCTCTACAAAGAGAACTACAAAACACTGCTGAAGGAAATCATAGATCACAGAAACAAATGTAAAAGCATCCCCTGCTCACAGACTAGAAGAATCAATATTGTTAAAATGGCCACACTGTCCAAAGCAATATACAGATTCAATGTTATTCCTATGAAACTACCAACGTCAGTTTTCACAGAATTAGAAAAACTATTTTAAAATTCATATGGAACCAAAAAAGAGCCCAAGTATCCAAAGCAATCTTCAGCAAAAAGAACAAAGCTGGAGGCATCACACTACCTGACTTCAAACTATACTATAAGGCTATAGTAGCCAAAAGAGCATAGTACTGATTTTTTAAAAATAGACATATACACCGATGGAACAGAAGAGAGAACCCCAAATTAAAGCTGCACACCTACAACCATTTGGTCTTTGACAAAGCTGACAAAAACAAGCAATGGGAAAAGCACTCCCTATTCGATAAATGGTGCTGTATATGGCTAGTCAGATGCAGAAGAATAAAACTAGATCCCTACTTTTCACCACATAAAAAAGTAACTCAAGAAGGATTAAAGATTTAAATGATAGATCTCAAACTATAAAAATCATAGAAGAAAACCTAGGAAATACCCTTCTCAATATTAGCATTGGAAAATAATTTTTGGTTATTCTTTCAAGAATGTTTGGCTTTCTTTCAAAAGCAACTGCGAAAACAAAAGCAAAATTTGACAAATGGGACCTAATTAAACTAAAGCGCTTTTGTACAACAAAAGAAAGTATCAACAGAATAAACAGATAACTTATAGAACTGGAGAAAATATTTGCAAACTATGTATCTGAGAAATGTCTAATGTCCAGAATCTATAAGGAACTTAAACAAATTATAAGCAAAAAATGAATATGTTCATTAAAAAATGGGCAAAGGACATGAACAGACACTTTCCAAAAGAAGACATACAAGTGGTCAGCAGCATTTGAAAAAAATGTTCAATGTCACTAATCATCAGAGAAATGGAAATCAAAACCACAATGAGATACCCTTTCATATCAGTCAGAATGGCTGGTAATAAAACGTCAAAAAATAACAGATGCTGATGATGCTGCAGAGAAAAGAGAATGCTTATACGCCATTGGTGGAAATGTAAATTATTTCAGCCACTATGGAAAGCAGTTTGGAGATTTCTCAAAGAATGTAAAACAGAACTACTATTTGACCCAGCAATCCCATTACTGGGTATATAGCCAAACGAAAATACATCATTCTACCAAAAAGACACATGCACCTGCATGCTCATCACAGCACTATCCACAATAGCAAAGATGTAAAATCAACCGAGGTGCCATCAACGGTGGATTGGATGAAGAAGATGTGGTGCCTATATACCATGGAATACTGTACAGCTATAGAAAAGAACAAGATCATGTCCTTTGCAGCAATATGAATGCAGCTGGAGGCCATAATCCTAAGTGAATTAACGCAGGAACAGAAAACCAAATACTACATGCTCTCACTTAAAAGTGAGCTAAACATTGACTATGTATGGACATAAAGATGGGAACAATAGATACTGTGGACTTCTAGAGTGGGGAGAGAGGGGGATGTGAGCTGAAAAACTACCTATTGGGTACTATGCTCACTATCTTGATGACGGGATCCATACCCTAAACCACAGCATTCTGCAGTATACCCATGTAACAAACCTGCACATGTACCCCCAAATGTAAAATAAAAGTTGAAATTATAAAAACAAAACAATAATAAATAAATAAATAAACGCTCCAATGCAGTGTAATAAGAGTTCCAGGAGAAAAAAGTTTTAGAATTGGAAAAAACAATGAGTCTTTTCACCGGAAGAGCGCCCTGTGGATTCAGAAGTAATCCCAATAACATGAAGTTTGAAACAGTGAAAAGAAATAAACCCTCTGAAAGACATGCAGAGATAAAAGAATAACAAGATAATGAAAGCCAGAGAAATAGGAAACATCAATGATTGGTGCAGAGGGTAAGAAGACAATCCAGCCAAGAAGAGTTAAAGAGTTAAGGGTATAAGAAATAAAATGTCATAGAAGCCTAATGAGCACAAAGTTTTAAGATGAAGTGAACTAAGTGTCAAGTGCCACAGAGCATGAGAAAAGTCTTGGAACTGAGTAAAGACAATGACAAATGCCAAGAAGTAGATCATTTATTATTTTAGAGACAGTTGTTTACACAGAAGGATGATAACAAAGGACATAATGTATAATGTGAAAGAGATGAGTAGAAAGAAATCTGAGAATTCCAATCACAGGCTAGTGAGATCCTAAGAGCATAATCATAACTCAACTTCTGCTCTGTTCATGTGAAATAAAGTTGTTTCAATCTGTTGATTTATTATGCTTATCAATATACATATGCAGTGTTTTCTGTAAATAACTATTGAATTCAATTGAGGCAGCAACAGGCTAATGCAATGGAAAGGACACTGGCCTGGGCATCTGATCCGAATTCTAGTTCTGATTTACCAGACAGTAAGACCTCAGGCAAGATTATATCTACTAAAGGAATGTTTATACTAACTTAGTGGTTCTCAATTATTGGCAGGGGCACCCTGGCATGCTGCCAAATTTCAAGTAATGTTAAATTTTAACTTTGGTGACAATTTACATTTCATATTTTCCAAGTGAATCTTTTACATGGCATGTAGTGCTGAATGGGTCACGTGAAAAATTGGAGACTGATGCACAACTCGTGGCCAGTGATGAGTAAATGTGTTCCATGACATCAGGCCACCATCAGAGAAAGTCATGTTTCTAGGATTTGTGATAGTTTTCCCTCATGAGTATATAAGACATCTCAGGACAGTAAACATCTCTTCTCAATCAAAAACACAAGAACAAAGAGTGAGCTTCTGTGTGGGTCTCTGTATATACCCTATAAGATGCTGATATTCTGTAGCTGGGATTGCAGTTGTAATTATTGCTGACTTATTTAGTGGTATTTAACTACTTTAAATATAATAACCACAATCCTATATTTGAAAGTGTGCCATGAACAAAAAATATGCATAACTACTGAATTTAGTCATCAATGAGATCCCCTCCAGTCATAATATTCTACCATTTTAAGACAATGAGTTCTAGCGTTGATGTCCATTAAAAATCAGCCCTTTATTTCTAAGGCCTCATCTTCAAAAAGAACTTACCCTCGCTCAATTCAGAGCATTAAAAAAGCCAGTTCCTTGAATATATTCTGGCTGAAGGTCTATAAAACATTTTTCATTTGATTTAAAGAAGATTTTTTTTCACTTTTTACTCTTGCCTTGTTTCTGTTCTTGAAGACATACTACACATGGCAGTAGCTATATTAGACTACTAATATTAATACCCTTTTTTAAAAAAAGATCGATTATTCAAAGAGACATTTCACTAAAGAAGATGTATGCATACTAGAATCACAAAGAAATACCACTACACACATATTAGAATGGCTAAAATATTTTGTAAGTAATCATACCAGTGTCAGCAATAATGTGGAGGAACTGGAACTCTCAAACGCTGCTAGTAAGAGTGTAAAATGCTGCAACCACTTTGGAAAACATGTAGGAATTTTCTTAAAAAGTTACACATGTGGCTGGGTGCAGTGGCTCATGCCTGTAATCCCAGAACTTTGGGAGGGCAAGGTGGGCAGATCACCTGAGGTTGGGAGTTCAAGACCATCCTGGCCAACATGGTGAAACCTCTTCTCTAGTAAAAATACAAAAAACAGCTGGGGGTGGTGGCAAACGCCTGTAGTCCCAGCTACTCAGGCAGCTGAGGCAGGAGAATTGCTTGAACCCAGGAGGCAGAGGTTGCAGTGAGCTGAGATTGTGCCACCGCATTCCAGCCAGGTGACAGAGTGAGACTCTGTCTCAAAAAAAAAAAAAAAGTTATACATGTACCATCATATGATCCAGCCATGTTATTCTAGAGCATTTACCGAAGATAAATAAAAACATATGTCCATAGAAAGGCTTGCACACAAATGGTCATAGCATCTTTATTTGTAATCATTAAAAACTAGAAAAAACTCAAAAGTTCATGAACCGATAGATGAATAAACAAATTGTGGAACATCCATATGATAAACTAATCCTCAGCAATCAACAGGAATGAACTATTCATACACAACAACATCCCAAAATAATTACGCTGAGCACAAGAAGCCAGATAAAAAGTGCAACAGGTATGATTCCATTTGTAGAAAATTGTAGAAAATGCAAATTAATGTAGAGTGACAAAAAGCAGGCCATTCATTGGGTGTATGGATGGGGGCAGAAAGGAACATGAATGAGGATTTCAAAAGGCTCAAGGCAACTTTTGGAGGTGATGAATATGTTCACTATCTTGATGGTAGTGATGGTTTCACAAATGTATATATACACCCAAACTTATCAAATTATACACTTTATTTCGTGCCATTTATTATGTGTCAATTATACCTCAATAAAGCACAAAGAAAAGAAAAAAGACAGAAGGAAGGAAGGAGGGAAGGAAGGAAGGAAGGAAGGAAGGAAGGAAGGAAGGAAGGAAGGAAAAGAGGAAAAAAGAAAGAGAATTGTCACCTCAAAAGGCTGTTAATGTTAAATGAATTAATACTAATAAAATATCTTAAACATTGCCTAACATCTAGTAAAGCCCTCAGTAAATATTAACTATCACTATTATTATTATTATTGTTATTATTATTATCAGCCAAATGGGGAACATGATACTTCTTACCCCATTGGATCAGAGGCAGAAGTGAATGAGCCAATACATGGTAAATACATTTGCTCCCATGCTACGCACCTCATGAGGGCTCAACAGATGTAAGAAGGGGCAGTCAGTGGGAATGGTGGGTTTGTTGCTATTGTCATTTGCTTGTTTATAAGATTTAAATAGTCCACATACTTGGATGAATATTAGTTCTTTTTAGTTTCCCACTAGCCCAGTGGAGTAGATACAGACAGAGAAAGATGTTGCAGCTAGTCTAGGGTAGGTGCACCACTAGCAATTTTCGATACCAAGCTCTGCCTTCTCTTTACAATGAAAGAGGCAACATGTGCTCCTGTTGAAGTACTTATTGAAGACTTACTCTGTTTCTGGGTGCTATAGGGCACAGAGGTGTAGATTCCAATCCTGGCCTTAACACAATTTAGCCTCATTAAGGTGATGTGGCACACACTTCACTAGCAACATTTATTAATAATACTAAGAGTTTATCCCATGCCAGTCATGGTATTAAATACTTCATAAGCATTTCTTATTTAATCCTCTGAACAACCCTACGGGTAGATATAATCATCATCATCATCATCATTATAATAATTTTAAAATTATTATTACAAATAAAAAAGTTGTTGATCTCCAATCTACAATCTGAAGACCTACTAGCAGTTTGGCCCATTGGTTTCCAGGTTCTTCCCTGTAACAAGTGATTCATTTGAGCTCCCAACCAAGCACAGCTTTGGAAGAGAGTGATTTGAGTGAAAAGCTTTGGTGATGAGATTATTACTTTGTGGAGCAAAGTCTCAGGGAGGTGGCAGAGCTCCCTCATGCAGGATGGTCA
The DNA here is from genome assembly GCF_029281585.2 of Gorilla gorilla gorilla. NCBI lineage: Eukaryota > Metazoa > Chordata > Mammalia > Primates > Hominidae > Gorilla > Gorilla gorilla. Next base: position 109,652,059 of record NC_073238.2, read on the forward strand.
GAGCAAACAAGAGAAAACAGGCTGGGCTTCTGTAAGGAGAGGTCCTGCTCCAGGCCCTCAGGAAGAGCTGTCCAAGGTGCCCGTGTTGGTGGGTGGTGGCTCTGGGAAGACTGTGACATTCAAATGAGCTGAGAAATGTTGCAGGGCCCTCTCACACATACCTGAGACTAGTTATAGGATAAGGCTTCTGAGAGCAAAGGAAAAGGCACTTCAGCAAACTCCTTCAGATAATTTTTGTCCATGAAAGTGCGACCCTTGAAGGTGTCTGATTTGCCCTGCTTCCATTTCATTTCTAATCCCTCAGTGCCTTTAATCACATCCTTAGGTGGTTCTGATAATTATTAAATATTCATTTTGGTTTATAATTTCCTACTTATAATAAAATAAATTTTATTATAAGTGAGAAATGTTTAGCATCTAATATAATGTAAGAGAAAAGTAATATGGTTCACCTCTCAAAGAGGATTATGACAAACATACATCCACCAACCCTTGACCAAAAGCTCTGTAAAAGGCAGTGAAATAGAAAGTTTGGTTTTGAAACACATAACTGGGCAGGTTAAAATTGTTTAAAAGGCAAGAATTCTACTCAAGCTTAAGGCTTCTCTTCAGACAGGAAATTGCTCACCTTTGAGGGTAGCAAAAATATCTTTTTACCTGAACATGTGAAGGCGCCATTTCCTCTACTACATGGCTCTCATGTAGAAAATAGGGTGGGCCGGGTGGGGTGGCTCACGCCTATAATCCCAGCACTTTGGGAGGCTGAGGCAGGTGGATCACAAGATCACGAGTTCAAGACCAGCCTGTTCAAGATGGTGAAACCCCGTCTCTCTAAAAATACAAAAATTATCCAGGCACGGTGGCAGGTGCCTGTAATCCCAGCTACTCAGGAGGCTGAGGCAGGAGAATCGCTTGAACCCAAGCGGCAGAGGTTGCAGTGAGCCGAGATCGCGCCACTGCATTCCAGCCTGAGTGACAGAGTAAGACTGTGTCTCAAAATAAATAAATTAATAAAATAAAACAAATAAAATAAAATAGGGTGAATTCTATCTGCCCTACCTACTTCACAGTACACCCATCTCTGTTATATACCCATGTTCATAGTAGCATTATGCAATATACACATACAATGGAATACCACTGAGTCTTAAAAAGGAAGAAAATTCTGACTCATGCTACAATATGGATGAACCTCGAGGACATCGTGCTGACTGAAGTAAGTCAGTGATGAAAAGACAAACACCATATGATTCCAATTATGTGAGGTATTTAGAATACTCAGCCTCACAGAGTCAGAAAGTAGAAAGGTGGTTGTCACGGGGAGAGGGTCTAGGAATGGGGAGTTATTTTTTAATGGGTACAGTTTTAATTTTGCAAGATAAAAAGAGTTATCGTGCAGCAAACCAACATGGCACACGTATACATATGTAACAAACCTGCACATTGTGCACATGTACCCCAGAACTTAAAATATAATAATTGAAAAAAAGAATTCTGGAGTTGGATGCTGGTGATTGCACAACAAGGTAAATGTACTTAATGCCACTGAACTGTACACCTAAAGATGACTAGGATGGTAAATTTTACGTTATGTATACTTTATCACAATTCAAAATTTTTTTCTTAATATTGATGCCAGGGCCAGACTAATTGAATCAGTCTATAAGGGTTAGGGCTGGAGGTTTGCTGTTTTGTAAAAGCTCCTTGGCATTTTCTGTTGCACAGACAGCGTCAAAGTTTGCTCTAGAACAACACATCCCCACTCTGGCCCTACTCCCTGGAAACACTCCTCTTCAGTACCAAAATGTCATTTGCTAGTTCGAGTCAAAATAAGAATGAAAATCAATGACATCACCTCCTGCGAATATTCTCTTGAGTATATTCTTCTTGGAGAAGAGAAAAGAAGATTCTGTCCTGGGTTTGCCAACAAGAAAGAGTCCTCTGTGTTCTTATTCTATTCTGAAACAAACCTCACTCTGAATTCTCTGACCCAGGAAAAAAAGCTGTGGTATCTGGAGAAAGCAAATGGATCCCAGGCTCCAATCAACGGAAGAATGCCTGGGGAATCAGAAGAACATTATGGTGTTGTATAAATTTCTGGTGAGGTTTCAGCCTGCAGCATTGTCCTGAATTCTATGTAAAACACCAAGGATGCTGGTGAATTGGAAGGTGACTTTGATAATCATGGGCCTGGGGCCTTACTGTGATGAAGTTAGAAAAAAAAGAGATAGGTTTACAGTCAGAGGAAGAGAGGAAATGAAGGAAGAAGAGGTTTATGGAGTGCACTAGAGGAGAGATTTGTTGCAAAGCATCTGAGAGGATGACGAAACACTCTAAAACAATTAAGTGTGCATTCTCTTCTGCAAAGAAAGGGCAAGGAATTTGGTTTAGGTCTGAGAAAGGCAAGGACTGATGGGAAGATTAGGATTCTTAAAGTCTTTTATCTTTGCTGCCAATTGGGGGCGTGGAGAAAGGAGGTCTCATTCTCATTCTGGATATTTCTATTGCTGCATTGGTCAGCTGGTGCATTGTTTGAGGCAACACTGTCCAATAGAACTTTCTGATGATGAAAATGTTCAAGGGGTGCATTGGAACTATTTCTACTAGCTCAGTTGAGCTGACTGCTGCCTTTTCAGGAATTCTGTGAGCTGGTTTTAAGCACCATTATTATTGAACAATTAAATTGTTTAAACTTACTATTAAATATGGTACTAAAAGACAGATGTAGCAAATACTCAAAACTCATCACTTCTTAATTATTTTACTACATTTTACTATTATATATGCACTGTGGTTTGCACTCTCCAGTGTGGTAGCCAGTAACCACATGTGACCATTGAGAGCTTGCAATTAGCAAGTGTGACTGCAGAACTGAATTTTCAATTCAATTAGATTAATTTACATGTAAATAGCCACATGTGTCTAGTGGCCAGTGGCTACTGTAACAGACAGTGCAGGTTTGGGATTTTTGTAAAAAGCAAAAACTGTTATCAGAACTGATCACTAATCACTGTTATCAGATCTGACTGCTATTAGAAGAACATTTATGTATTTCAGTTACTAAATGAATCTTTCTCTTTCATGTCAATTATTTAGGTTTTTATTATCAGATCATTTGGATCTGATTTCAGGTTACTTGGGAGGACAGTGATGGAGAAAGTAGAAAGCGCTGGAGAGAGAGAATTCATTCTAAACTGAATTCTTAGTGCTTTGTGAGGTTGCATGCTAATGCCAGCAGAGAAGCTCTGAGCTTGATGTTGTGTGATCCCACGAGCTGAAACCAAAAGACAAACTTGCTTGCCTGATCCAGAGCTGACTTTGGATCCTGGCGTGTCATTGGCAGGCATTTGTGGAGTTCATTCAGAGTTCAGGAACATCACTAGACTCCTCAGATGGAGAAGGGACCCCAGCCGGGATCCCTTGGTTCAGAAGCCACCACAATTTGCAAGGGAGTGGCCTCAGCTTTCCCAAGCTGTCAAAGGTCAGCCTGGTCAGCCAGCTGGGAGGTTTTGGAGAATTAGCACTTAAAGCTATTGCCTCTCAGATGTGCCCAACCTCATTTCTCTTCCCCGTTCCCCCAGGTAGCTCCTTGCTTTAATTTCCCTGCAGGTTTCAGAAAGGATGCATTAAATTATAATCACTAGCTGTTTTGTGAGCAGCCTTTTGTGACCAATAATGACTGTAATGAGAGAAAAGAAAAAGGGAAAATGGGATGATTGAAGCTCACTGGGATGCTTTTGCTGAGCCATTTGTAAAGCAACACAAACAGACAAATGGGGCTCTTCTTTGCCCATTAATTTGTGTCTGTGTTTTCGTTTGCCACTGAAAGGTGAGCCTGTTTATTAGGCATCTGCTAGACAACAGAGACCACTTTACTTAACCTAAGGTGGGATCTTAGAGACAGCAGGAGTCACATGACTGTCTCCTGCAGCCTTCACAATCTTATGTATAGTCAGCTCTGCAAGTCCTGCTGTGTGGTTCGACTAAAACTACAGCTGGGGATCTGTCCATTAAAGCGTTGACATCCTAATAAATCTGTCCCTCCTTCCTAGCCCCAGAGTTCAGGCTTTTCCTGCTCATCTGGATCCTTGAAGCAGCTCCTCCCTATCTTGCTGAAAAGGTAGAGATCTAATCATAACACTCCCATGGGCTAGAATCTTCAGCAGCTCCCTACTATCTGTAAGCAGCTATAATAACCTTCAAGGACCTCTGCAGTGCTGACTTTACGTAACGATGTAATTAGATGGTAAGTTCTCTTAGGGCAGGGACTGTGTGTCTTGTTCAGCTTTTTATCAGAAATGGCAAAGTGGCTTGTGCTTCACAGGTCCAGAAGAGTCTCCTGAACTGGATTAAATCCAAAGTAAAAAGAAAAATAAATTCCAATCTTTTCATCAAGTGCTGTTACTTGGATATGCAGACATAAAAGAAAAAAAAAGAGAGAGAGAAACACACAGAGAGTTTGTACTGTTCTCTAGAGAAATTATTTTAAAATTTTTCTTAACACAGTAGAAACCTTATAAAAATGTCTCTGCTTCCTACCAAAAGTTAGATGTCAGAAATCCTGTAACTTGGACCAACTCTGCCCCAGGTTCCTGGGCATCTTGGAGACCACACCAATGCCATCCAAAGGAACTCCAGTTTAGAAATCATGATGTAGAGTAACAGAGAGTAGGATGGAAGACAGGAGATCCAGGTTCTACTCATTGCTCTGCCATTAACTAGCTGTGTGATCTTGGAGATATTCTCTCTTCTGTAAAATGAAAATGGGGCTAAATGGTCACTAGTGTCTCCCAGCTTTAAAAATCTATGACTTTTAAAAGGTAGAATAAACTTTTCCAAAGAACTGGAGACACTCAAATCCATTTCTTTCCATTTTTTTACTGTGAATCTTAAAGATCAAAGATTTTAGCACAGCTCCCATTGGGGTTCATTCAACAGACATCTGCTTATTACAGATCAGTAAACTTGAAGGGCTGACCCTGTGTTCTTATTGATAAGTCTGCAAACCTCTCTTCATCCTAGGTTTTAAAGTCCACTTTTAGAACAATACTAAGGAGATTGCTTAGACAAGCCTTTTGTCAATCCTTTCTCCTCCCCAGGATATAATCCAGTGAAAACTGTCCATTAGGGCTAATTCTGAAGAATACCATTCCTCCTATAGCAGACGCTGTGGCATGTCACCAAGTCCCCTCTTCAGAACTGACACACGCAACCCCCAGCTGCTGGGGAGACCAGCTACTGATGGCTTACAGCTGCACTCTTCACTAGGCTTTCCCAGCGCCACAGGGAATCACCTCACCCAAGTTTATGCCCTGTGGGAGAATTAAAGATGGCAGCAAATTCTTTATTACTCCTCTCATTGAGAGATGGGGTTGAATCCCACCCACGCACTTTGAATTTCAGGCAAGCTCTGTGACTGCCTTGATCAATAGAATTCAGCAGAATTGATACTGTTCCAGTTTTGGGGCCCATGACATAAGAGGCTAGAAAATTCCAGGCTCTGTCTTTTGGTGGATTCTCTGTGAACCCTGAGCTATGCAAGAATCCCAACTACACTGCAACCACCATCCTGGAGAAGCCACATGTAGATGATATGGTTGAGAGTCTCTGATGCACCTAGCCTTCCAGTCACCCCTGCCAAGGGGCCAGACATGTAAGTGAAGCTGCCTTTAATCCTCCAGACCAGACTAGCCCATCCACCAGCTCAGTACCTCCAAGCAACCCTTGCCAATGAAGCATCCACCAGCTGAGTCCCATCTGAATTCCTGACCCACAAATTTGCAAGATATGGTAGACTGCCACTAAGTTTTGGAGTCGTTTGTTACATGGCAAAACATAACTGGAACATGCCTTTTTCCTGGGGGTACAGAGGGGGCAGTTCACAGCCAATGAGTGGCTAATGCCAGGATGTAAAGGCCAGAACCCTTGCCTCAATGTTGGGCATTGAAAGGGCCTTCCAGCTCTAGAGCTCCCTGAAGGAGTGGCTGAGGCCTCATTTGCAAATGCCTTGTGGGTCAGCTTCTTCTCGGTCAAATCCTACCTTCTTCACTCCTTTACAGGTGTATCTCCCCAGTAAAACTTGGTACATGACACTGTCTCTGTCTTCCCAGGGAACCCAGTCTCAGATGGCTCCACATCTTGCTTTCTTCAAGTGAATTTTCTCAGTTCCTCTTTCTCTTCCTTTGGGTTTGGGTTGTGTTGACAGAATAACTCAGGAAGAGTCCAGCTGATATAATATTTGGTGTCTTTGCGTTACTACCTGGTGGGTAAACTAATAGTTGTTGAACGAATTTTCGTTGAATAGAAGAATCGAGGGCATGTGTAAGAGCAGTAAATTATTTACTTTTTAATGATCTGTATGTGCGGCAGGGCTGAGGGAATTCTAAACCCCTGTGATCCAAGCCATGTCCACGAATCTTTCATCTCTAGTAATCATAGAAAGTTAGTTGGGAGCTGTAGGAACCAGTGTCTCATTGATTGAAATAAACACAGAAAGATATGTGGGGTTTCAGTGTGGAGAGGTCCAATTAGTTGCAAGATTTTTTGTCTGAGTAGAATTAAAGCATTCATTTAGCTGAGTAATTGGTAAATTTACAGACAAGCAGATGGGCTAGGCTAGTTTGTACATCTCTGTGCTCTGAGCTTGAGCATGTACTACCCAGGAGATACAAAATTCAAGTAACAGATAGGATCTTTGCTTTTTAAAGCTTCCACCTAAGTGCACAAAGCAACAAGAGAAATTGTTATAAAGTAGCACATTACCCAGAGAAAGAAAATATAAACACTCAACAGAAACTTCAAAACAAAAAAAAGGATTTGGTCAGCATTGTGTGGGTTTTTCACTAAATTTGCATGAAGAAAGTCTACCTACTGCTTTACTTTAGCCACAGTTTCAATGTTCTGAGATGATTTCCTGAGCATATTTTTAAACTATTCTCTCCTAGCCTCCCATTCACTATTGCTTAGGAAGCACTTAGAATATGATGGGTGCCATATAAATTCCTAGTGGGAAAAACTGTGGAGTGAATTGCCTCAAATCAGCTCTACTGCCTTTAGGCATCAGATTCCCCCCTCTTTTTTCCTCTGCAACTTTACACATCCCCATAATGCCAGCAACTTAAGACTAGAAAACTTTCCTAGAAATAAAAATAAAATTTAAAAGTTGATGCTCTTTCCACTTGGATATTTTCCCCCATGGATTCTAGAATGCATATTCAGTTCTTACACAATGGAAAAGATATGTATAAAATAAATTTTCTGTTTTAAATTGAGAAAATAAGTCATTGAAGAATGACCGGAAGTTAGCCCACTGGGGCCTCCCCAGTGCCTGGAGTAATATGGAATTACTAGCTTGGGAAGTAGAGCAGGTCTCAGCACAATCGTGGAAGTGCATTTGTCCTTGGAGCTGAGTCCCTGGGTAATGGCTTCCATGGCATGTTTAGGATGTGACTGATACCATTCCAGCTGCCACCACCCTTCACATCTGTCTTATGAGAGTTTCTTTAGTATCAGTCCTGGGTTGGGGTTTCTTCTCTCATCTTCCTTGGTTTCAGCTAGCTTTTTGTTCAGAGATGACTGGAACTAATTTCAGCCACACCCACATTTTCTTGTTGATGATGGATGAAGAGTGAACATCTGGCAGAATTCAATGTGGTGCCCACATCTTTGAGGCCTCTGGCTCCCTCCCTCTAGGGCACCCTGTTGTTCAAGGATGTCCAGTTTCCATAGCAAGTGTCCTGAGTTGTGACTCTCAAAGACCCTATGCCAGTGTGACACTCCCAAGGCGTCCTGAGAAACCCAAAAGGACATCTCCCAAAAATCTCTGAATTCACTGAATTCAAGTTCAGTGAAGCTCTAAGGTCGAGTTTTCCAGCTCTCCTTCTGTGACCCCTCTGGATGTGCCTCAATTTACCCAAAAAGGTGCTATGTTATGTTTCAAAGCTAAGGTGATTTTTATTCCCTTGAATTTTTATAAATACATATATGCAATAAAGCAATTTAGGAAATGTGGGGCCTAATAGATAAACAAATAACACTTTTCAAAGGGGCCTGGAATCAATGCCATAGGCTTTCTTTCCTTTTTACTGACTTCCTTCATTCCTTAGCCCCATTTTCCTAGCAAATGAAGGAAGAGACTGGAAATAAGTCTTGGGGGATGAGAACACAAATGCCTAGGAGGGGATCACATGTGATTTTTTCAGGAATAAGGAGTCTAGATCAACTAGAGCCAGTCAGTGACACAGCAGGTGTCTTGCAATCAGATGCAGCAACCCTGAGATGTGCCAGTTTACACCTGTTCTCTAGGGTTATCTCTCAAGTTTCCCAGAGAAAAAAGAGCTATCTTTCTAGCCTATGAACACTCCATACAGCCGTGCTACTCAACCTGCAGTGTGGTACCAGGAGCAAGGGTATCACTAGGGAGGGTGTTAAAAATGAACAATCTCAGTCGCCACGCCCGGCCGGCTGACTCAGAAACAAGTGCCTTGGGGTGAACCTTAAGCATGTTGAAGTTTGAAAAGCACTGGCACACATGATGTCCCTCTTCACAGATCACTCCTGCAGCACTTAGACGCCCGCAGTACCTCTCACAGTTGCCTGCATCATGGACCACCTCCTGGCCTCTGCTCCTGCCCTGTCTTCTCTACACAGCAATCTACACAACTCATCACAGCCTGATATCTCCATTCTGTCTTCATCATTCTGATCCCCTGAGCCTGGCAGGCAGGGTACTCTAAGATCTGAGCCCACCTGCAGCACCAGCCTCATCTGCCATCACTCCCAGCTTGACTACAGCTGCGTAGCCCTGCACGATTCAGGCTGATCCTGGCTTTGCTCTGGTTATTTCAGCCTAGAACGCCCTTCCTACTCATCGTGCCCATCCTTTAAGACCCAGTTGAGGTCCCATTTAGGAAGCTGATTATGGCCTGTCTCCACCTAATCAGCAGCACAAACACACACACACACATACTCCAAGCTGGGTTAGGTACCCCTCCTCAAGGGTCCGCATATGGATGCCGGGGTCATAATGCTCTTACACCACTTTACATTATTTTGCAGTGATCTATCTTTGACACAGGGCCTGAAAGAATACTACAGTCTAGGGCCAGCCTGGTTTAGTGGTGAGTGTGGACTCTGGAGCTAGCAGTCTGCGTTCATGTCCCAGCTCTGCTGCTACCTAGTTTGTAAACTTGGGCAAGTTACTCAACCTCTCTGTGCCCAAATTTCATCAGCTGTAAAAGAAAAAAAAAGGTAATTTGAGATACCTACTTCATGACGTTGTTGTGAAGATGAAATCAGTTGATACCTGCTATATGTATGATATAAACGTTTGCTATCATTTTTTAATTATTCCAGTTTGTATTCCCAGTGACTAGTGGAGTGCTTGGCAGACAGTAAATGTGCAATAAATAAAATACTCAATGATTGAATATATTATTGTGCTTGTTTAGATTTTATCTGTTTGCCTTATTGGCCTCATGTAATAAACGAGGAATGGACTGAGAGAGGACATAGGTCTTGGAGGAGGGGAACGCCGAGAGAGGTTGCCTTGCCAAAGACCTCACAACTAATTCAAAGCGGGAGCAGTGCCTCAGCTGGAACCCTTTTCAGCTTGTCGTTTGTGCGGGATCAACACCCCTGATGTCCAGTCTGCCAAATGGGAGCATGGTGGATCATAAGGATGGACATCTAGTCATGAAAACTTTCCTCCTAAATTTCTTATTGCCAAAGACCAGTGACCATGCCCACTCATCCGAAGAGCAGCAGTTTATTCCACCCTATCACCCCAAGGACTCTTCCACCTATTTTCATTACAATTTTATAGTGTCTGGCAGTCACTAGGATGCACTTGTCAACTCAACAATTATTTATTAAAATGCTGGGATTTTAAAACCACAGACTGATGAAAACTGCTTTTTCAATGCATTTTTAATATTGCCAAAAAAAAATTCTTTTCACAAGCGCAATGACCAAAATAACCCAGACCTTATTAGTTTATTCACCTTAAATTTGTTTTTGTACTATGTATGAAAATGAGCACTCATATACTATGACAATGGCAGTAAACACTTTGCTTTGTTTTTACTGAAAGAGAAAAAAATCGACTTTAATTTGAATACTAAACCATCCAGAATATCTAGCTGAAAACATGTTTTTATTATTTGCATTCTTGGGTTTGGCTTGTTATGCTTTGGGCATATCTGCTGATATCACTTGCAATATTTTTTCATTTCATATATTAATATTTAATATTCTTTAAACATTGTTCAACCTTAATGGTTGTCTAATTTCTGTTTTTCATCCACAGAGAAGCTATTAATTTATGAGCGTATAGGGCAGTAAGTAATAATTTGCATGAATGCCTTGAACAGATATGCTTCCATAGGCCGCCCATAGCATAGACTCGGAAAGGGATGATACCATCTATTGGCCAAGCTCCAATGAACACTGCTTTACAAGAAGCAGAAAAAAAAAGTTTTTTAATCCATAAAGAAGTCTACTAAATGAAAAATCAACAGAGATGACAGGAACCGGTTTGTTTCTGCTCCTTTTTTCTTTTGTGTGTGCTCTGCAATTCCCTTTTGGGAGAGATTTGTGAAACAGCAAAGCAAGTAGCTGAAGTGCTTTGAAGAACTGGAGAAGAGCCCATCCTTATCTGTGTCCAGAACTTCACTCTTTTCCTCCAGTAACTCTGTCGACAGAGATCCATGCTCACATGTTGCCAGCTGAGCTAACCCAAAATAAGGCCAGATGGGATAAAAAAAAAAATTAATCAATGAATCAGTCTAACCAGTGGCTTAGCAGTATCTAGGCAGCTGAAATCTGCTGTTCTCCATCTCACTGGCATTGATATTTCTCATTGTATGAATCTGACAAATGGCTTCTGGCAGCACAATATCACCTATGTTGCATCTTAATCTTGGAGTTGGAGGTGTAACTGCACGTTCAGAGGTGAGAGGATACTTTATATGTGAAAAGACATTAGGTTAATTGCCCTCAAAACAATCTCAATACTTCCCTCCTCCATAAAGGTGTGGAATTCGTTCCCCTTGGGCCAGGAAGTCAACGATGAAGGCAATCACCGTTCCCACAAATTCTGTCCCCAATTTCTTACCCTCCCTAGTCCTTCTGTCAGTCTCCTAGAATTATCTTCTCTAAAATCTGGGATTTACAGTCACCTCAGGGCAGATGTCACTCGGCACACCAGGTAGACAATTAAGATAGTTACCCAGACAATTTAGAAAGGACAAAATAATTTTTCCTTAATTATCTGTATGTTACAGTTAGTCCTTTCTTTTCAAATAGCTATGTGATTGCTATAATTCTCTTTTTAAAATTGTTTTCCTATCTTGAACAAGCCTTATGGGTATAGTAGAAGTTTAATAAGATTTAGATAGAATTAGTGCCCACACTAATAAAATCTAATCTCATAATCCAGTATTTCAGCATTCAGAAAACATACCCACCAGAAGGAATGATTTCACTAACTTTCCAGGCAGTTAGATGACTTGTTTTGATGGAGTGAAACCTAAGACCCTAAAAGTATTAAATGAGGCTCTTAAAATGTCTTCCATACATTTTCTCATTCTTGTGCTGAATTTATATCAAGGCAGCAGACTTTCTACATGTGTTTCTTCTTATTAAAATACCAAAATGAAATTAGTAGTGTTTAAATTATGAGTATACATTTTTAAAACTTCATTATTTTGGATAGAGGGGTGTATTAGTTTGTTTTCACACTACTGATAAAGACATACCCGAAACTGGGAACAAAAAAAGGTTTAATTGGACTTACATTTCCACACAGGAGGCCTCAGAAACATGGTGGGAGGCAAAAGGCTCTTCTTACACGGGGGTGGCAAGAGAAAATGAGGAACAAGCAAAAGTGGAAACCCTTGATAAACCCATCAGATCTTGTGAGACTTATCAACTATCACGAGAATACCACCAGAAAGACCAGCCCCCATGATTCAATTACCTCCCCATGGGTTCCTCCCACAACACATGGGAATTCTGGGAGATAAAATTCAAGTTGAGATTTGGATGGGAACACAACCAAACCATATCAAGGGGGTGGTTGGTTTGTTATTTTGGGCTAAACTTTTTATGAACCAAGAAAGCATATTTGGGCATACATTTATCCATGAGTGAATTGTACAGAGCTAAACATACAATCAACTGGGGCATTCCTTTTTTTTTTTTTCATGGAATTTTACAGTATCTTCAAAGATTTATTTGAACAAATACACAATTCTTCCTCTAAACAAATGTCCCTTATCAGTGATCTAGCTCAAATCACATGTGTATAGAAATATATTACGTATGTAACATGAAGAAAGCACAGTCTGGTTGAAATAAAAGTCTTCTTTCCTTAACTTTTAGTTTCAGGTGTATATGTGCAGTTTGGTTCTGTAGATGAATTGTGTGTCATGGGGGCTTGGTGTACATGTTATTTCATCACCCAGATAGTAAGCATAGTACTCCATGGGTGGCTTTTAGATCTTCATACTTCCCCCACCCGCCACCCTCAAGTAGGCCCTGGTGTCGGTTGTTCCCTTCTTTGTGTCCATGTGTGCTCAATGTTTAGCTCCCACTTATAAGTGAGAACATGCAGTGTTTGGTTTTCTGTTTCTGCATCAGTTCACTTAGGATAATGGTCTCCAGCTCCATCCATCTTGCTGCAAAGAACATGATCTCATTCTTTGCTATGGCTGCCTAGTATTCTATGGTGTACATGTATCACATTTTCTTTATCCAGTCTATGTTGATGGGCATTTAGGTTGATTCCATATCTTTGCTATTGTGAATAGTGCTGCAGTGAACATATGCATGTGTATGTCTTTTTGGTAGAATGATTTATATTCCTTGGGTATACACCCAATAATGTGATTACTGAGTTGAATGGTAGTTCTGTTAAAGTTTTAAAGCTACACTACATTCCACAGTGGCTGAACTAATTTACAATCCCACTAGCAGTGTATAAGCCTTCCCTTTTCTCTGCAGCCTTACCAGCAACTGTTATTTTTTGACTTTTTAGTAATAGCCACTGAGACTGGTGTGAGATGGTATCTTATTGTGGTTTTGATTTGCATTTCTCTGATGATTAGAGATGTGGACCCCATTTCTTCTTTTTCTTTCTTTCTTTTTTTTTTTTTTTGAGACAGCATTCTACTCCATCGCCCAGGCTGGAGTGCAGTGGCACAATCACGACTCACTGCAGCCTCAACTTCCCAGGCCAGGTGATTCTCCCACTTCAGCCTCTCAAGTAGCTGAGACCACAGGCACGCACCACCATACCTGGCTAATTCTTTGTAGAGACGGGTTTTCACCATGTTGTCCATGTTGGTCTCAAGCAATCCACCCACCTCGGCCTCTGGGATTGTACTGGGATTGTACTGTGGGATTGTACTGGGATTGTACTGGGATTGTACTGGGATTGTACTGGGATTGTAACTGTGAGCTACCATGCCCAACCAAGCATGTTTTCATATGTTTGTTGGCCACATATATGTCTTCTTTGGAAAAGTGTTTGTTCATCTCCTTCGCCAGCTTTTTACTGCGGTTGCTTGTTTTTTGCTTGTTAATTTGTTAAAGTTCTTTATAGATTCTGGATATGAGACCTTTGTCAGATGTATAATTTGCAAATATTTTATCTCATTCTATGGGCTGTGTGTTGATTCTGTTGATAGTTTCTTTTGCTATGCAGAAGCTCTTTAGTTTAATTAGGTACCACTTGTCAATTTTTGTTTTTGTTGCAGTTGCTTTTGGCATCTTAATCATAAAGTCTTTGCCAAGACCTCTGTCTAGAATGGTATTCCCTAGGTTTTCTTTAAGGGTTTTTATAGTTTTCGGTTTTACATGTAACTTTTTAATCCATCTTTCTAATCAGGACCTTTTGCAATTCCAGAATCCTCAATGGCAGCCTCCTTCTTACAAGAAGGTTAAGAAATGACAAGTTGGGTAGGGAAGAAAATAGTGAAAAAGTGACTTCATATAATGTTTTCAAACCTTACAAAATCGATTTTTGTAACAAACCCATTTTCAAACGGGAGAAAATAACCTGTGAAGATCATTCTAATAACATTCTTGGCTGGGCGCAGTGGCTCACGCCTGCAATCCCAGCACTTTGGGAGGCCGAGGCAGGTGGATCACGAGGTCAGGAGATCGAGACCATCCTGGCTAATATGGTGAAACTCCGTCTCTAGTAAAAATAGAAAAAATTAGCCGGGCGTCGTGGTGGGCGCCTGTAGTCCCAGCTACTCGGGAGGCTGAGGCAGCAGAATGGCGTGAACCCGGATGGCGGAGTTTGCAGTGAGCTGAGATCGCACCACTGCACTCCAGCCTGGGCGATAGAGCGAGACTCCGTCGGAAAAAAAAAAAAATTCTTATCAGATGGTAGTTTGAGGCAGGATAGTGTTTCTGGAAATTTTAAGATTTCCAAATAAAATTCAAAAATTTTTAAAGTTTTTAAACCTCTTCCAAAATGAACAAAAAAATTCATGATTACGTTTTTTCTAAATGTAATGAAACTTCACTAAATTGCACTTGCTGAAAATAAAAGCTATCTAATTCATTTATTTTAAAAATAAAACCATTTTTGGAATAAAGTTAACTATTTTCAGGTATAAACTGTGTTTTGATATACAGAATTCACTAAATATTGCCTCAAAGGCACCAAATGTTAGGGATAGATATGTATGCCTGTTTTGGAAGCCAGAGTGAATGAAACCATTTGTTCTTTTAAATATTTTAAATACTTACTATCAAATAACAGTTACCCTATTGTTTTGCATAATCTCCATTAGATGGATTTGTTCAGCAGAGAGAAATTTAAAGCTAAATTACACAACATTCTAATTTAGTGATTTTTAAATACGTTTTTTAACAATCAGTCTTTCAGCCACCATCGAAAGGAAATGACACATTTCAGGAAATGTCTACATATAGCCAGGTGGCTCTGAATTTTATAGACTGGGATTGAGATGTGCTGAATAGAAAATAAAGCAGGAGAGTCAATGTTCAATTCTGCTCTACTAACATTTATCGATTCCTTCCTTCTTAGTGCCAAGCCCTCCATTAGATCCTGGAGCTAAGAAGATGACAGGAGCACAGTTACTGGATTTATTCAGATACTCAACTACAGTTCTCACGCTCTTTCTATATTTTCTACTTGCAGAGGGGTTTTTTCCACCTCTGATTACTCTATCCCACCTGGTTATGCCAATCACTTCCACCTACTAACTGTCCAAATTCACAGGAGAATTTTCAGACATTACCCCACATACATTTCCTGGTCTCCTAAATATATAGAAAGTGCATTCTGCAACACAATATCATATAGATCGTTGCCTATTGCCACGATAAGGCTACAGGACAATCACAAAACTACAATAGATTATAACAACCCACATTCAGCTTATGAGTCAATGAGGTTAAACTGATCTGGCTACAACAGCAAAGGCTAGGCTGCAAGTTGGTAGACAGATTTGCTGGTTTCGGCTCGGCTTGTTCACAAGTCTGGGGGACTAGTTGGCTATCACTGGCTGATCTAGGACAGCCCAGCTCATTAACCAGCAGGCTAACCCAGGCATGTCCTTCTCAGGAGGGTGACAGAGAGCAAGAGTGAGCCAACCCAATGATGCAAGTGCTTTTCAAGCTTCTACTCATATCATGTCAGCTCAATATCCTGTTGACCAAAGTAGGTTGCATGGCTAACGCCAGTGTTAGAATGGAAGGGTATAAAAATGACATGGCCACCAATATGAAGTGGGGACAGGTAAAGGACTGGGGCCATTTTTGCAAACTATAACATGTGTAGGTAGGAATATACATAAACCGATGTACAAGAATCATACTGTGCAACACTTTCCAAACATTACCCTGCATTGTGGAAGACTTTACCAATGTGATAAACTCCATCTGCTGAACTTAGCCCTGCTCAGTCCTTTCACAATACCTCTTGAGTTCAGGAGGCACTCAAGGAAGGACAGGGACCTCTTGAAATCCAATGTGGGTCCCAGGATGACAATTACTACAGGACTTGACATAGAGAGCAGCAGAAAATTTGTCACTTCTCCTCAGCTGTTAGAAGTAAATCAAAGGTAAATATAAACACCTCCAATCACCAATTAAGTTAAAAGAAAGAGGCCAACACTAAATCTACCAGCAGAAAAATACCGCACTTCCTCTCTCAGCTACTGAAGCATGCCCAGTAAATGTAACCAATACGCCAGCCCCAGCCCTTTATGGAAACAACTGCACTGAACTCCCATCCTCTGAGGCCGGGTGCAGTGGCTCATGCCAGTAATCCCAGCACTTTGAGATGCCAAGACGGGAGGATTGCTTGAGCTAATGAATTTGAGATCAGCCTCAGCCACACAGCAAAACCCTGTCTCTACAAAAAAATACAAAACCTAGCTGGGCATGGTGGTGCCTGCCTGTAGTCACAGCTACTTGGGAAGCTGAGGTGGGAAGCTGAGGTGGGAGGACGGCTTGAGCCCCGGAGGCAGAGGTTGCAGTTGGCTGAGATTGCTGCACTGCACTCCAACCTGAGGCAACTGAGCCAGACCTTGAAAAAAAAAAAAAAAAAAAAACCTCCCATCCTCTGGATAAAGTAAACCTAGAGCAACTAAAACTGTACTAAAGTAATCTAATTATTATTATTTTTTTTGAGATGAGGTCTGGCTCTATCACCCAAGCTTGATCACAGTGAAGCAATCTCAGCTTATTACAACCTCTGCCTTTTAGGGCTCAAGTGATCCTCCAACCTCAGCCTCCCCAGTAGCTGGGACTACAGGTGCATGTCACCATGCCCAGCTAATTTTTTTTTTTAATAGATGGGGTTTTGCTGTGTTGCCTAGGCTGGTCTTGAACTCGTGAACTCAAGCGAGCCTCCTGCCTTGGCCTCCCAAAATGCTGGGATTACAGGCATCAGCCACTGTGCCCAGGCTAGACTAAAGTAATCCAGACTAATTATCTGTATGTGTGAATGTGGTGGTGTTGAGGGAATACAGGCATCAAGGGCCTATGCAGCCCTTAAAGACAGGAATTGATTGTGCTTGCTTGCTTGCTTTTTTATTGTGGTAAAGAATACATAACATGAGCTCTATGCTTTACCAAAATTTTCAGTGTAGAGTGCAGTACAATATTGTTAACTATGAGCTCATAATTGTACAGCAGCTCTCTAGAAGTTTTCCAGCTTGCAGAACTAAAACCCTATACCTGATGAACAGCAATTCTTCCATTTCCCCCAGCTTTAGGCTCTGGCAACCACCATTCTACTTTCTGCCTTTATGAGTTTAACTATTTCAGACACCTCATGTAAGTAGAATTATGTAGTATTTGCTTCTCTGTGTCTGGCTTATTTCACTTAGCATAATGCCCTCGATTTCCATCCATGTTGCAGCATGTGACAGGATTCCCTTCTTTCATGGCTGAATAGTATTCCATTGTGTATAGGTATCAGATTTTCTTTATGCATTCATCCATTGATGGGCATTTAGGTTGTTTCCACCTCTTGTCTATTTTGGATAATGCTGAAATGAACATGGGAATGCAGATAACTTCTTGATCTTCTGATTTCAATTTTTTTTGGATACAAAAATGGGATCATTGGCTGAGGCAGAATTGCTTGAACTCGGCAGGTGGAGATTGCAGTGAGCTGAGACTGTGCCATTGCACTTCAGCCTGAACGACAAGAGCGAAACTGTCTAAAAAAATAAAAAATTTGAAAAAAAGGGATTGTTGACTCCTATGGTAGTTCCATTTTTAATTTTTTGTGGAAACTCCATACCATTTTCCATAATGGCTGTACTAATTTACATTCCCACCAACAGTGTACAAGTATACCAGCTTCCCCGTATCCTCACCCACACTTGTTATTTTCTGTTTGTTTTTTGTTTTCAGTGTTTTTATAGTGGCCATCCTAACAAGTATGAAGAGATCACTCACTGTGGTTTTGATTTGCATTTCTCTGATGGTTAATGATGTTGAGCATCTTTTCATAGACTATGTTTTCTTACCCATATAATGGGTAGGTACTACATTAATTTTACATGACTGAAAAAAGAGTAGGGTCTCATTATATGTTCCCAGGGGAGCCAAATACAAAAATAATTTCACTTTTCAATACTGGTTAAACAACAACACAACAAAGCTGCACATGCTGCTTAACAGAGAACTTCAAAAACTCCTATTCATTCTCCAAGAATAGAGAACCTATGTCCAAGGAATTTTCTATTCACTATCAGCAAAATTAATCTTCAGCATTTAATCTCTCATCACTCCTCAAAGACATGAACAGGGCTATCATGAGCACTTTCCCATGATTGTAATAAGGAAAGGAAGGGAAACAAAGGAAATTCACACTATGGGAGACACGGTCATTCCACACTTAGACTTTGATTTGTGCAAATGGGTTGTGGTTGTTGAATCTGAAGGATACCTTGGCATGTGAATATATGCTTCACGCTAGCCCTCCACTCCAGACAGGCTACATAATTTGCTGGGCCCAGGGCAACATGAAAATGCAGGGCCTCTTATTCCAAAATCAAGAATTTCTAGACAGCAGCACAGAACATTAAAACAAGTGCAGAGGCTTCTAAGTAAGAGGATCCTGTGTGACTGCATAGCTCATGCACCCAGGAAGCCAACCCAACCTCCACTTTCTCCCATATGGTAAAATGAAAACTTCTTTTCCCATGCTGGACACCTGTCAAATGTCAGAAAAAAATACCCATAACCAGCTCTGTGTTCCCAAAGAACTGGCAGGGATGACAGTTAAGGCCCTTAAAATCTAATGGGAAAAGAGTCCACACATTGCACCTGTTGAAATCAAGTTTTCTTTCTACAGAATTCCAAAGGTTCACTTAGTTTCAACACCCAGACATTCACTTAGAGGCTGGAATTTTGCAGTCAGCCACAGCCAGGATACAGAGCAGTTAATTCTGGCTTGTCATAATTAATTTATGGGCAATCATTACCAGGAGAGGAAAGTTACTGAGATTTACACAAGCACACAGTATCCCCAGTCAATATGAACACAGAGTTCAGGAGAGACTTTGGGGAGACTCAAATCAAGCCTGGCTTTACCACACTCTGTACAACTTATTAACCTTAAGCAATGAAATGTTTATGAGAATCAGAAAGGAATCTCAATGAACAATGAGACATCTTTTCTAAGTGCTTGCAAGTAGCAATGACCCTTAGAATCTCACAATAGGAAAATGGATATTTTGAGAAAACTACGTTTTTTGTGCTCACCACTTAAGTAATCAGAGGAAGTTTCCTTTACTTTGTGGTGATTTATAAAGTGAGTGGTTGGCCTTTTCATCCATTATTTTTTTCACAAGATTTATTTCCTCTAAAGACGCTTTTATTTATTTTTTAAAATCATAACCAGCAGCACAGTCAGATCCTGAGTAATTTATTCTTGATTCTGCAAATTACATTAA
The DNA here is from genome assembly GCF_029281585.2 of Gorilla gorilla gorilla. Taxonomy (NCBI): domain Eukaryota; kingdom Metazoa; phylum Chordata; class Mammalia; order Primates; family Hominidae; genus Gorilla; species Gorilla gorilla. Next base: position 109,671,510 of record NC_073238.2, read on the forward strand.
TGACATAATTAATAACTTTAATAAAAAAACTATGGCTGTCAGATGGGCACGTCATCTAATCAATAGGAACAAATCATTTTCTCTTATGTTTAATGATTCCCTCGAGAAGTGAATCTAAGAAAAGAGAAAAGTCAGTTAATGAGGAGGTTGCAGATACTGTCTCTTTTATCAGCAGAATTAAAAATGAAGGTTTTCTTTATTGTGTAAATTTCAACCATTGGAAATCAATTTTTGTACGCGGAAGGAGGCGATATGTGGGGTGGACTCCAATACCTGATTTTTATGTTGTGAAATCCCAGCAGAACCTAAAATTATAGTCCACCACAGCTTTTAGTGATTGTCCAAATACTCTGGAAATCAAGATTAACTCACTTTCAGAAAAAATCTGATTCTTTAAACCATGAAATATATAATTGGGAGCTGAAGGAGTGTGAGATACCACTGAAGTTCCACCCTAATGCGTCATCCATTAGTCGGGTCCTTGGAAAGACTGGAGGTACCCGGCCAGATACATGGCTGGTGGTGGGGGTAAAGATGTGATGTTTGTAGACTCAGAGCTGCTGGGTTATCTTAGAGCCTTGTCTCTGGTTTGAACTGGGCTGCCAAAGCTGTGGAGGGTTTCTTGGAATTTGAGCTACCCAAGAAGAACATGAAATCACTCGTTAACTCAGCTTGCTCCTTTTAGACAAAGCCAGGGTATAAACGCTGTCATGCTCCCTGCACGCTTGCCATCAGCTTAGGGGGAGTCAAAAGAACCATGTGGCAACAAAACAGCAGCAATGTTAACTCATGAAAGACACGGCCTTCCTTCATAACTTCCTCTTGTCTTTACGCCCAATTTCATCTTATGCAATGATTTGATTTGGTGTGGGAATCACTCCCTAACTTCTATCTTGATGTTTTTCCATCTGCAATGTCATTTAATTTTGCCATTCTTTCAACACTCCTATTGCCCTGAGACAAGGATTTCATTGGCTCTGTGCTTGTCTCTCTCTGTCCCCACCCTTCTTATAAGCCAAAGCACATACCACATCCAGATTCATCATCCTAAAACACAGCCACCACCTGCCCTTCCCTTGCAAACACCCATGGTCAGCTGTCTACTTCTCTGCATCTCCACCGCCTTTTTCCTTGCGGGGCACAGGTTGAGGGTCGGGACCTTAGTTTTGCATTTTCAGAAATTCATTTGTATCAGCTTACCCAGGTTGTATTCACACTAACCAAAAGCATGAAAGGCTGAGTTGTAAGCCAGAATAAGTTTTTTCTCTCTCTCTCTTTTTTTAAACAGCAAACAGACCTATGAAACCATCATGCAGATCCATTGTAGTATTTTAGGGCAATTTCTTTCTCAAAAAAATTTTTTTACAATTAAATGGATCTAACATTTAGTACAAGCCTTATGTTTATTTCATTATGGAACATATATTTGAAATATCCTCTTAGATATGTGTGTACCCATCTTTTTTTCACTTAGTACATTTTATTATATTGTGTAATAAACTTTGATTATGAACAATTGAGAACTACTGAAGATGACCCAGAGAGATCATGATTCATTCCCTCAGCTCCAAATGTATAATAATGACAGATAAAACATAGAAGAAAAAAAACCCAGAAACATAGCCTGGTTTCAAATGCAAGGTAAGTGCTTCATTGTATCAGAAACAGGACAGAAAATAAAATTGTGAGTAGGGCTAAAATATAGGTCTATTGAGCTCTGAGTCCAGAGGTAGGAAGCAGTAAACAGAAATATGTCCCTTTCAGAGTGAAAGGGATTCACAGTGCTTGTGTGCAAGGGGCACTGTAACAGGCTCATGCCTTGAATCCAGAACTGGGGTTAGGCCCTCTGTCTCCCCCAGGGAAGGAGGCTGAAGAAAGCTGTGGCAGGATCGCAGGTTGCTGCTGTGGCATTATAGAAAGCTGCAGACCACTTTCATGGCAGTCTTATGAGTTTGGTGGAACAGATCTCCCTCTGTTTTGCTAGAGAGAAGCTGCTAGAGCCGTAACATGTAGGTACACTTAAATGGCAACTTCGATAAGTTACTGAAGGTTAAGTGTCCAGAATAAGTTTTCAACGAGAAATGTTACCACTAGATAGCAAGAAGCTCTCTCCAGCTGCTCAGTGTTTTCTTTAGAAAGAAACCAAAGAACATTTGGTAGCAGGATAATTAATTAGAGCATAGCAGATGGAATGATCTTACTGACCAGTATACTCGTGTGATGATACCCAGTATCAGTCAGAAGATATTGACTACATGTCTACCAACAGTTAAGCTACTGCTCCAGACCGTTGGGTTTCATCAGTAAACAAAAATGACAAAAAGAAATTCCTTCTGGGCAGGGGTCGGTGTGGCTCATGCTTGTAATCCCAGTACTTTGGGAGGCTGAGGCTGGCGGATCACTTGAGCCCAAGAGTTTGAGACCAGTCTTGGCAACATAATGAGACCTCATCTCTACAAATAAAAATTATTTTTGGGCTGGGCGCGGTGGCTTATGCATGTAATCCCAGCACTTTGGGAGGCCAAGGTGGGCGGATCACCTGAGGTCAGAGTCCGAGACCAGCCTGGCTAACATGGTGAAACCTTGTCTCTACTAAAAATACAAAAATTAGCTGGGCATGGTGGCAGGCACCTGTAATCTCAGCTGCTTGGGAAGCTGAGGCAGAATTGCTTAAACCTGGGAGGCAGAGGTTGCAGTGAGCCGAGATTGCACCATTGCACTCCAGCCTGGGCAACAAGAGAGAAACTCCGTCTCAAAAAGAAAAAAGTTTTTTAATTAGCCAGACATGATGTCACATGACTGTGGTCCCAGTTTCTTGGGAGACTGAGGCAGGAGGATCACTTGAGCTCAGGAGGTCCAGGCTGCAGTGAGCCGTGATCACACCACTGCAATCCAGCCTGGGTAACAGGGTGAGACCCTGTCTCAAAGAAATAAAATAAAATAAAGAAATTTCTTATGGAGTTTATATTCTATGCAGAGAGAAAGACAATAACAACAGTAACTCTGATAAAACATTAAATTATATAATATGTGGCATGAGTTGAACTGTGTCCTCCAGACCAGAAAGATATGTTGAAGTCCTAACCCCCTGTACCTTAGAATGTGAGCTTATTTAGAAATGGGGTCTTTGCAGATATAAGTAGTTAAGTTAGAATGTGGTCACACAGGAGTATGATCAATATGAGGGGTACAGCAGCAGGAGAAGGCCATGGGATGACAGAGGCGGAGAGCAGAGCAAGGCAGCTGCAAGCCAAGGAAAGGCCAGGATTGGTGGCCACCACCAAAAGCGAGGAAGAGGCAAAGAAAGATTCCACCCAGAGTCTCAGAGTGAGCATGGCCCTTCTGGCACCTTGACTTTGGGCTTTTACCCTCCAAAATCGTGAATTAATTTCCGTTGTTTAAAGCCACCTCTTTCTGATACTTTGTCCTGTCAACCCCAGGAAACTAATAGATACCTTAGAGTGTGGTACACACTGGGGTTGGGGGTGGAATAAAGGAGAGTTTGTGGTGCAACTCTGCAGGGAGAGGTGGGTTGCAATGGTAAGAAGAGTGGTCAGAGTAAGCTTCATGGAGAAAATGAGATTTGAGTAAAGACTTGAAGGAGGTGATGGAATTGGCCTTGTGTGTATCTGGGCTGAAGAATGGCAAATGCGAAAGTCCTAGGTGGAAGCTAGCCAGACATGTTAGGGAACAAACAAGGAGGCCCTCATGGCTGGAGCAGAATGAAGGGAGAGCTTTAGGAGCCGATGTCAGATGCACAGTGAGGGAGCTTGCTCCTTCTGGGCTGCTATGAACTCGGTCCTTCCAGGATGCTATGAAGATGGGGGCTTTCACTCTGAGATGGAAAAACTTTGGAAAATTTTGAGCACAGGAGTGACATGATCATACATCTAAAGGATCCCTCTCTGGCTACTCTGTTGAGAATAGATTTTTGAGGGCAGAGAAAGGCACTATTTCAGGAATCCAAGTAAGCAAGAGTAGAGGCTCACTTTGCTGTGCTGGTCATTGCAGTGATGAGAAGTGGTTGGATTCTGAATATAGTTTGAAAGTAGAGCCAATGGGACTTACAGTTGGATTAGATGTAGGGTGTCTGTTGCTTCCCAAGTGCCAGAATACCCCATTACTTCTTGGAGAATATTGGAGATACCCAGATAAGGTCTTTCTCATTGATTTTCCCTTTCTAGCATGTTATATTGAGATGCTTACCTCTCTTTCATGAAAAAAATTACCTTGGATAGATTGCAAGAAATATTTTTAGTATAAAAGTACTATATATATATGATTTTTAAAATATTCAAACAGTACAGAAGGATATAATATGAAAATGAGGCCAGGCATGGTAGGTCATGCCTGTAATCCCACACTTTGGAAGGCCAAGGCAGGTGGATGGCTTGAGCTCAGGAGTTCAAGACCAGCCTGGGCAACATGGGAAAATCTCATCTCTACAAAAAATACAAAAATTAGGAGGGTGTGGTGGTGCGTGCCTGTAGTCCTGACTACTTGGGAGGCCAAAGTGGGTGAACCACTTGAACCTGGGAGGTTGAGGCTGCAGTGAGCCATGATTGCACTACTGCAGTCCAGCCTGGGCAACAGGCTAGAGCGCAATGTGACCCTGTTTCAAAAAAAAAAGGAAGGAAAATTAAAAGCCTTTCTCTCCCTCCCCAGTTTCACAGTTCAGCTACAAGCACTACTAATAGTCTATTCTCACAAAAAACCATAATGCACATATCACATATATGTGATATAGCCTATCTTTTACCCAGTTAAGATCATATATATACCTTTCTGCTTTTTTTCTGTTACGTAAGTGTATGTATAACTTAGACATTGTTTCAAATCAACATTTACAAAACTACCTAATTCTTTGTAATGATCATACAATATCACATTGTATGTATACACCATGATTTAATTAGTTGATCTTTTATTGACAGACTTTTTTAAGGTTGAAATAGACACCTTTCTAAATAACAGTAGTAAAAAAGTGAACATACATATAGCACTTACTATGTGCCCAGCAGAGTTCTAAAGAACTCTTCTATTTCTCACAAGATCCCAATAGGCAGAGACTACCACCATCCCAAGTTTACAGGTGAGGACACTGAGTCCCGAAGGGGCTAAGCAACTTGCCAAAGGTCACATTGCTGACATGTGATAGATCAGTCCATCCTGTAGAACTTCTCTATTTCTTTATACCTTATAGGACCACTACATATTTGTGGGACAAAATCCTGAAACAAAATTGCTAGACCATAGAGTACATGTATTTTAAACTTTGACAGATAATCTCAAGTTGACCTCCACAGAGGTGGTACCAATTTACAACAAATCATATGAGAAAGGTTCTTTGCACATGCTCCTAACAACACTGCTTGCAATCAAATGTTAAATCTTCGCCAAGCTGACAGAGGAAGAATGGTATCTCATCTGTATTTTAATTCCTAGCTATTTAATTGTGAGTAAATTTGAACATTTCTTTGGTGTTAGTTGGCCATTTTTGTGGGTGTATAAACTGCCTGTTCATGTCTTTTGCCCATTTTCCTTTGGGTTGTTCACCTTTTTTAAAAAATAAACTCATATGAGCACTCTTTGTATATTAATGCAATTAGCCCTTTCTATGTTCCAGTTAGTTCTCCAGTTTTTTGCTTGTCTTTTGCCTTTGAGATTTTTTTTTTCTATATGAACATTTGACAAATTAGTCATTTTCATTTTATAGTTTCTGTTCTTACTCATTCTCTTAGTGAGAATTTAAAAGACCTTCTTTTCCATGTATGAGAGTGCATTGAACTAAAATGGTAACTTTCATTTGCATTTCCAAAAGAATTTCATTGCAAATGAGTTGCATATTTTGACTGCCAAAATGATATTATTTTTATAATATCATTCATGATATATCAACAGACAAATAGGATGGATTTAGTGGATTCACAATTATTTAAAATATTTTATTATATTAATGTTAATTAACATCAATGCAACATAGAAGGAGAAGATGGTCACTAGTGGCATACCACTAGTCTCTGTATTTAGTTCCACCTGTTTGATATTTTGCTTAAATACTTGAACTAGAATAAAATAGGCATGCTTACTAGATTTAGTAATGGTACAAAGATAGAAGGATTGTTGATATGCTAGATGTTGGACGCAGATTCAAATTGATTTTAACAGTTTGGAACAATCAGCAAAACTAATAAGGTGGAATTTAATCAGGATAAATGTGAAGTTCTGTAATGAGGTTAAAAAATGCCTGAACATTAGAGGGTGAGAGACACCTAAAACACTGGTAATTCAAATAAAATCATTTCAGGGGTTTAACTTAATGAAAATTGCAGTACTGGCCAATAGACAGAATTGCTGGAAGAACTAATGAGATCTTGAATTACATTAATAGAAATATTTCATCCAGAATAAAAACAGCAAGAGTCCCACATGTATGCTTTGCTGGTATGCCTACACTGGAAGTACTGTTTTAGTTCTGAGTGTCATATTGTAAGGGCTATATTGACAAAATAAAGTTCTCCCAAGAATGGAAACTATATCTTGTGATATTTAAACTAGAAAAAGGGAATTGTTATGAGAATAATCATTGTTAGATATTTAAAGGACTGTTAGGTAGAGGTATGCTTTTATTTATCTATGTAGCCACAGAGGATGAAATTAGGACAAGAGAATTGAAGTCATAGAAGGGAGACTCCTACTCCATTTAAAAAGAATTGTCTAACATTGAAGCTTCCCAAGAATTGAATGATTGTCTTATGAGAGAGTGAAATTTCCATCATCAGGCTCATTCAAGCTGAAGTCCAAGGGTGTTTTAAAAGGAATTAAACACTGGCTGAGATCAGATATAAGATCAGTCACAGCGAATTTGTTACCGGTGATTTAAGGGGGCCAATGCTGGCAGCTTCAGTGTTAGTCCTCTAGTAATGGCATTTTCAATTGCTGGCATTCCATTAAGCATCACTTGAGTTGGAAAGGGGGGAACAGAGTTTCTGCTCATCCTGTTTGCTGCAGCCAAATATATGTGTGCAACATTGGTAGTGTGTCTTGCAGGAAAAGATCATCTATCATGTCTGTTCATGCAGGAAAAAAGAAAAAAGGACAAAAAGCCACTAGTCCGATGATCTTAAAAATCCCTTCCGTTCCTGAGACTCAAGATTCTGCAAGTGGGAAAGCTGGCACAGCTTCATTCAGGAGAAGTTGGTTGTAGACAATGGCAGAGGTTTAGGAATGAAGTAGCTGGCATCAGAGGTGAGGAGTGGTTTGGCCACATGCAAATTGTCAAGCGGGGAAGGTGGGGCCTCAGTTAGCAAACAAACCAAGGTAGAGATAAAAGTGAAGCTTGACCACATTGAAGAAAGCAGGAGACTAAATTTTGGAGGTGAAATTCAATGAAACCAAGACCTATCCTGGTCTTCACCCGCCTACCTTTCCAAGCATCATCCCCCATCCTCACCCTGTCAGTACCCAGCTGTTCACGGTTCCCTGAACACGAGGAGCACTCCCTTCGCACACGCTGCCCTTCTGCCTAGAATACCATTGCCTCCCTTGTATATCAGGGTTGACCAGACTTTCTCAAGACGTAACTTACACACCAGCTCTTCTGTGGTCTCCCTGAGCCTCTCTAGACAGAGGTAGGCATTTCGTCCTCTGTGTTCTGACAGCACCCTCTGGCATAAGGATTGCATTCATATAATTATTCTTGCTATGTCTGATCCTGCCACTTAGCTGTGAGCCCCTCAAAGCTAGAAACTATGTTCCCTTATTTTTCTTTTCTTTTTTTTTTTTGAGATGAAGTTTCACTCTTGTTGCCCAGGCTGGAGTGCAATTGTGAGATCTCGGCTCACCACAACCTCCGCCTCCCAGGTTCAAGCAATTCTCCTGCTCAGCCTCTCTAGTAGCTGGGATTACAGGCATGTGCCACTATGTCAGCTAATTTTGTAATTTTTTTTAGTAGAGATGGGGTTTCTCCATGTTGGTCAGGCTGGTCTCGAACTCCCGACCTCAGGTGATCTGCCCGCCTCAGCCTCCCAAAGTGCTGGGATTACAGGTGTGAGGCACCACGCCCAGTGCCCCCTTGATTTTTCTATCACCAGAGTTTAAATTGTTTCAGATACATTTTTTGGCTCAATGGATATTTGGTGGATGAATAAATGAATGAATGAGTGAATGCGGCAAGGAACAGCAGCACAGCAGAGCCCATCCTCTGGAACCAGATGTTCTCTTTTTTTAGTAAACCATGAAGAAGAGGAGTGAGCACTCATGTGGGCCAAGTAACCCAAACTGTAGAGATTCAAATATTTGGGGGATAAAGAGCCTGGCATGCCATTATAAGAATCTCAAATTTTCCTGATATCCACAGGAGCCTCTGGCACTGTGTTTTGCCAAATAAATATGATGATTCACACTAAATGCATCTCAAATGTGTGAACACATGTATGAATAAATGAATGAAACCCCATTTCATCAAGTGCAGACTGTTTTTCTGGAGTCGAAATGCCTACAATTGCCACCACCCCCCCTCCGCCTCCACTGATAAGCCTTACCCTGCTGCTTCCTAAGACATCAGCCTCCTCTGGTTGGTCTGCTCAGATAGGTGAGTTATTCGGTCTGGTCAGACAGGTTGAAATGGTTGAAATGCCCATCTCTCTCTGTCCCCCGTCTCACTGATCACTAGGTTCGACTCACTCACCTGAATGTTTTCGTAGCTCCCCTTTCTCACTCACTTCTTACCACCCACATTGCTCTTGGTTTTCTCAATCAGAGAACTGCTATTAAGGAAAGAGCATGTTCTTTAGGACTTCCCTGCTCCAGGCTCAGGTTCCATCCCCTAAAGTTTATTCTTGTCCCCTGGCAACCCCTGGCAATTGCTTTTGTTACTTACTCACTTGTAATGACCCCACCCTTCTCCTCTCTATTTAATTTGTTGTTGTTCTTCCAGCAAGAGACTTATTGAAAGGAAGCCGCCACTCACCCAGCCCCTGTAATACGGCATCCCCTGTGCTCAGGTCTGAAGACGCCAGGGCAAATACAACACAGGCCTGCTCTCCAGTGACCTGAGCTTACCTGGCTGCCCTGCCCCGGTTTAGGCTTGTCATCACCCTGCCTCGTTGGTACTTAATTATCCTCAATCTCTCTCACTCTTTTTTTTTTTTTTTTTTTTTTTTTTGAGATGGAATCTCACTCTGTCACCCAGGCTGGAGTGCAGTGGCATGATCTCGGCTCACTGCAACCTCCGCCTCCCTGTTTCAAGCAATTCTCCTGCTCATCCTCCCTGAGTAGCTGGGACTGCAGGTACACACCACTATGCCCAGCTAATTTTTTTGTCTGTTTTTAGTAGAGACAAGGTTTCACCATGTTGGTCAGGCTGGTCTCAAACTCCTGACCTCAAGTGATCCACCTGCCTTGGCCTCCCAAAGTGCTGGGATTACAGGCTTGAGCCACCGCGCCTGGCCCTGATCTCTTTATAGTGTCACTTTTCCTCAAGAGATTGCAAATTCTATTTTCTTCATAACCTACTACAGCAACCAGCTCAATGCTAGAGTCATACCAGGCACAATACACATTTGTCACCCAAGTTGGAGGGGCAGCTTTTCTTGGGTTGACATGACTCATCCTGGAAAAATAACTCCCTGATCCTTTGAAAAGCAACCTTTATGCTTTTCTTGGATTGGAGGTGAAATGGGGAATTTGCCTCTTTCTCCTTGAAACTTCTCATTAAAGAAAACTAAACTTTCAGAATTTTAAACAGAAATTCAAAGCATCCCATTTTGTCAGTGTATGTCGATGTAATAATATTGTTTATACTCTCTCTTCTAGAAATCATGGACTCTGTAACATGTTTGAGCCGTGGTCCCTAGTTTCTTTTTCCTTGTTTGTGCCTGGGTTCAGTTTTACATTTGGGTTGGTTTTGATGTCAGAAAGTAGAAGGACATGAGGGAAATAAGCCTGAACCATAATTCAGAAAGATGCTTTCAATACCGAAGGATGTGTATCATCAGCTAACAGTAAAGTTTTTCCCTTTCTCTGCATCTGACTTTGTCTGGGAAGCACTTCTGGTCTCAAGGGAAAAAACAAAATAAAATAAAATATAAGCCACCATTACGAATATAAAAAAGATTGTAGATAGCTGAAAAACGGATTATGCAATGCAACAGGATGAAATAACCCACAGCACCAAAACCCAGGGCTGCCAGGGATCAATTACCACTGAGCCCATAATGATCTTCTTACATCAAAAGCCCTTTCAAGACATAGCAACATACCTGCCCTGCAAAGACTCTTGAACCAGAGGATAATGTAATCATCAATACAATATCCTTTCTCTTTTGTGAGCACTTTAGAAAAAGCCCAGCAGAGTGGTGACTCGGTATTAAGTGTCGTTTTAAACAATACCTCGAAACCATAATGCAATCTTACTCCTGAAATGTGAAGTATTTGCTGCCACCGTGGGTACACCTGGCACGTCTGGTTGCTAATAGAATAAATCCGTGATTTTCTCTTCACTTGCATTCTCACTTCTTGCCTGAGTAAGCTGCAAATCAGTTGAACTTACCCTTCTTTTCTGTTTTGTTTCAGGGTCTGGTATTTGTTTGTGCTTTATCTTCCCCTACCTCTTAATAAAAAGAGTAAACCAGTCTGCCTGTGAGAGTATTGACTGTGGTTAAGAATGCGGGATTGTGTTGCAAAGAAGCTCAGGCCTGTAATGTTATCACTCAGCAGGACTGGGTCCCATCAGAAGGCACATGGTGTGCCATGACGTAGCTGGTCTTCGACCACAAAAGCAGACTTTTCTCTGTGAATTAGACAAACCACACAAAAGGCAACAATAGCTAGCATAAACACCATTTAATACTATTCACAGGCTATTGAAGAGATGGGCGTTGACTAAGAATTGCTGCAAAGCCAGGATATTGTAGTCAGATGAAAAGAGGCCTAATGAACAGGAAGCATCATTTGAGCAGGCTGACAGTAACCATATAACGGCGGGATTGTGGGGCTGGCATTTACCCCAAGGGTCTTTACAGTGAGAAAAATAAAGAGAAATTAAAGCATAAGGAATCCTCTTTGTGGGCACTTAAAGCCCATGAAGCAACACAAGAAGCTATACAATTGTCTTTTCAAGGCTCGTCTGTGCTTTAGATAATTATGAAAAGGAAACATTTGGGGTGTGCTTGCTTATAGGAGTCTATATGACCCATTGGGAAGACTCTTCTATAAAAACAGATGAAATTTTCACAGCAAAATGAATAATTGTATGAGCTTTCACCTTGTTTTAAGACAGGAAGAACTAACTTCAGCTGGATTAGTCAAGCTATTTCGCCATTTCTGGCAGCCCCTTCTGGGTACACGAGGTATCCGTGGCAAGACATCCTCATTTTTCAACAGGTTCATGAAGAAAAGGAAAGTTAAATAAATCTTTGGAAATATAATGCTTATCTTTAAAACATTTATACCTCTGTCTAATAGATACTCATTTATAGGAATATGATGTAGGGATTTAAAGAAAATACTTTTGAAGCAAATCTTTAATGATAATCATTCTTTGATGTATACTGAGCATTTTGTTAAAAAAAAAAAGCATAATCAGTACACAAAATACATTAAGGAATGCTACTGAGGATCGCACAAGGAGATTTTTGCAAGCTAGAAGGAACCCTGGAATGTTCTGGAATGACATTTTACTGAGGGAAAAATAAGAACCAGGGTGTTAAGTGACCAGCTATAGTCATATAACTAGTGATAGCAACTCACGTGAGACCCAGGTCTCCTGACTCCCTGTCCACTGTGCTTTCTACTATTTTGCATATAGAAATATTTTGATTTTTTAATATAGACATCATTATTTCACATATAAAATAATCTTTCTGATTGTTTATTTAGCTGTTTAACCTCTCCTGGTTGTTTAACTTCCCTGTGCCTCAGTAGTACTCTCTGTACAATGGGGTTAACCTACCCTAAAGAAATGTTGAGAAGGACTAAATGAGTAAGTGTATATAAATGTTTGCTACTATTATTGTTTATAAAACAGCAGAGAGGATTTTGAAGATGATGGTTCCACTGAAGTCTGGGGCTATCAGGGAACATCTGGATCACTCAGAAAGATCAACAGCTCTTACAGCAGGTAAGAGGTCTGAAGACCAAAGAAGTTCTGATTGACCCGAGACACAGACATTGACAGACCATTCTCAGGTCTTCTCACTGCAAACCAGAGCTCTTTTTCTAACTCTATGATGATGTCTCTCAAGACCTTAAAATATACTCTGTAAGAACAGTGAAACTGCCTACTGTAACCAAGCATGTTGAATAAAGCTCCCAGTAGAAGCTGACTATATACACTAAATGCTCTTTTCTTTAAAGCAGTTTTCAAATTTTAGTGTGCATTAGAAAAGAAAAGAAGTTTAGGGAGGTCCTTCCCCAACATATTATAATTCCGTGGGTCTCACAGAGGGCCCAGGAAACCATGTTTTTAAAAAGCACCTCTCGTCAGTGATTCTGATAGGTTGTCCAAACGCTACACTTTAAGGAAAATTCCCTGAAAGTATAGATTCCAATTTTCTTATTTGTACTCTGTGTCAACAGTTGCCATCTAACTTGGTTTGCTGGCAATGATGATAATCAACAAAAGGATTCTTTTATACTAGTAAAAAATTAACTAGAAAAAAAAGCTAGTTCCGCTAAAGCTGAACCCATCTTGCTGTCTCAAAGCCCCAAATTATCACTCTAACTCCAGTCAATCATCTCGCCCATGTAAAAATAATGGATTTGTGACAGAGAACATAACAGGTCATCACTGATACCTTATCACAATAGGAAAAGCGCCGAGAAACAGTGCTCTACTGAATGGTAGATTTATCAATGTCAGACATTCATTTATTCATCTACCAATCATCTTTGCCAAGAACTACGGTTCTGGAAAAGAGAGATTTAAACGAAACAAGCCATAATACCTTCAGCCCTCAGGCGGGTTATAATCTAGTAGGAAAAGTAAAACATACACACACTTATCTTTGAATAAAAGGCATAGGATACCACCCGAGTTGTTCTGCAACTAGATCAGCTGCTGATTTGTATTTTCTTTCTCCTCAAGTCGCTTAAAGTAACACAGGGATCAGATAATGGAAGGGACGCCAGAGCGAAAAAGATAAAGCAGGAAGAGGCCATCTACTGGCAGCTTTCTTCCTGTCCACTTCGCCTGCCCTATTTGTGTTTGCTTGACTCCTCCGCACATCCTGAAAACTTTGCACACAAATATCTTCACTATATCGCTTTAGCCCCATCCAAAAAAAGTGTACTGAGCAATTCTTCTGTGCCATGCTTTGGGAACCTCCCAACAATGGGAAAGGAATAGAATGGGGCCCGGGCAGTCAAACAGGCAGAGAATATTCTTTTTTTTCCCCCGCCAAGACTCCGCTCTTGTCACCCAGGCTGGAGTGCCATGACGCGATCTCGGCTCACTGCAGCCTTCGCCTCCCAGATTCAAACAATTCTCCTTCCTCACCTTCCCATGTAGCTGGGATTACAGGCGACCGCCACCATGCCTGGCTAATTTTTTCGTATTTTTAGTAGAGATGGGGTTTTACCATGTTGGCCAGGCTGGTCTCGAACTCCTGACCTCAGGTGATCCACCCGCCTCGGCCTCCCAAAGTGCTGGAATTACAGGTGTGAGCCACCGTGCTCAGCCAAGGATACTCTTTATAGCATCATTCATTAGTATTTTCTCTCTGCCCCAAAGTGTGCATTAGACCTTTACAAATAATAGTGTCATTTAATCTCCACCGTAACCCTGACAGCATTATTACCTTCGTTTTATGATGAAAACACTGAGGCTTGGGGAAGTCAAATAATTTTCCAGCTTCACACAGCTGGTGTTAGAAAAAAGATGAAAATCCTGTCTGATTCTAAAGATCACATTCTTAACTTCTCTGCATATTTGAATTCTATTTTCTGTGCACTCACTATATGCCAGGCCCAGTGCTAGACAGAGGTTATGTTCACACCGTGTAAGGAGTTCCGGAATGATAACACATTGATTGTAAGGCAGTGCTTCTCCAGCGGAGGCAATTGTGAGGCTCCACTCACCGGGAGTATTTATCAATGACTGGAGACATTTTTGGTTGTCAAACTAAGGAGAAGGGAGTGTACGGGCATCCTCCGAGTCGAGGCCAGAGATGCTGTGATGTATCCAGCAGCACACAGGGGAGCTCCCACAGCAAAGAATTAGCCTGCCCAAAGTGTCAGTGGGGTTGAGGCTGAGAAACCCTATGATGAAGGAACTGAGTGGAAGCAGCATTAACTGGGGAGGGAGTGGCAGAGGGTCAGAATGATTCCAAAGAAGGTGATACTTTGAGTTGAGCTTGGAAGAGTGAGTGAAAATTTTCCATCTTGGGAGAGGAGAGTGAATCAGGAAGAGAACACGAGAAGATGCTCAGCGAACAGCAGGTGTTTTGCAGGACGTGAGCAGAGGGAGTGCATGGGAAGGGAAGGAGGCAATGAGCCTGACAGACAAGCCTAGGTGCCTTCTGCTCAGCAGGGAAGAGGCACAGGCCAGAGTCAGAGTGGGGACGGGACTGGCAGTAAAGAGACCAGTCTAATGAGGTCTGCACTCATTAGACTCATTCCCCTGAAGTTAGAGAACCCAGAAGGCAGGATTTGTCAGAGCAAACAGGGAGAGGATGCAGATGATATGGAGGAAGTGGAATCGACTCTCATTGTCTACTTTAGTGGGATGAAGAAAAGGGAGAAATCAAGGCCCAGGGCCTGGTTTAGAGTCTGTTTAGAGTCTGCAGAACTGGGAAGTGTTGAAGTGAAACAGAAGAAACATGGTTAGAGCAGGAATGCTGGTTACTCAGGATGGGTCTCACATCGGCCTCTGTATTCTTTTGTCCAACCAACTACGGATCTGGTGGGTATGATACTCAGGCCCTATCTTCACAGTTCTAGAAATTAGATCTACAAATGTATCTGCAAAAAAAGTCAAGTTCCCCCCTTTCTTGTGACTATAGGGGTTCATGGGAAAGGGGACATCTGCCTTTGCTCAAGCTTGCTGTCTCCTCTACTATGCTTTCTTCTTCCTTTCTCTACAAGTTTCTCCAAAGCATCATCTATAATCCTTGTTTCCAATTCCCGTAGCTTCTCACAATGTTTTTTCCTCATCACATTACTGAGACTGAATTTTCTAAGGATATTGTTGATCTTAGCACTTAAATCCAATGGCCTTCTTCAAGCTCTATCTTCTGCAACTAATTTGCAGTGTTTCACACTGTTAACTTTATCATTTTCCTTGAAATGCTGATTTTCCTGGGTTTCCATCCTACTTACTCTCATGATTCACTCATAACCCCTTTTTGAACTCAGCAAGGGTCCCAAAAATGGGATCCCCCAAGAGGTCACCCCGACCCTTCTTATCTATTTCTTCATTATTTTCTCTTGGAAACCCCAAACCTCCATTTACTATCTATCTTATACACACCCAAATACAATGTATAGTTCTTGCCCTGTCTTTTATCTCATTGTCTTTCCAGTTCCTTACCTCCATAGGGAGATCACAGCAGTGCCTCCAGCTGTGAAATGCCATGGAATAGACTGAGCACTGACTCCACCATCTGTGTCTCTCTGGCCTGGTGCTTACCACTCCAATCAGCTCACATATTAATTCAGTTAATGTGTATTAAATGACTGTTAGAGATAGAATGGCCATAACCAAAAAAGACAGCACTACTGAAAAAAAAATAGATAATACAAAAAGTGGAAAAACATCCCATGCTCATGGATTAGAAGACTTAATATCATTAGAATGACCATACTGCTCAAAGCAATCTGCAGATTCAACACTATTGCTATCAAACTACCAACATCATTTTTTCACAAAATTAGAAGAAAACTATTCTAAAATTCATGTGAAACCAAAAAAAGAAAAAAAAGAAAAAGAAAAAAGAGCCTGAATAGCCAAAGCAGTCCTCACCAAAGGAATAAACCTGGAGAAATCACATTACCCAACTTCAAACTGTATTACAAGGCTACAGTAACCAAAACAGCATGGTACTGGCACAAAAACAGACACATAAACCAATGGAACAGAATAGACAACCCAGAAATAAAGTTTCACACCCACAGCCATCTGATCTTTCACAAAGCTGACAAAAATAAGCAGTGGGGAAAGGACTCCCTATTCAATAAGTGCTACTGGGATAACTGCCTAGCCATATGCAGAAGAATGAAATTGGATCCCTGCTTTTCACCATAAACATAAATTAACTCAAGATGGAATTAAAGATTTAAATGTAAGACCTCAAACTATAAAAATCCTAGAAAAAAAGCCTAAGAAATATCATCCTGGACATCAACCCTGGGAAAGAATTTATGACGCAGTCTTCAAAAAAATGCAACAAAAATAAAAATTGACAAGTGGGACCTAATTGGATTAAAGAGCTTCTGCACAGCAAAATAAACTATCAATAAAGTAAGCAGACAACCTACAGAATGGGAAAAAATATTTGGAAACTATGCATCCAACAAAGTTCTAATATCTAGAATCTATAAGGAACTTAAATCAACAAGCAAAAAACAAATAACCCTATTAAAAAGTGAGCAAAAGACAGGAACAGATACTTTTCAAAAGAAGACATACAAACATCCAACAAACATGAAAAAATGCTCATCACTAATCATCAGAGAAATGCAAATCAAAAAACCACAGTAAGATACCACCTCATACCAGTCAGAATGGCTATTATTAAAAAGTCAAAAACCAACAGATGCTGGAGACTGCAGAGAAATGGGAACATTTTTACACTGTTGGTAGGAAGGTAAATTATTTCAGCTACTGTGGAAAGCAGTTTGGACACTTCTCAAAAAACTAAAAATACAACTACCATTTGACCCAGCAATCCCATTACTGGGTATATACCCAGAGGAAAATAAATTGTTCTACCAAAAAGACATGTGCACTCGTATGTTCACCACAGCATTATTCACAGTAGCAAAGACATGGAATCCACCTAGGTGCCCATCAATAGCGGATTGGCTAAAGAAAATATGGTGCTTATACATCATGGAATACTACACAGCCATAAAAAAGAATTAAATCATGTCCTTTGCAGCAACATGGATGCATCTGGAAGCTATTATCCTAAGCGAATTAACACAGGAACAGAAAGTAAGGTATACATGTTCTCACTTACAAGTGGGAGCTAAACCTTGCATACTCACAGACATAAAGGTGGCAACAATAGACATTGAA
Organism: Gorilla gorilla gorilla; assembly: GCF_029281585.2. NCBI lineage: Eukaryota > Metazoa > Chordata > Mammalia > Primates > Hominidae > Gorilla > Gorilla gorilla. The sequence goes on from NC_073238.2 coordinate 109,688,749, forward strand.
GACTACTAGAGGGAGGAGCAGGGTTGGGGGTAGTATTGAAAAACTACGTATTGGGTACTATGCTCACTACCTGAATGATGGGAACATTTGTACTCTAAGCCTTGGCATCACATGATATACCCACATAACAAACCCGCATATGTACCCCCATATCTAAAATAAAAGTTGAAATTATTTAAAAATAAATAATAAATAAATAAATGCATGATAGATTTCAGCAGTGGGGAAAAAATAACAAGTTTTGGCAAAGATAAAGAGAAACTGGGATGCTTATACATTGTTTGCGGGAATGCAAAATAGAACAGCCATTTTGGAAAACAGTTTGATAGTTTCATTTAAAAAGTTATACATAAATTTATCATCTGGCCCAGCAATTGCACTCCTAGTTATCTACCGAAGAGAAATGAAAGCCTATCCACACAAAGAATTGTACGTAAATGTTCTTAGCAGGTAGTGCATAATAATCAAAATGGAAACAAACTGATGATGAATGGATAAACAAAATGTGACATATTCATACAATGGAATATTATTCAACAATTAAAAGAAGTACTGATACATGCTATAATATTAGTGAATCTCAAGAACATTATGCTAAGTGAAAGAAGCAAGATAAAAAAGACTACGTGCACATTGTAGGACTACTTTTATATGAAATGCCCCAAAAAGAAAAATCCATAGAGACAAAATGCAGGTTAGCAGTTGCATGGGGTTTGGGGATTGGGAGAAGGAGTTGACTGCAAACAGACCCAAGGGACCTTTTTGGAGTAATATAAATATGTTCTACAACTGGATTATGGTAATATTTGCACGACTCTGAAAATTTACCAAAAATCACTCATTGTACACTTAGAATGGGTTAATTGTATGATATGTAAGTTATACCTGCTTCTAAAAATGACTATTGCAATAATATTTCATCTTCTCTATTTTGCTCACAATTTGCTTCACTGTTCATGGAATCACTCACTATCTAAAATAAGATATCCCCAGAAATTGGACACAATTTTATGCTTTGAGAGTGAAGACAGAAGAATCTGCTTGCAATGGGCTTGTCCAAGGAGCATGAGAGACAGTCAAATGTAAGGACATAACTCAGAGGTGTGAATGTATCTACATCTGAAGCTACAGCCTTATCACTTGGGAGTTTGTACATCAGTCTTTCATAAATCCTACTTCACTTGGCCAGCTTGGGGCCTCCTAGCAATATTCATTGGTTTACCAAGAATATTTTTATAGGCTGCACAAAGGTAAACTTTGGCCCAGTTCTTGCCTACATCATTATAATTTCTCAATTATTGGGATAAAACTAATAAAGCTCAATTAAACCTTAAATACATCATTATACTCTGAATTTTAAAAATTGTCAAAGTTACAGCTAATGACAATAGAATTTACTGTTACTTTCTATATTTTGTTCTAATTATGAAAGCCCATTAAAACTCTAAATAAAGAAATAATTTGAAACTCATAAGCTTTGAAATCAACTCAATGAACTTACATAATTACATTCATATGACATAAAGGATTATTCTAAATACAATTGAAGAACAAACATATGCATAGATTTAGACAATATTCATGATTTATAGCAAATTATAAAATCTTCCAGGCAACATTTTAAGGAATCCATGTTTTAAATCATTACTTGACTTGTTCTTGGCATATAAATAATTATGGATTGCAGAGTCTTCATTGAGTTTATCCTCATCACTGGCTTGCTTTAAACATACAGGTTTCCATTTTGTAAGCCAAATTACCCCAACTTTGGTTACAAACCATCAGAGCATCATGCAGCAAACACTAACTGTCCAGTTGGTAAAACTGATGCTTTCATCTTTGAGTCTATGTACCAGCCAGAGGCAAAACTCTCTGGACATGGCCTGAAAAAGAGGATGTTTGCTTTGTCCCTGCCTCTGCTGAGGAAGGACTCTGTGAGCTGCATAGCAGAGGCAGAAGAGCAGGGTGCCCACTTCTATGGGGAGTCGATCACAACAGCGGCCTCCAGATGGGCAGAGCTGGCAGCTTTCTTGTGGCCTGTGTGAACTGTGTGATCTCATGCCTCTTTGAGCCCAAGGACAGCACTGAGGGGCTTTATTTGCACTGCACCTGCCCCGTAAGCAACAGCATTGATTTCTGCTCCCAGAAACCCTCAATAAGTAGAACTATTCACTGACGATGCTGCCTGTTTACATCACCCGGGAAGAAGGGTCTGGGCATTTTCTGCCTCTCATGCCTATAAGTGATGGAACTTTCATCTTATCTTTATTCTCTGGTTCATTTATTTTTATAAGATACTGCACAGACAAGAAACCCACACCCAGCCTCTGGCTCTGGATCTGTGAGGAATCATACAACATATTTCTTTTGTTTTAACATAAGATAATGCATGACTAGCCTGCCCCTGCCCACTGACTCAGAGTAAATTTCTCGTAAACAAAAGACGCAAGTCAAAGAAGCATTAAAATGACACTTTATACTCTATTGGAAGTTTCCCTTCTTTTCTTTGGTGGTTGGAGTGGGGACAGGGGAAGTAGCTTTAATTAACCAAGAGTGAATCAGCTTACTCCTGACTTTTAAGTTCAGATCTTCTCAGATGGATAATTTTTTATTCCCTCTGCAAAGATTGTTTATGGGAGAACCTTCTGAAACTCACTTAATCCAAAATGTGGTGACTGAAGCTCCCTACTGTCTCTTCTGCCCAACTGAATTTGGATTTCTTGTGGTTCTGGACTAGCGGAACCTCTCTTCAACCTCCACCTCCTACATGGCCTTTGCGCATTTGAACACAGTCAATACACCTCTTTGTGGCAAAGGGATTCCACGTTACTGGTCTTCTGAATAATTGTTATCTGATTATTATAAAATCACAGAACTTAAGAATGAAAAGGAACCTGAGATTATCTGCTCCACCTTCTTCCCTGTGCAAGAATCTGGCTACAATTCCCCAGCAGCTCCGAATCCTACTTAGATAAGGGATTGACTGCATCGGGGGATAAGACGGGTTGCACTAGGGTAGTCTATATTTTAAATAAATCTATAAATTAAAATGTTCTTCCTTGAGCAAAGTAGTTTGCCTCCCAGTACCTTCCACTGGGTCCCAAATAGTCTTTCTAGAAAGATACAAAACAAACTGGAGCTTTTTTTTTTTTTTTTTTTTTCAAGACAGAGTTTCACTCTTGTTGCCGAGGCTGGAGTGCAATGGCATGGTCTTGGCTCACTACAACCACCGCCTCCCAGGTTCAAACAATTTTCCTGTGTTAGCCTCCCAAGTAGCTGGGACTACAGGCCCGCACCACCACGCCCAGCTAATTTTTGTATTTTTAATAGAGATAGGATTTCACCATGTTGGCCAGGATGGTCTCAAACTCCTGACCTCAGGTGATCCACCTGCCTCAGCCTCCCAAAGTGCTGGGATTACAGGCGTGAGCCACTGCACCCAGCCTGGAGCCACTTTCTTATAGAAAACCTTCAAATACTTGACACTTCTAGATATTCTGATTTACATACACTTAACGCACTTGGCTTTTAGATCAGCAGACTGAATTATGCTTTAGTCTTTTAATGTTATGGTGTTTATTTTCACACTAACATTGCAATAAAACTACACAAATACCAAATATAACAGTTATACATGAATGATAAAGAATAAATACTTTAAATAAAGTTAAAAAAAAGAAGCACCTTCACTTGCAAAGTAGAAACTTCACAATAGTTTATATCAGTTGTCAAAATGGGATATGTCCAAAATCAACCTTTGTGGTGGAGGAAGAAAAGTATAACTTCTACTGATAGTTTTACATCTAAAATGTAAGAAAGAAACTAAGCTTTATTAATATTTATGATACGAAGTAGTACATGTGTATACTTTATGAAAAATAAACATGCCTAGGCTAGGGTGTATGTTCAGGTTTCCTTAATTATAGGTATACACTATCAAAAATGTCTGGAGCCCTCTGGTTTAAACTATTTTGATTAACTATTAATTCACTCATCTAAGTTGCAAATTTCTAAAAGTAAAGTAAAACATTAGTATCCTTAAACAGAGAGATATTTCATAAAGTAGTCTAAGATTATGCCAGCAAAAAAATAAAGAATGTATTTTAATGTGTTTTAAATTGCATTAACTGTTTTAATGACTCAAATAGATGTAGTTTGTCTAAACCTCCCAAAAATAAGACAAATGGAAACAAAGTTTACTTAATCTGATAAAACAGAAATAAAAAGTGTATTCTAATTCCAATTTAATCTAATTAGAAGTCATTGATTTAATTTTTCTATTTTAGTGTTGTCATTGCTATTATAACAGTTGTCTGAATCAAGATAATATTTTTTTACCCAGTGATTGTTGTCAATGATTATTCAGGGATCACTTTTATCCTTTCTGGAGCAATGGTGCATAAAGCATATATAGGATGCTTTAATCTAGGTACATAGCTCAGTAAATCGGGATATTATAAACCTATGCTATGAGGTTTTTATTTGTGATCTTGAATAAAGTGCTAATGTTTTATATCTTTCTCCATCTTTAAAATGGGGGTAGTGGCCTGAAGGTACAAAGAAGCATCTGGTTTAAAAGAAGAAAGCAATGAAAAACAACAACTTAGGAAATAAGAGAATGAACTTAAGAAGTCTGAGATAGAGACCCTATGGAGATACTAGTCAGGCACAGTTATTCGAAAAACATGTATACTCTGAATTCGCCAAAGATATTTATACACCGCAGCGGCAGTAATATTGTAGCAAATCATCCTCAAAATGGGGCAGTTCACTTTAGTAGGAAGGAAAAAGAAACACATCAGAATCACATCACTTAACTATTCAGTGAATTTGCAGCACCTCTAACTTAAAGAATATCACACGCATTCACTCGCACATACACAGATTACACAAAAACCAAAGAACTGAATCCGTTTTGGTTTTTTTTTTCTGATTTTTAAAAGACAGATTGGTACTACTGGAACTGAGGAGTAAGAGGTAATAATTGCCCATCCTTGATATGCATTTTAATGAATGTTCAGCAACTTTGTGTGTGTGTTTGAATCCATGTATTATTTCTCCTTATTTTCCTTTGATGTCTTTCACAGTTGTGATGTATGCAGAGTGGCAGAAACAGCAGACAATGCAGTATTCGGAAGATGTTAACCTGCTCAAGAGTTTAGTGGGCTTTGCCGTCCTCCTTTTCCCCCATTACCCCTCAAGTCTGAGTAACAAACATTACCCAGTGCCAATGTGACTGCTGCCCAGAAATTCTCTGATGAGGCTGCCTGATTTGAATCCTAACTAGCAAAACCAAAGGACTCTAGCTCAGACTCCAAGGGAAGATGAATAACATAAATGGCCTTCTCTGCTGGAAAAAAAAAAATCTAATTATATGTTTATAGATTTTTTTAAAGGTTGGCATTGAATACTCAGAAATATATTAAGATCATATTTACCCTCAATAGGAACACTGAAAAGGAAATGATATTCTGAAACAAAAGGCCAACTCTAAACCTTGGGAGATGGTGACAGTTACAAAATGCAGGCCTGTGAAGAAAGCGTGTCCATAAAATGCTGACACCGTCTTCTTTCTCATCAGATGGGTAGAGAGAGTTTAGAAGTTCAAAACCACCATCATCCTTTCACTGTTCCTTTCTGAGTGTCTTCTCAGTAAGTGGAAGATCCTTTTCTCACCTTGAGCTTAACATAAAATCTTTTTGAAAGTGACAATTTTTTGTTGTTGTTAGTGGTAGTTATGGATTTGCTATAAGAATACAGCAATTGCTAATATATTGCCATCAAAACAATTAATATAAATAATAATATAGGATGACAATATAGCATATAACTAACAGTGTGAACCTTGGATTCAGAAAAGCTTGGCTTTGAATCCTGGGTCCATTATTACCAGCTGTGTGCAAATTATTGAAACCCTCTCAGCCTCAATTTTGCATCCATAAAATGGGATCATAATAACGATTATTCAAATTCAACTTAAAGGGAAGTCTGAATTAAATGTGAAAATGTATGTATAAATCACACAAGTACTCAGTAAACAGTCACTATTAACATTGTCATAAATTTGTAGCTGTTGTTTCATAGTCACAGTGAGATGATAAGGAAAAATCCCTATATTCAAACTAGAATTGATTTCTAGTTCAATATTCTGAACAAATGTGTTATATACATTCTATCAAAATCACGAATCAGTTGTATGTTTTTAATTTGTTTGTAAATATTTGTCATGTTGTCATTTTTAGAGAATTTAAAATGAAAAATAGTGTCTTGACTAATACCAAGGATTCCACTTACAAGCATGTTTTCCTTTTAGCACTGCCTCTTGTCACATATGGGTCCAATGCCCTGATTTTCAAAATGTGGTAGGAAACTAGTGAACTGGTGTCAATGAATACCTTGTAGTTTGTCCTGTCCTCATTCAACTTGTAAGTTCACTGGATACATGCATGAGTATTTTAATTGGCCAGAAAGGCAGTTATTGATCTGGGTCACATCTCCACAAGATTTTATAAAGTAGTCCTAAGGCTTAAATATCAGAGGCATAAAGGGAAGAAGACATTTTGCCACACACTGTAAAAACAAATAATCTTGATCATGCAGACTCCATATCTTACAATATTGTTAATTTACATTCCACATCTTAGAACACTTAGACTCCACCACCTACTATGGCAGGCAGAAAAGGTTCATAACAATAAAAAGGATTCCTAAAGATGTGCAATTGGTGTTTGCATAATATTGAAAAAAAACTCTTGATCAATGATTATATTTTGATATCTGTTCTTGCTATATAACTCATCATACCAAAATTTAGCAGCTTAAAACAACAAATATTTCTGTTTCTATGGGCAGAAATCTAGGAGCAGCTTGGTAGGTGATTCTGACTCAAGGTCTCTCTTGAGGTTTAATCAGACCTGGGCCACAGTCTCATCAGAAGGCTTGACTGGTAGATCTGCTTCCAAGCTCATTCATGTGGTTGTTGGTCAGCCTCAGGTGCCCATTGGCTGTTAACAGAGATTTCCATTTTCTGCTCTGTGGTCCTCTCCTAAGTTGCCTGAATGCCTTTATGACATGGCAGCTGGCTTCTCCAGTTCCTCGTGAAGTATTGGACTGAGGGCTTCTGTTCTTTGCCATGTGGGTCTCTCCATAAGGCAGTTTGCAACCTGGCAACTGGCTTCCCCTACAGCAAATGAAGACAGACAATATGAGCATGTAGCCACAGTCTAGGATAACCTAATCTAGGAGGTGACATGCCACCACTTCTCTGTATTCTATTGATCATAAAGAAAATCTGGTACAGTGTGGGAGGGGACACCAAGGTTGTGAAGACAAGGAGGTGGGGATGGTTGCGGGCCATCTTGGGGGCTAGCTACCGCAACCCCCATAGTGGTTAACAGAAGAATGGGCCTCTTCTCTGCCATAAGACTGATAGGGTGCCGTGGGGGGGTTTCTGGCTGAAAGAATTAGACAGGTCTTGGCTAGACGAGGTGGCTCATGCCTGTAATCCCAGCAATTTGGGAGGCCGAGGCAGGAGGATCGCTTGAGCCCAGGAGTTGGAGACCAGCCTGGGCCACATAGTGAGAACCCATCTCTACAAAAAAATAAAAATTAGCCTGGCATGGTGGCAAGTGTCTGTGGTCCCTGCTATTCCGGAGGCTGAGATGGCAGAATCACTTGAGCCCAGGAGATGGAGGCTGTAGTGAGCCATGATCGTGCCACTGCACTTTAGCCTGGGTGACAGAGTGAGACCTTGTCTCAAAAAAAAAAAAAAAAAAAGATAATTAGACACCCTCATGCCTCATGGTTGTGGGAAGGGTCTCAGAACAAAAAATCAAATGGAAAGACTTAGGTGCAGATATTTAAATGTGAAGCCACTTGTGATAGTTAAGTTTCTATAAAGAAAACATTTCTCTTATGACTTTTCCCCAAGGAATGAAAGAAGAGATGATTTGGGAAACTCTACTTTTCCCTTAGTTACTACAGTCTCCAAAATGTTTAGTTTGTGAACAAATCCAGTCAGGTGACAAATTTTCAAGAATGTCTTCAATTTATAAAATCTTGGAGGTAGAAGCCGCCTAGAACCATGCCTTCATGTTACAGATGAGGGAGGGGGACCCTGGGGACACTGAGAGACAGAAAGAGAGATGGGAATGGAACTCCCAAAGGGACATCACTTAGCTTTTTTTTTTTTTTTTTTTTTTTTAATCCAGGGACAGCTTAGGATAAGATTTTGCCATACAAGGCTTATATTTTAATTCATTCAACACATTGGGAGGTACCTCCTGTGCCCAGGAAAGGGAAAATAAGACAAGACTTAGTTCCTGTCTCCAAGGAGCACATCTTCTCAAAGGGAGGAGGGAGAGTGAAAAAAACACGAAGCAAAATGTCAAGACAACGTGGTCAGTGGAGCTCAAGCATCTGATGGGTATCAGTGGAAACTGACAGTGCTGGAAGGTGATCATTTGTGCTTTACTCAGTATCTAATCAAATGGGGAGCAAATTACTCATCTATGGCTCTGTCTTTTAAGTTGTTTAGGAGAATAATGAACTTTTAGATAGAGTATAGGTAGGAGATACTGAAAGCCCTGAAAATATTGACTTTTCACCATAATTTAAATATTCAAGTTCTGGACTTACTAATGACACTTAAAAATCAAAATGACCTGACAGTTCTCAAACGTTTGCTGTATCTGTATATTCATTTAAGCACATAGTTACTATCTGCTGTGTGCCAGGCACTGTGCCTGGCATGAGTGATAGAGCAATCAGTAACTCAGATGTGTCTCCATGCAGGCTTTATGAAGCTCATTATCTATTCATTATGTCCACTCTGCAAAAATGGTCACTTCTCTCTTTGCATCATGGGTGGCTTTATTTTTTAGTTTTTACTGCCACAATTGTCCCCAAGGCTACAGGGAAGCAAAGACTTCAAAACTTAACAAAAAAAAAAAAATCTGGCCTCTCGAGGTGAAAAAATTGATGAAAGTATTTGCACTGTTGTCACTGGGTCCAACAGAGCCACCATTTCTTGAGGAAACCCTTTTGGGATTTGTTTCCTTAATGCAAAATGTACATGAGATGTGACTCAACTTAGCAATGTCCCAGAATAAACTTTCACTTCCAGAGTCAGAGATAAGTACATTTTCCTTCTTCTTCGGGTCATGACAGATTGGCTTGGAAGGAAAGCTTGGGTCACGTCTAGGAAGTAACTGCCAGTCATTTGTGTGTGTGGTTCACTGGAACATTCAGGCTTTCCCAGGGACTGGCTTGTTAATGGCTGAACAAGCTAAACGCCAATCAGGAGAAAACCATTTGTTTTCCATGAATACTTCTACTTCTTGTGATCTAGAGCCTTCCCTCAAATCTCATCTATTTAGGAAGGATTCGAGGACAATGGATTAATAGCATTAATATTTCCCTCTCTACCTCCTGGAGGGCTCACATTTTTCAGGAGAAGATGACATCAGTGTGAAACTTGCCCTTCTTAAGCTTTCAGAAACATGTCTCCTTATTTAAAGATTAGATTATCCTTCTCTACTGTTTTCCATTAGATTTGCTTCCTTTCTCCTTTTTGGGGAAGGCCAGCTCACTATTTTTAAAAGGTGATGGACCATGTCAGGATTTAGAAAGTGAAAGGAAAGAGATTGGTTTGGATTTTCTCAGTCTTTGTCTGCTCTAAAGCTCAATAAACTTCGAATGGTGACTGCAGGTATAAGGGTAGAGGAAGGCTTTTATATCCTTAGAAAACCTGCGTTTCAGTTGGATTACAGAGGTAGTCAGAAGATAGGGAAAAAGTTCCAATAGCACTTTGACTACTTTCCATGTCAAAGGATGTATATCAGCCGTATTCCATTGCTATGAGAATCAGCAAGTTTAAGTATTGATAAAAAAAATTTTAGGGAACACAATACAAGTTATCAAAAAATTGGATGAGTTTGTTGTAATAAAGACAGGACTGTATGTAGTTTATATTCAAGTTTATGGATTCTTCTGAATACTGAATAAATTGTCAAAATGGTACTGAAACTCTATGTGAAAGGCTCAGCCTAAATTCTGTTAATCTGGCTGATACATCTTTTTGTGATTTTAAAAAAAGATTCGGGAGGGGGGAGGGATAGCTTTAGGAGATATACCTAATGCTAAATGACGAGTTAAGGGGTACAGCACACCAGCATGGCACATGTATACATATGTAACTAACCTGCACATTGTGCACATGTACCCTAAAACTTAAAGTATAATAATAATAAAATAAAAATAAATAAATTAAAAAAATAAAAATAAAAAAATAAAAGGACTCTAAGCAAAAATTTTAAGCTCATTCCAGCACCATGATAAAGATTCTTTGGGACTCGATTATATTCATTTATTGTGTGGATCCCATGTAACCTGTCTTTACATTTTACAATGTACAATTTACAAAATAACACAGCATACACAGCACATCTAAAGCAGGTGGTAAAATGGAGATGTACCACTCTCATTGTGGGTTTATATAACACATAGGAATCTCCTTAGTCTATGCTTAAAATATGAAACTGAGCAAAAGTCATTGGTCAATATTTTTATGAGCATAGATTTCCTCTCCAGTTTCTTTATCAGTAATACATGCGATAAGATCAGAGTAGCCTGTGGCCACTCAATGGTTAACATATTAATTTATTAAAACTTTCCAATTTCAACCAGTTGGGTAGAACTGGAGAAGTTAGGGAATTTGAGGAAGTTTGGGATTTTTTTTTTTTTTTTTTGTGGGACGCTGCCAATTACGGAATTGATAAACTTGAATTCACACCCAGTGGTGGAGCTCATTCACCTTTTTCACAAAGTGAGTTTTCACTCTTTATTTCTGTGTACTTAGCCTAGGGCTCCCTTTCCCTTACCAGAGAGTTTTGCATATCAGAAATGATTGAGGAAAAAATAAAGTTATTATGTGCACTAGGAACTGAAGACAATGCCTGCAGCCAAGGTTAAGGAAAGATTGAATGAGGTATGGTACCATTACTTGTGTGTTATGACTACTCTCCAATTTGGAGAAATAAATACTGTGTAATAATCTATTATCAGATAGCCAGTGCTGCCCATCACCCTTTCTTCAGTCCTTTTTATTTGGGTACACAGATGTATCAAGGGAGGATAAATTAATTAACTATGCATAATTACCAAATTCTCTAAACACACGCAGACTTTACACAGTGTCTTTGCTGGACAGTGCAGGTTGTTGGTATAGATGGTAGATAGCCATCATCTAATGTAAATCTATTCACACAGCAGGGTCAAGTGAATTCGAATTCAAATGATGAACCCATAATATGTTCTCTAACGTGAAGCATTGTAAATTTCCTCACTGCAGAATGCAATAATGCCTTCGATATAAGGTATTCATCCCGACTATACTAATCACCATGGTGCATTTAGATATCCAGAGATACTGTATTTTGAGCATATAGGATTTATATAACTTTAAAATTTTGTGATTCGGTATTTTTACTTGGCTAGATGTATTAATTTGATTAAATGCACACGAAGACTTTCTCCCAATACCCAAAGAAAACTATTTGCATTTTTAAAAATTATCACAGCTTGTTATATAATTACAGCCTCTGGGGCTAGATTTCTTTAACAATGTCCCAGTCTCCTCTCTACTGCTTCTCTAATGACAATACACTTTCCCTTCAAAGTTTCCCAACCTATTGCTTTCTGTAACTCACCTCTTCCTATAAGAAGCAAGTTTGTTAGCTCATTAATACAGAACTTACAGAGAGGGTTCACTACATATCGATCTAATTAAAACGTTTTTGAGTCAGGACAACAATAATAATGGGATTAACTATTGTAATTTGTGCAGCCAAAGTATATACATAAATAGGCAATCTTTATTTTTCTATATTACTGGTGGAAAATGAATTTCAGACATTAGGACCTGGGAGAGTCGGGAGCTACAGCTGCTGAGCGAGTGCCCCTCCCATGGTTCTGGCCAGCAGCCCTGACATCCCTGCACAAAGTAATCACAGATCACAGCATTTAATCACTGAAAACAAGCACTCCAGAGGACAGCGGTGTCAATATCCCACTCTCTCATTATCTGTTTGGATTGCACATCCACACTGTCAGATAAACAGAGTGGAAAATTAAGATTAAAAATATGGTAATTTCATTTCAGGCAGCAGGCACCACTCACTGCCCCTATTATGCTATTGATTACCTCTGAATTCAATTTTTCTTTCAATGCAAACTTTAATCTGTTTGCTACCCAGCAATTCAACTCCCCAAGGGCTATTTGAGAGTAAGTAACCATTTAATCTGATGCTAACTGAAAAATCACCGTCCTTAATGAATTGTGTAAATCATTCAGCTCTAAAGCACCTTTGACTTCTATTTCATTTTTTATTTTCCACTCAATATAGGAAAGGATCGGCGTGTGAATAATTACAAAGTAGCAAGTATTTTTACATACAGCAAATATGATAAAAACCCTATTATAGTGGGGCATGTGTAATGAACAGTACTTTTTAATTTCAAAATAGCTATTCATTAAAAAAGAATGGGAGATTAAAAAGAGAGGCTCAAAGCTCAAGGTAAAAGTTGATAGACATTGTAATTACATGGTTAATTTCAAAGATTTATATGCTGTTATGATTTAAAAGGAATTTTTATGACCTGACATTTTCATTTGAGAAGATTTTTTATTTAAAATTAATCTTCGAGCTCCTATTCTTAATTATTTCTTGGCAAGCGATAAATGGTAATACAAAAAAATGCCCTATATTAAATTTTAAGCGGAATAAATGCATGCGAATTTTCTAAAAGCAATAAAGTGGTTTTTACTTATTTGAATTGCTTTACATTGAAATCCCCGGTTGGGGGAATTTGTGGGCGAGAGCTGGAAATTATTGGCCCATTTAAGGGAGCAGCAATCTTACTGCAGTGCAGCGTTTATGACACTTGAAAACAGATTGGAGAGTGGGTTTTGTTCGGGCGACTTGAGTGTCTTTCAAGTTGGCGTTAAGAGTTTTCAACAGGTCTCCTTCCCTGCCGGCCGGGACCCCGGGGGTCCCTCGGAGCAGGGCGGGTGGGACCGCTCGGCCTCCTTCTCTCGCCCGCGCGGGCGCCGCCACAGACCCGGAGCAGGCACCCGGCGGCCGCCGCGTGGGCTGCAGCTCAGCCTCCTCTGCGGGCGCCCGGCAGGGCTGCGCGGCCGAGACTCGGAGCGCCGGCGCCGGGGCGGCCGGGAGCTCTGTCATTTGGCAACTCCCTGCAGACTGATGACACGGCGCTTTCCATGGTCGAGCCCCACAAAGTGTAGGGCTGCGGGGCGCACCTGGCTGGGCTCCTAATTACCCGGCCTGGGACGCACGGGGCAGCCGCGGAGGGTGGCGCCTGGGGTCGGGCCGGGGTCCCCTTCGCCGCAGTCCCGCCCACCCGCAGCCTCCGAGGGGTCGCGGCCAGGGCGTTCTCCACAGGCTCGGCTACCTGCAGGGGTTCGCCACTGCAAGCCGGGCCAGTAGAAGTTTGGGGGCGAAGGCAGAGAGCATTTCCTCCCCGGCTTTTGGCGCCTCCACGCTGCACAGAGGCAGGGGCGACTCTGCAGGCCCCGTTTCCTCCATCCTGCCCTCCACCCCAGTTCCCCGCAGGACGTAGGCGCCGTCCCTAGCTCCCCCTTCTGTCCTCGCCCTAACACCGCAGGGCCTCTCCTGGGGATGTGGGGCCCTGCGTGCTTTTGGGGGCTACAAAAAGTGGGGGCCGTCGCAGAGCAGAGGGAAGCTAGGAGCGGGCAACGAATTGAATCCTGGAGACCCGGGAGGAGCGAGGCTGCTGCCGTCCCCGGGGAAAGGGGACTTCGGCGGGGATACCCCGTGCCAGGCCCTGCAACTCCTGGGCCCTCGGGAATGGGATGGGGGAGGCGCGGGGTGCGCGCAGCTCCCGGTGATGTTAAGGCGTCCGATGGAGACTTGGGTTATTTGCTTCGCGTATCCTCCCCTGTTCCTCTGCACCGAGCTCCTGGCTGCCGCTGCGGCCGCTATGTGCCCGAGGGGCGGCTCTGTAACCCGGCTCCAGGCATTTCTTAGGTTTCCCATCCCTGCCCTCCAAGCTCCCGGGGGCGCCCGCTCCGCTGCCCGCAGACAGGCGTCGTTCAAACCTCAGCTCTGCTCGGTCTGCATTCATGGACCCCAGATCTTCACCCTAGGATTTCCATCTCAGCATTTCACGTTCCCGGGGAAAAAGGGAGAGGGAGAATGAGAGATAACCGTGAGCGCCTAAGCAAGGGATTCCTTGCAGCTCCATTACGGGAGATGCCCTTTTGCTCTAACTCCCTGTAACCTAAGAAGAGGCTGCACAAAGCTCTGATCTCGGGGAGGAGTCTTGGGGTGGAAAGTACAAAAGTCAGTTGTGCCGGGCAAAAACTGAGGTTGAAATCTTATCCTGCACCCAGCTCTTGTTCTGAATTTCTGAACTTGAGCTAGTGAGTGTTATTTCAGGTTAAGAATAGTTCTGGGAGGGCGTGGGGTAGTGGGGAGGGTGCAAACTTCTTGCTTGATCCATTTCCACTCTTCAACCTTAAGGACTACCCATTTTAGCTTACAGGATGGTAAGCCCCCAAATCAAAACCCTTTCATTTACTCTATGGATTTCCACTTGCTCAGAGGTGTAACAGCTCTGTAGGCTTGGTTTTATCATTAAAAAAGAAAGAAAGAAAGAAATCAACATTAGCAAAGACTTATTTCATTCACTAAATATTTACTGAGCACCAGACACCGTGCTAGGCAGAAGCCGGTCACGGTTCAGGCAGTTTTTTAAAACATTTTATTTTGTTGGAAGCAATGAATGGCTGCATAACAATACTTAAGGTATTTTAAATGCATGCATTACTTCTCCAACTGGCTATAATAGCTTCCTTAGAACTCATCTGAGCTGTCCTGTCAACGACGGTTTAAAGACCGTGAATCCTACAGATTATCAACTACTAGGTACTGTCCAGAAGATGATCATCCGCCCAGAACTTGGGGCTCTGACCTTTTAAAATACATTCAAAACTGTAACCCTTATAGGTCATAATGCTGGAAATGTTGATGCATTCAGTGAAGAGCATATTTTGACTACTTTCATTTCTATATTGCCTACATTTTTAAAATTTTTTTATTTGCTTGTTCCAAAATTTCCAAAGGCCACATTCTCAGTGTGGTCCATGAGGCAGCATATTTTTCAATTTTAAAATATTGAATTATGTGCAGACCTCAAAAGAAACAGTAAACGTTTATTCTGATCTTTGCTTTAAAAACGCCTGGGCCAATTAATTTTTTAGCTGTTGATTTTTAAAGTAACACTTTCACCGAGAAGGAGGTGGAATGTCAAGAAGCTGAGCCCATTAGGTTTGCATTTTCTCAGTCTGAAAATGCATGCAAAACAGCGCATTTGTAAATGCAGACCTGTGACAGTATATGTAAATGGAATATTTAATAAATGCAAAGCCCCTTTAAAATAGTAACCAACAGTCTGACCTGTCAAATGTGACAAAAATACAGGTTTATGTTTATCCCTCTGTCTTCCCTTATGTCCAGTGAGTTGTATTGAAGTCTTATAATTTTGAAGATAGACTATTAGCACAGAAAAACTGAAACAGGCTTCCTACCATTACCCCCTATATTTTCTTGATTTTTTAAAAAATTATGTTTTTGTTGTTTAAATGATCATTTCTTCTGGCTTGGAAATTGGGAAATTGGGTGGCAGGAATCAGGGAGCAGGTTATCAGGAATACTAAAACCTTCCATGGAGAGGTTGCTACTCTGGCTTAATTCTTTTAATAGCGGGTGTTTTCTTCCCTCTGTTCCTCAATTACATTTTAAAAACAATCATAGGCAGGAGCATATATAAGACATAAATATCACTTTCCCTTGAGTTTTAAAATCTGACATTGGGAAACAGAGAATGGCATTAAAGAAGCTGTCCCTTCCAGTGTAACTGTTAGAGTTCATTTAGAGGAACGGGCCCAAATGGCTCTCCTGGTGAAACACTTCTGAATCAAAAGCTAGTCTGACTGTCAACCACTTGGACTAGGAATCACTTAGGGTTTCCCTTGGGAAAGGACTATGTTGGTAGCATTGATGGGAAAAGTAGTGACGGGATGGGGGGTGCATATAAGGAGTCCATATGGAGAAGCTGAGGAGCTCTGTGGAGGAAATCCCATGTATCAAAGCTCCTAAGAGCTGAGGAGAGCAGTGGTTACGCACTGGAAACATGTACTGAAAATTAAATGAAGAGTCTGTTCAGTGTTAGTTTAGATGAGGGAGTTCTCTTGCCCTTTGACAAGGAGATAGGAAAATCCAGGAGAAGTACATGAAAAAAATGTTTAAGATATGGGTATAAATTATACAAATGCTGGACATAAAGGGTAGGGAAGAGAAAAGAGATCAGGTATTGGGAGTCATTTATTCATGCATTTGTTCTGCAAATGTTTATTGAGCACCTACTAGCTCTAGCCACCGATCAAACCTTGGGAATGAAGACCGTTCCTGAATGGAGTTACATTGCATTTATTAAAATTAATGCCTCTCATTGGTTGCTACTGCTAGAGAAGAGAAAGAGTAACTCATAATTTACTAGGTGCTGACTCAGTGCTTTCCTTTAGGACTGCAGTGTCCCTCTGGCCAATGGAATCAGAGATTCCAAATGGCATTTTGTCCATTGAGTCATTCAAATTCAGTTCCCAAAGGTGGTCCAAACTCACCAACTTTCACATAGTTGAGAGGAAAATTAATATTTTCAAGGACCTACCCCTAGGCTGGGGGTATTTGAAATGTTAGTCCACTTAATCCACAAAATGATACCCATGAGGCTGTCATGCTTACTTTATTACAGATGAGGAAACTGCTCTCCCAGCACGAGACTCCATCCAGCTAATGTGTAAAGTTGCCTTACAAACTGCAAGGTGTGATGTAAATGTAAGGTATCTCTGTTAACCTTTAACTCAACTTATTTTTAAATATCAATTCTGACAATGGTGAAGTGACAAGACATGACCCTCATTTCATTATTGGCAATGAAATGATTTCTAAGCATCTTCCTCTTACTTTTTTTTCAGGTGAATTAATGTTATAGAGATTGTTCAAAATAATAATAATTTATCTATCTATAGATGTCTGTCCTGGTATAGGTTCCTGTCTCCAGATGGTCTGTGGGAAGAATTTGTGTTTTCAAGCTAGTATCTCTCATCCAGGCTCTGTGCGTGTTATTCTACTATGTTAAAGACTGGGGCTGGGGACGGTGGCTCATGCCTGTAATCTCAGCACTTTGGGAGGTGGAGGTGAGAGGATTGCTTGACCCCAGGAGTTGGAGACCAGTCTGGGCAAGAGAGTGAGAGCTTGTGTCTACAAAAATAAAAAATTAGCTGGGTACGGTTGTGAGTGCCTGTAGTCCCAGCTACTTGGAAGGCTGAGGTAGGAGGATTGCTCGATCTCAGGAGTTTCAGGTTACAGTTAGCTGTGATCATGCCAGTGCACCCCACCCTAGACAACAGAGCAAGACCTCATCTCAAAAAAAAAAAAAAAAAAAGGATTTCTTCCAATTAAACATTCTTTTAAAAATAACTCAGTTTGAATGAGAACATCATCTGAATCATTTCCAGCTACATACAGATTGCACCTTCTATACAACCCCACAGTTACAAACTAAATTTTCTTTATAATCACTTTCTGCAACTCTCAGAATAGTTAAGCATTACCTGAATATCAAAGAGCAACCTTGGGACAGAAAGGATTTTAGCAATTTAATTGCCAAACTCTAGAAAAATACAAACAAATCTTTGGAACCCAGCAAATGATATTGATGCATGGTTTCTCTGCTGGGCACGTCAATTTGCATGCAGTGACGTCACTGCCTTGAGCAAATTAATGATGAGCTCCTTGAGTGAACAAACGCTGAGCTTCTTCAAACTTATTCCATTGATACCCTTTTCTGAGGAGGTTGGAATCAACCCAATTGAAAGAATCAACTATGGACATTGCCAGTTTTGTAAAATGAACAGTTTGTCGAGGAGAATCAAATATCTCATAGCTAGTTTGAAAGGAAGGCAGATGTAATCTTGAATGATTCACATACATTTATAAGGTGTTAAAGGCATGAAAATTAATTTTAAAATATTTTTCTTTTTTGAAGATTTCTTGCTGATTACATTCCTCCACATGTACTTGTGGTATGAAGTGTCCATAGTAAAGGTTACTTTGCAGGTTGATCCTTTTTTCTTTTTTTTTTTTCTTGAGATGGAGTCTCGCTCTGTTGCCCAGGCTGGAGTGTAGTGGCACGATCTCGGCTCACTGCAACCTCCGCCTCCCGGTTCAAGCAATTCCCCTGTCTCACCCTCCTGAGTAGCTGGGACTACAGGCATGTGCCACCACGCCTGGCTAATTTTTGTATTTTTAGTAGAAACGGGGTTTCACCATATTGGTCAGGCTGGTCTTGAACTCCTGACCTCAGGGGATCCGCCCGCCTCGGCCTCCCAAAGTGCTGGGATTACAGGCGTGAGCCACCGCACCTGGCTGCAGGTTGGTTCTTAATCAGTGTAGTTGAGCCTTAGTCTAACAAGTCAGTCTGCTTCCAAAACCATATTAATCCTTTTCAACAGCCATCTGAAGCTAGGAGTTTTCTGTCAACCCAACAATATGTTCTCATGAAAGCCTTTAGTTTGTACAGTGTGTTGCAATTTACAAAGCACATCCACAAACGTTCTCTTGTTTTGGTCCTTACTATACCTACTACGAAGTTTGAAGGGCTGCTGGTGTTTTCTTCCATTTGCAAGTGGAGACAGAAAGCACCTAAAATTCAGAGAGATGCCGTGACTATTTCGTAGTAAGACAGCTAGGGAGTGCTGGAGCCAGTACATCTCCTTCCAATTCCAGTCATCTCTCCACTAACCACCCTACCTCTGCAAGGAAATCAGTTGCAGTTCTACATTGAGCTGTCAACATTTCCATTTAAAAGTTCCAAGATCTGCCCGAACATATAAATGGTGGCATTATCAAGCTTTACTAACAGAAAGAGGAAAGTTCAACTCTCCATTTCCCCTGAGACCTTTTAAAGTGACCTTTAGTTCTTCAAGTCATCTTTTATTTCTGGCCAGATAGCGTAATATACAATCAGTGCCTGAAGGAGCCGTGTTTATTTTCAGTCAGCTTAAACGCCTCCTTTTACTCTCTGGGATATTTCAGGTTCATGCCCAAAAGCTGCTTAGCTGTCCAGCTGTTGGTCTATTGGTCAGTGGGGGTGAGTGAATTATGCTAAAATAGTGCCAACTTAGCAGAATGTTAAGGAATTATTCACAGGAACAAAAATATTTAAAGCCTGGATTCCACTGGGCATATGTATCTGATGTTGGATGTTGATTTTTTTTTTACAGTTACTTAAAGAGATTCTCTTTTTTCCTTTTCTTAAATATGCAACTTTAGCTGGTCTGTCTCCATCAATTTAACACTTTTAAGGAATATCCCATATCCCTGACATAAGATGATAGACACTGCTGATCCTGTATCCAGCTGCATCTGTAGCATCTCGGCCTCCACCCGGGGTGTTAACCAGATTATTTTTCTATCACTCTTGCCCACACTGAATGTGCTGAATACTATATCTCTCAACTGGCTAGCCCACTCTCACAGCCTGAGTCTCTATTATCGGCAGCCACAGCATGCATATGTTTATTTAGTTTCCATTCCTTAGGGAATCCTCTGTGCTCTTCCTTGAGTAACACAATATTTGGATTTTCCCTTTTCTGTTACATCTCCTGAAATACTCATCTTTGAATGTATATTCAGAATGGTTACAGAAAGCTTTCCCACAACAGTAACATGCCCCTGCCTGCTTTGAATTCTGGCACACAACAATGCAATTATTTTATGCATGCTTGCCTTGTGTCTCCTGGCTGCTTTTAGTCTCAGTGCATCTCTTGCTGCAGTTTCCATAAGCACAGCGGCTCACAAGCTGTTCTAAAATGTGCACCCTTCTTCATTCCAAATCTTGCCCTGTTCACTTCGGATGTGCATTTTTAGAGCAATCCTTTGGTGAAGCCAATAGTTAACAATTCCTCAGCTGCCAATAATCGGGACAGTTCTGTAAACCATCTTCTATGAAGTGGCAGATTTATATTTGAACGTTGAATCCTTTAGTATAGACAATAACAGAGGAGCTAAAATGCCATCGAGAATTATGGCTTGGATGTGGCAGGTGTGCAGTAAACAGTGGCTTTTGTATAAACAGTGTGTCTCATTACAGGGGCAAACTCAGGATTAAGAAAGACAGGCAGGAACTGGGGGTACCTTGTCTTAGCCCAAAATACCCCCAAAATGGTGCAATACATCTTTTCTTTCCAATGGAATCTGTAAGATTACAAACTTATTCCAGCGTTGTTTAAAAATAACTATTCTCTATTCCTATTTGTGTTTTTCAGACCCCTGTAAAATTGTTGTAGGCCCATGCAGGCTCGACTCTATTCACCCTGTTGATTAGGCTCCTTTGAAAGAGAGGAGTTGATGAGGTAGAGAGCTGAGATATGATTTTGTTGACTTTCTAGCTAAAGTTTCTTAGGAACAAGTGAGGCTTTTGCCAGCTGTGATCTACCCAGGAGAAGGCAGGACAAAAAATATCTGAAGCACAGGAAGCTTTCTCTGACTAAACACTCCAAACAGGGAACAGGGTTGCCTTTCCCCAGCAGCAGATTCCTGCAAGGAGCTCAGCTTACTCTCTTAATTAGGGATAATTTGTACGTAGGCTTGGGAAGAGGCATGTCAAAGCCTTTGACAAGTCATTTTCAAGATTCCCATGTTAGAGGCAGAGTAAAGGAGGCACCAAAAGGTCAAGCAATTTGCCTAAGGTCATGGATGAAGTATATCTTTTCATCCGTGTTTTCACAGCACCTGGAACTGCAGGAACAATGATGTGTTCCCACAGAGCTAGGAGAAGGAGGAGAGGGTAAAAGGAAGAGACTGGTGGACACATTGCTAAGACCAGAGATAAAATAACCAGGGCAGCTTGATACCAGGAAAAAGAGGTCCACGTAGAACCTGCCTTTAAGTGGGCAGTGACTGACTAGTAACCAACCATGTTTACTCAGAGAAAGGAAATAACAGAATATTCACTGAATTATTCAATATATGTTTTACCAAATGACTGCTATGTAAATGGCATTGAACTAGGCATCTTGTGGAGAAGTGCAAAAAAAATATTAAATTGGTCTTCTAGGAGCTTTCCACATAAGTGGGAAAACAAGGCATATAAGCATAACTAAATAAGTGTATAGCACCCAACCATGAAGCCCCACTGCTGAGTGTAATTACTGGGGCATAGTAGATGCTCAATAAATGTTCCCTGAATTAATAGTTATTCACTCACTACCAAGCTTGAAATTAAACTCTGCCAAGGTATTTTTGTGTTTGATTTGATTGCCTAAAGTTTATATAGGCAGGTTTTAAGGAGAGGTAAAACTGACTTTTAGAGTAAGTTTTAAACACTTTTTTTACCTTTAATTTTCAAATAACTTCTGAGATTCAAAAAAGTTGCAAATACAGTAAGACAATTCCTATATATCTGTCATCTTCAGATGTTAATATCTTACATAACCACAGAACTATTATCAAAGCGAGGAAATAAACATTGTTACAATACTATTAACCTATCCACAGATCTTTTTCAAATTCTACCAGTTGTCCCATGAATAAGATACAATTCAGGATCACACGTGGCAATTAGTCAATTAGTAGCTTTCTTACACCTTTGCAGTCTGGTTCAGGCTTTCCTTTTCTTTCTTGTCCTTGATACTTTGAGGACTGGCCTGCTATTTTGTAGAATGCCCCTCAATTTAGATTTGTCTGATGTATCCTTTTAAATAAGTGTGTGTCCTTTTTGGCAAGAATGCCACAGAAGTGATGTTGTACCCTTCTCAGAACATCATATCAAGAGGCACATGATATCACTATGTCTCATAACAAGGTACAGTGGTATCTGCCAGGTTTCTCCACTAAAAAGTTACTATGTTTCCCTTGTAATTAGTAAGTTTCCTATGGGGATATTCTTTGAGACTATTCAAATATCCTGTTTCCTATTTTACTTTCACCCACTAATTTATCATCCACCTATATGATTCTTGAATGCAACAATTATTATGGTATTTGTCAATGGTAATTTTCTATTTCCTCCCACATTCATTAATCAGAATTCTGCTGTAAAAAAAAAAAAAAAGCTTTCTCTCACCCCATTTATTGAATGATTTTTAAAGAGTGGGATTTATGAAGGCACAGTGCATGGGGAGGAAAGAGTGAGCACCATGAGAGTCATGATGACAAGGTTGTTTGGGTGCAACAAAGAAAAGAGACAGGGCTGGGCATAGTGGCTCACACCTGCAATCTCAGCACTTTGGGAGGCCGAGGCGGGCAGATCACCAGGTCAGGAGTTCAAGACCAGCCTGGCCAACAACATCGGTGAAACCCTGTCTCTACTAAAAATACAAAAATTAGCCAAATGTGGTGGCGCGCGCCTGTAGTCCCAGCTACGGGGGAGGCTGAGGAAGAAGAATTGCTTGAACCCAAGAGGTGAAGGTTGCAGTGAGCCAAGATCACACCACTGCACTCCGGCCTGAGCAACAGAGCAAGACTCAATCTCAAAAAAAAAAAAAAAAAAAAAAAGGAGCGCGAGAGAGAGAAAGAAGCTGGGCCTGGGATCAGAAGAGTTATTTCTGAGAGTAGAAAATGAGAGAGAGAGAGAGAGAGAGAAGCTGGGCCTGGGATCAGAAGAGTTATTTCTAAGAGTAGAAAATGAAAACCTTTTAACAGTTTCTGAGCATGCAGGAACACAATCAAAGGGATGGTCAAATATGGGCACATTAGGTAAAATGGATGAGAGAACCCTGGCAACTAGTACAAGGTACTTGAGGACAGGTGGAACTGGAGAAGAATGAGTTAGTTCATAAAAGGAGGAAAGGATTATTCTTGTAGCCCAATGACAATTTGTGCAAGAAGAATGGTTCCTGGTGGTGACTAGACAGGTGGAAAATGCTGAGGATTTTGTGGGAAAATACAAATAATACCCCTTGAGTTAGAATTTGCTTAACCTGGTAAAGCACCCATGAGATGTTCTGGAATCTGAGAAATGAAGGAGAGTCAGCAGAGTGTTGGCAGGCAGGGCCTTCCTAAAATCAATCTTGGGGGACATTGACTATTTCTTGATGCTTCCTGAGCCAGAGTGAACCATGGTGTCATGACCAGGTAACGTTGGGTAGGCCAAAACTACTCCTGAGAGCGTTTAGTGATTTACCTAACTTTCTGCACTATTGTAAAAGAAGAAAGAAAATGTCCAGGTCTACTGCAATATGCTGCTTCCCCGACCCCACTGTCCTAATGAGCCTAGCACCTGGGCATCTACTGTGTGTGCAATCATCCCTGCAGTGAGCAGGGAACATGGTGAGTTGGAGGCTGATTCTCATTTAATCTTCTCCTCTGGCCTCTCCCCAGAAATCTGGTTTGATCAGCCCTTGTGTCTCTCTCCCAGTATCTTGGCAGGGCCAGTCCTAGTTCCCCATGAAAATATTTTTGAAATAATGGCTTGCGGGACAAAGTGAAACCACTTTCTGTTCTTTCTTTGGTTGATGAGGGTAGTGATCACTTCATTAAATCCCTGTCCTGAGCCTTGGAATGTCACCAGAGCATTAGCCCGTTTTCACCTTGAGCTAATGGGCAGTGGTGGCCTGAAGTGGCATCTCTCTCCTTTCTCTAATCCTTAATCAAGGGCTGTCCCTAATGAAGGGGCCATAGAAGAACAGGTCTCTCAAACTGGCATCCTAGCAGCAGTGAGATCACCAGAGAAAACCTCCCAGAATCTTCTTTGAGTCATCAGCTGTGGGGGTACCAGGGTACTGGCCTGAGACCTGAAGCAGACGAGAGAAACAGCTGCCTGACCACTGTACAGAGATTGAATTTTCTCTTCCAGAGATTGAATTTTCACTTTCTTACTGAGGGAAGGTACAATGCTATTGGTGAGCAACAAGTTTCCAGATTCAGCCCTACCTGTGTTCAAATCACAGCTCCACCATGGTGACCTCAGACACGTCATGTATTCTACACCCCTTTTTTCCCAACAACAAAACAGCACTTGGGTAGCACTCGATGAATGGCGGGAATGACCAATATTATTGGTGAAACCGGACATTCCATGACAGTGTTTCGATGCTCCTTGGAGTATAGTCCAGTAATCTGTTTTCTTTTCTCATGATTACTCATCTTACCTTCTTGTACTACTGAAATTGACTTTAATTCTGTTATTCTCAGGAAATCGGATAATGTCTCTTAGCAAGAATATTAGGCATATAGGTACAGATTATTAAGATGACATCTATTTAAAATGTCACAATAGTGTATTTAGGTATTAGCAAATAAAAACCAAACTTCAACAAGCCAAAACCACTCACAACAGGCAAGTGAAACTGTGCTTGACTGCTGTTTCTCATTATACTCATTTGACCCTTGCCTAATTCAACCGGTGTCTTGGTGAATCATTCTGGAGGGCCACACTACAATATGTACTTTGTTCCTTTATTCTTACAAATGCAGTTTAAATTGTTTTTGATAGTTCTTAATAGCATATATTATCTAAATAATGATGACCTAGTATGATGAGACCTTACTGAAGATCATTGTTAAGTCTTGCTGAGAAGTAGGATATGACTGCCAAACTTTTTATAAGACTTGTAGAGTTATGCGGCTAAAAGTAAGGTGTGCCAAGACTCAGTAGTTCAAGACAAATATGTAAGACTGTTAGAGACGGTGGATACTGGAGGAAGATCTGAGGAAAGAAGTCAGTGGACTGAAAGTGTTGTTGAGGGAACCAGTGCTAAGAATCTCACAGAATTTTCGTGAAAAGAAGCACTTGCATTAATCATGTACTGTGATTCCCTTAAACTAAGGGTAAAAGTTTTGTCTAACCCAAATATATGCCTCAACTGAACGAGTGTGTGTGTTTATGGTTATTCTAATTACACATGGATGATCAGAGCAAAAACAGAAGGTGTAAGGACTGCTCCTAAGAACCTTCACCATTAAGCAAGACTTGAAAAAGCCCAAGCATGTACGGAGTTTGGAACCTTGCCCTGAATATTTTTCAGGATTCGATTGAAATATCCTCCTTGACAGCGGGTTTCTCTTACAGCCTAGAGAAAGAATTTATTGGCTTGGTTAATAGGGCAGTTAATATCCAGAATGGCTCTGGGTGAAGAATGAGATATGCTCATCTCTTGAGTTTCTCCCTAAAAAATAATTTGTGGTGAGGTACTCTTGCTCAGCTTCTGAACATGTGCCCACTAAGCCCTTGGAGAGTAATAACTTATGCCAGGCAGGTTGAAAACAATATTGTTTTCACTATTTTATTACATGTGAATGTCCTGGTGGGTGGCAGAGTGATTAAAACTTTCTATGGTCTAATTTATTTTCATAGCGATTTGCAAGGCTGCTCTGGCATCTCTACATTCCTTATAATTTGGGCGTTTATTACATACTTTACAAGGCACTTGAGTAATATGAGATCAAACTTAAAAGTGGTATTGTATATATAGAAACTCTATTAATAAAAATTACTAAGTAGTGCTATTTGTTTATAGTAAAAGGAAACTAGCTTATAAGCAAGACGGAAGATTCCTCTGTGCATAATGACTTAATTAGCAATTTAGAGGTTAGTTTTTCTTGTTTAGGTATCTGAGTGACTGATTTCTACCAAATTCACTGGGCAAACCTCTCTCAATTAGTAATCTGTCCTCCACTGCCCCAACTCAGGTATTTTTGATTTGGACACATAAGTCTCTATATAAGTTTTGTAAAACCTATGTTAAGATAGGTTTTCAAATCACTGTCCTACAGAATGTTGATCTGGTCAATGCAAGCACCGTGTTGACAGTGACGACTGTATTGCAGCTATATCTCTCATCCCTTTGATAAAACAAGTGGATTAAGCTGAGCCCCAGTTGTCTCTCTGTGCATGTCTCTTTATTTTATTTTATTTATTTATTTATTTATTTATTTATCTATTTATTTATTTATTTATTTATTTGAGATGGAGTCTCACTGTGTCGCCCAGGCTGGAGTGCAGTGGCATGATATCAGCTCACTGCAAGCTTCGCCTCCTGGGTTCACACCATTCTCCTGCCTCAGCCTCCCGAGTAGCTGGGACTACAGGTGCTCACCACCATGCCTGGCTAATTTTTTGTATTTTTAGTAGAGATGGGGTTTCACCATGGTCTCGATCTCCTGACCTCGTGATCCACCCACCTCAGCCTCCAACAGTGCTGAGATTACAGGCATGAGCCACTGCACCCAGTCTGTGCATACCTCTTAAAGCTTCATGTTCCATCAAAGAACTTTTACTATTCCTCTCAAATACTGAACCTGGTAAAATAACTGGAATCTAGAGTGATCTCTTCATTTGACATGATTCACAAGCAATCAGCATTGCCATCCTTCCAGTCTCATCACCTTTGCAAAAACTAAATGCACAGGTAATGCTGAGTGGACACTACCACAGCCAGTGGGGTGACTAGGAACAGATACAACCTGGGTTTGAAGTCCAGAGCCATTTATTTAGTGCACGCTTGTTAAGTCCTCCTTGCAAAAGATTTAAAACAAACTGGTTCTCAAAGTGTGGTCCTCAGACTAGCAGCATCAGAACCACGTTACGAATGCAAAATGCATGTCCCATCCTGGATCTACAGACTACAGAGCCCCTGGGATTGGGGCTCCACAGCCTCTGTGTGATTCTGGTTCACACTGAAGTCAAACTACTGATTTAGAGGAATATTTCCCCATAAGGTGCTAGAAGTAAATCTGTTCCTCGTTTGGACCTTTTCTAATGGCTTATCTTGTTAGGGAGTATTTTGTCACTAAGATTTCTTTTTAATAGCAAACTAACCCTGTGTCCAAAAGCTAAGACCCTAGGATTAAAAAAAATTCATGTGAGATTTTGTCCACTTCTACGTGTTTTCTTAATACTCAGCTTATTGTACCTAATTCAAATTTATAATGAATTCATCTTGGCCAATTCCCATTTCTAGACTTTAAACACTTTCCAGAGAAATGTTGACCTAACCCATCGTTTTTTCTTCACAAATAATTAAACATTCACCCATTAATTCTGTGACTAAGCCAACTCATTTTCCATCCTCAAAGGAAATTTAAAAAACAAAATTTAATTAAAGAAATAAATGGCAGAAAAATGTCACAGACCACATACATATTATATACTAACAGTCTAAGAATCAGAAAAATTTATCTAGGATCTTTCATGGAATTTCTCATCATCCTGTCAGTTTTACATGTTTATGTGTAATGTACAAAACCAAACATTTAGTTATTATACAGCTCAGTCTCGATGAGAGGTTATTTGAAGAAACACAGAACCTCATCAATGAGATCAGTAATCCCATTTCCCAGATGAGAAAAATTGAGGCACTCTAAGGTTCTTTGGACATAAACATTAGCCAAAATTCTCCCTTGGTTAACTCCAAATGAAAATCCCTTTAAGCCATATTTCTAACTCATGTACATGTGTACATCAGATAAATTATAAGAGTCTCTATCTCTAATGTTTATGAAAAACTTCAGATTATTCATGTGCACGGTTTGAGATTTGAATGTAATCATTATTATTGATCAGTATTTATTAAGCAGCTAGACAGGACAAAACACTGACCTTTAGTTTATGGGAGTGACAAAAGAAGCAAGAATTTTGATCTGTGGTCTGAAGAGTCTAGAGGAAATGGGGGCAAATGTAAATGAAATCTATATATAAAATATACATGCGACCTGTATACACACAAGTGATAATGCAAATAAGCATAGATGCATAGACTTGAGTGGCAGAGAGAGACAGTGCTCACCAATATTCTATTTCTGTGATGGTTAATATTGAGTGTCAACTTGATTGGACTGAAGGATGCAAAGTATTGTTCCTGGGTGCATCTGTGAGGGTGTTGCCAAAGGAGATCAACATTTGAGTCAGTGGACGGGAAGAGGCAGACCCACCCTCAGTCTGGGTGGGCACCATCTAATCAGCTGCCAGCTCGTCTGAAATAAAGCAGGCAGGAGAAAATGGAAGAGCAGGCTTGCTGAGTCTTCCTGCCTTCATCTTTATCCCATACTGGATAATTCCTGCTCTTGAACATCAGGCTCCAAGTTCTTTAGGTTTTGGACTCTTGGGCCTACACCAGCGGTTTGCCAGGGGCTTTCAGGCCTTCAGCCACTGACAGAAGGCTGCACTGTCAACTTTCCTACTTTTGAGATTTGGGGACTTTGACTGGCTTCCTTCTCCTCAGCTTGCAGATGGCCTATTGTGGGACTTCATCTTGTGATCATGTGAGTCAATATTCCTTAATAAACTCGCCTTTATATATACATCTATCCTATTAGTGCTGTCCCTCTAGAGAACCCTGACTAATACAATGTCCTTCCCACATTCTCCAGGATTCCTTGCAGTTACACTGGCCACGTGATTGATTCTGATTAGCTGTGGGCACGGACCAAGGCAGCTGAGATCCAGGGTGGCTTCTCTATCTCCCTTTCCCTGTGCTTTGGTAGCTTTGGAGGCCACATATTACATGTGGTATATTTGCAAAATGGAGGGGAGCTGCCCAACCCACCTAGGACTTGATTTGAGAGAGAAATGAAACATTATTGTATTAAATCTGTGAGATGTGAGGATCTGTCTATTGCAGCACCTGGTGTTAATTACCTTGGCTAATTCAACCTGGAAGTGAGATGCAGTGCTGCACATTTGTGCTTACCTTCCAGTTCACACATCCCTCATTAGGAATGCCCTCCACCTCCTCCCTTGTTCATGTAACTGAATCCTAATCTTTTAGGACCTAAGGCAAATGCCAAGTCATTCATTCATTTATTCATTCATTCATTCATTCAGCAAATATTTTTGCACATCTAGTATGTGTCAGGTATGCATTCATTCTTAAGAATTCAACTAAGACACACAGACTTATGCCGATTTCACAGAGCTTACACTGCAGCAGGGAGGAAGGAAAATCTAACAAGTAATTCTAATTCAGGCCCCAAGAAGTAATTTCTTTCTTCCCTGAGCTTTGGCAGGCAGTCTGACACACCCAACACGTTCTAACCCTGTTACTATTATTGTTTGTGGCCATTGTCTCTTTCCCACCAAGTGGTGAACTCTTTAATGGTAGGGATTTTATCTTCGTTTTCTAAGACTCATCCACAGCTTTTTGTACACAATTACTGATGATATATATGGAGGGATATGTTACATGTATGAAAGCAATTGCTAGAATTATTTCTGAGAATTAAAATTAGTTGCGGGTATATCAAAGAAGGCTTTATGGTGGCTTTTATGATGGTGCTCTAACAATTCATAATTACTTTTCTCTTGTGTACTTGGCACATAGGAAGCACTCTATAAATATGTTGAATGGATAGACTGAATGAATGGGCTTCCCTGCTTTCTTATTGATTGATAGCTCTCCTGAGTGAATGAATTTCTACCGTACGGTAACTTCAGTAATTGAATGAGGAGACATGCCATGCATTTTTGTGGCAAATAGAGACATTTCCAAGTCCATAGAACAGCAGGAATATTTGACTTTTTTTTTCAACATCTTGAAAAATCAATAGGTTTATATTGTTTCTGGCCATTTAAACCAACTCAAATGTAATTTTCTTTATAAATTTGAACTCATTTGGCAAAGTTAAAAGGGATCCGGTTTAAAGTTAGTGAACTTACATAAAGTATAAATGGAGGTCTTCTTAAGATTCTGCTAACTTAAAAATCTTTTCCTAGATTGAAAGAATGTGTTGACTTTCACAGTGATTTAATAAGTTCAATTTTCCAAAGCTTCTATCTTTCATAAAGAGTAAACTAAAAACTAAAAGAGAATGAGATCATTGTATTTTTACACTAAATTTAATTCCATTTCAGTTTACTAAAATGCTTTACTAAAATGATAAAACAATTGGGAAAAAAATGTATTTTTACTTTGATTTTTTCCCACCACCTCTTAATTTCTGTTGAGGACCACCAAAGACATGCCATCATTTTGTATATTTTCTTATTCTGTTTTGTCATTGTTGTTTTAACCATGCTGTGATATTCTACATGAAATTTCTAACCATTAGGTAGTATCACATGGGGTATTGGTTAACTAGCCATTTGCATATATTGATTTATATTTCTAACACTAATGTTTTTGCTTTTGAAGCATTATTTACCCTGGATCTTAAATTTCTGTAAGTAGTGATTATGCTACTAAGATTGGATTTGTTCTTATATAGAGATTACCCTTATTCTCTAATAACACTATTTAATAAATATCAAATAGAAACTACTGTTTAAAAAATAAATAAAAAGCTCAGATGAAGCAGAAAGTATAACCTGGCAAGATGAAGCAAATGTAAGTTATAGAGACAATTAAAGAGAAATAAAAGAGAATACAGAGAGTATCCACTCATACTTCCATGAATATTTAAGTTGTTTCCATGTCTTGGCTATCATGAAACACGCTGCAATGAGCATGGAAATGCAGATATGTTTATGAGGTGGTGATTTCCTCTCCATTCGGTATGTGCCCAGAAGGCTCACTGGGTGGTATGGCAGTTCTGTTTTTCATTTCCTTAGGAACATCCATACTGTCTCCCATAACAGATGCAGCAATCTATGTTCCCCTCAACAGTGTATTAGGGTTCCCTTTTCTCCAGACCCTCACCATTTGTTATCTCTTGTCTTTTTGAGAATAGCCATCTGTATAGATGCGAAGATTTTTAAATGTGGTATATATGCACAATGGAATATTATTCAGCTTCAAAAAAGGAGAGTCTGCCATTTGCCACCACATGGATGGATCTGGAGGACATTATGTTAAGTGAAATAAACCAGACACAGAAAGAAAAATATTGCATGATCTCACTTATATGTGGAATATATATATTTTTTAAAGCACTCAAATGCACAGAGAGAGAGAGAGTTGTTATCATGAGAGGGGTGTCAGGTAGGGACAGGAAGGAAATGAGAGATCTAGTTGAAAGGATACAAAATAGCAGATATGTAAGATAAACAAGTTTAGAGGCCTAATGTACCACATCAGCACTAAAGTTGATACAATTATATTGTATTATATTTCTAACACTAATGTTTTTGCTTTTGAAGCATTATTTACCCTGGATCTTAAATTTCTGTAAGTTGTGATTATGCTACTAAGATTGGATTTGTTCTTATATAGAGATTACCCTTATTCTCTAATAACACTATTCAATAAATATTAAATAGAAACTACTGTTTAAAAAATAAATAAAAAGCTCAGATGAAGCAGAGAGTATAACCTGGCAAGATGAAGCCAGGTTATACAATTATATTGTGTTAGGGATTTTTGTTAAATAAGTATATTTTAACATCATGTTCTAAACCTCAAATATATACAATTTTTGTTAAAAAATTAAAAATAAAAAGGGCTGGGCATGGTGGCTCACACCTGTAATCCTAGCACTTTGGGAGGCCAAGGTGGGTGGATAACCTGAGGTCAGGGGTTCGAGACCAGCCTGGCCAACGTGGTAAAACCCTGTCTCTACTAAAACTACAAAAATTAGCTGGACATGGTGGTGGGGGCCTGTAATCCCAGCTACCCGGGAGGCTGAGGCAGGAGAATCACTTGAACCCGGGAGGCAGAGGTTGCAGTGAGCCGAGATGGGGCCACTGCACTCCAGCCTGGGTGAGAGAGTGAGACCCTGTCGCAAATAAATAAATAAATAAAATTTTTAACAAGATAGAATAGGAAGTAATAGTAATAATGCATGCTAATTACCTATACCTTTTAATTAATGGAGTTGTTTATCAGGCTTCCAATATCCAGGCAGGAGTCTCTTCTATTCTTTTTGGAGGCGTACTATCTTGCAAATTTAGTGTTAAGTGTGGAATGAACCCAGTGATCTCCACGTAATTCATAGGAGCCCTCCTAAGACTAAAGATTCATTTTAATTGAAGATGTTAATAAGACGTATATTTTGCCAGTGTCGGGCTCTGTCACCCAGACAGGAGGGCTGGAGTGCAGTGGTGTGATCACAACTCACTGCAGCCTCAATCTCCTGGGCTCCAGCAATCCTCTCACCTTAGCCTCCCAAAACAAACAGCTGGGACTACAGGTGCATGCAGCTTTTTTTTTTTTTTTTTTAGAGACAGGGTCTTGCTATGTTGTCCAGGCTGGTCTCAAACTCCTAGCCTCAAGCAATCTGCCCGCCTCAGCCTCCCAAAGTGCTGAGATTATAAGCAAGAGCCACCGCACCTGGCCAACCTGGTCTTTGATGTTGCTTGATCTTTTCACATAACTTGCTGTCTTGACTTTGGCCGTTTTCAATGGTGTGACATGGAATGAATTAAAACTATCTTGGGTGAATGTGCAGGAAACAAGTCAGATCTTTCTAAACACTTACTTCTATAAATACAGGAATTAAATTGTTTTCCTCCTGAAGAGGTCTACTGAAAGAGGCTCAATTTAATTCAGATTATTTCAATTCAAATCAATATAAAATAACTTTTGGCCGGGCGCAGTGGCTTATGCCTGTAATCTCAGCACTCTGGCAGGCCAAGGCAGGTGGATGTGCTGAGAGAGGGCAGTCCTCTCCTGTATGAATGATTGAGTCCCAGAAACTTTGAATGGAGGCTTGCCAAGAGATTCCGCACTGTAACTCTGTCCATTCCGCACTGTAACTCTGTCCTCAAATGCCCACCAGGTAGAGGGTGTGGCCTGGAAAACCGTTTGCACATAATCATTTTCCATTCAGTCATCATAATAAGTACAGTTCCCACAGTTGGTTGATTAGGGTTGTTTGGGCCACTGCAAAAGGGCTCTGCTTCTGCCTGAAAATGATCCCTAAGCTTCCTTTCTGGTCTTCCCCTTCTGTCCCGATCATGAAGCAAGCTAGCAGTCATGGAACACTTTATGAGTTTCCAAAGGGTACTGTAACAATTGATCATGAATCTGATGGCTTGAAACAATGGAAATTTATTCTCTCACATTTCTGGCCAACATGGCGAAACCCCATCTCTACTAAAATACAAAATTATCCAGGTGTGGTGGTGCATGCCTGTAATCCCAGCTACTTGGGAAGCTGAGACAGGAGAATTGCTTGAACCTGGGAGGTGGAGGTTGCAGCAAGCCGAGATCGCGCCATAGCACTCCAGCCTGGGCAACAAGGGTGAAACTCTGTCTCAAATAAATAAATAAATAAATAAATAACTTTTTAGGTACATAATATTTTTCAGGTGTTTGAGGAATGAATGGATTCATTAAAAGCCTAGATGGCCAAATCAGGCACTTCAGTTTAGTAGATCATAGAATCCCAGACTTTAAAAACTGGAAGGAACAGTAAACAGCTAACTACATCTGTGATTTATAGGTGAGTAAGCAGAGGCCATAGTTAAGCAATGACACATGTTAAAAGTCAACAGCTAGTAAGTCAGCTTGAACCAAAATCTCAGGCCCACACCAAGTCCAGGGATCTTTCCATAGGTCAGTCCTCCTTTTATATCTTGAGTAAAATCTATCTTGTGTGAAGTCACCCTTCTAACTGTGTTTTAAACTCTCTGCTAATAGGGCCATGATTAACAATGACATATCCACTCAATGGAGTATTACGCAGCCATTAAAGATAATATTTATGAAGCTTGTGTAATAACATAGAAGAGTGGCCAGGGAGTAATAATACGGGAAGAAGCAGGAAATAAAGCTGCATGTATAGCTTAATGGCAATGCTATTAAAAGCCTTTACATAGAAACAAAAAGTGGAAAAAAATTAGAAAGTTATTTGCACTTATATTTGAATGGTGAGGCTAGCAAAAATTGTTTCCCCTATTCCTACTCTCCAATATTTTAAAAGCTTTAGAGATATACACACTTTTAAGGTGGAAAAGTGAAAACAACTCTTCTGCCATATTCAAAGATAGTTAAGCCAAAGCCCTTTCGCTGTGGGTCTGAAGATGTTTCTAGAGCAGAATAAACACTCAAAAACAAAGACGAACAAACCATCCACTGGAGGAGTTGGAGTGAGGGCACGAGTGGTGCTCTCCTGAGCTTTCTTTTGCAGGGAGACAGGCAGGGTATGAAGTAGTCGGGCCATTGGAGGCAGGAGGGCTTTCTCCACCCAGTGTTCAGTCTGAGCCATGGAAAAGAAGAGTGATTAAAAGGCACAACAGAGAGAAGCTCTCCCTAACACCAACCAACAAAGATCCTCTCCCAGCACCAGGGAGCAGACTTGAGCAACAAGCTCACTTGTGCGTGCACAGTACAAGAAGGCTCCTGACCCTAAGAAATGAAAAAGCCTAATTAAAATGGCGAAACCCTATGCTTCACTGCACCACTCAGCTACTCATTTAAATCACTATTATGAAACATGTATGAACTCTTACTATTTCTCTGCAAATGCTGATCTAGAACACCTTTCGTGGATCACCCCTTTCAGTCAATACAGCAGATTCCCACTAGAATCTACCTTAACAACTATGTTGGGGCATAAATGAAATAAACTGCACATATTTAAAATATGCATTTTGAAACATGCATTTTGAAGTTTTGATTTGTTTATACACCCATGAAACCACAGCCACTATTAAGATACCAACATTTTCATCATTCCAAGTTTCCTTGTGCCCTTTCCCTTCAACTCTGTCTAAACCCTTCCACCACCCCCAGGCAACCATTCATCTGCTTTCTGTCACTATAGATTCTTTTTCATTTTCTAAATATGTATACAAGTGGAATTACATAGTATGTATTCTATGTCTGGTTTCTTTAACTCAGAATAATGGCTTTGATATTCATTCAAGTTGTTAAGGGTATCAGTTGGTGGTTTCTTCTGATCATCAGCATTCCGTTGATCAGTATTCCATTGATCCATTAATTAATGATCTATAATATTTTGAAGGTATTACAAATTAAGCTGCTGTAACAATTCATTACAAGTCTTTGTGTGGACAAATGTTTTTATTTATCTTGGGTAAATAGCTAGGAGTGGAATAGCTGAGTTCCATACCTGTTAGGTGTATGTTTAACTTTTTAACTAAATACCAAACTGTTTTCCATTTTACATAGTCACAGCAGTGGTTGAGAGTTCCGGTTGCTCCACATCCCTGCCATCACTGGGTATATTCAGTCTTTAGCCACTCTTTGGGGGGTACCTATGGATATTTTATTGTGGATCACACTTCTACATCCCATCCCAGTCTCTCTATAACACAAAGCCCAGAGGAAGCCTTCTAGCACCCCCACTCCAACTTCTTGAGTGGACGGTTTGCTCTTCTCTGTGTTTGAGTGTTCATTCCGCTGCAGACACATCTTTAGACCCACCACAAAAGGGCTCTGCTTCTGCCTGAAAATGATCCCTAAGCTTCCTTTCTGGGCTTCCTCTTCTGTCTTGATCATGAAGCACGCTAGCAGTCATGGAACGCTTTGAGTTTCCTAAGGCTGCTGTAACAATTGATCATGAATCTGATGGCTTGAAACAATGGAAATGTATTCTCTCACATTTCTGGATTTCAAAAGTATGAGATCAAGGGGTCAGCAGGGTTGGTTCCTTCTGGAGGAGAATCTGCCATGCCTTTTCTAGATTCTGGTGTTCCATGGCTTGTGGATACATCACTCCAATCTTGCCTCTGTCTTCTCGGAGGCTTCTTCTGTGTGTCTGTGTCAAATCTCTCTCTGCCTCTCTTATAAGGACACTCGTCATTGGATTTAGGGTCTACCATATAATCCAGGATTATCTCGTTTTCTCAAGATCTTTAATCACATCTGCAAAGACCCTTTTTCCAGATAAGGTAACATTCACAGATTCCAGGAATTTGACACGGGTATCTTTTGGAGGGTCATTTTCAACCTACTACGCTTGCTAAGAACTAGGTATGATGCTAGACATGGTAGTTGATGATCTGATTTCCTCATAAAAACCCTGTGTGGCATTATTCCTATTTTTCATGTAATCCAGGCTTAAAGAAATATCCTCTCAAAGTCTAGTGCCAGTTGGGGGTGAAATCAGTAATCAAACCCAGTTTTTCCAGCTTCCTATGGTGCTCTTTGCTTATCTGTCACCGAGATTTTTAAACTTCCAGAATGCAGAAAATTCCACATGAAACATGTTTATTGAGTGGATTCATAGCATTAGAGCTATCAGTTTTGCTTCATTATTGGAAGCTCTAAAGTGGTCTTTGGGTCAGTGATTGTTAATTAACACTGGTTTTTATCAGATCACTTAGAGAGCTTTAAAAAAAATGCCCAGTTCACTCCTTGAGCCAATATTTTGGGGGTCTCAGATTTTTACAAAACTCCTCAAGTAAACCTTTTGTGCAGCCAGGATTGGGAAACTCTGGGATTCTCTACTCAACCTGTGGCTTCCATGCTGCCAACCATTTCCCTCAGACGTCCTTGGAAGTACTCTGAGGTAGGTTAATTCCATTCAATGATCAGAAATGACCTTCAATATCTTCCATTGTCAAAGCCCAACCCCTGTTCTAGACCTACCCACCAAGTCTCTGGAAATTGCAAGATGTCTGATTTAGATTCTATCAGCCCATTTGTTCATCAAGTTAAATTCTATAGGTCTGAAGAAATGAATGAGATTATTTTACGGTGCTGCCCAGTCTCTGGTTCTTTTTGTCAGTCACCATCCAGGTGCTTTCTGAAGAAATCGATCTTCCAGACCCTTATCTGTGGAAAGTAACATCTCAAAAATACATCACCAAAAACTTCACACACAGAGACATAGTGAAGGACATTGTTTCCATCAAAGGGATATGCAGTCAATTGTAATTTTTCTTTTTTATACTAAGCAGAGCATATTGTTTCCTTCCTTTGCATAATTAGAAGTGGCTGAATGGATTTCATCTGATTTTCTTTCTCTAAAAATTGCCTAAGTATTAAAAGCAAACATGGAAAGATTTATCCCCAAAGTAAATATTTGGGAGACTGTTATGGCACCTTAATCTTTGTTCCTTTGAATGCAATAATTAAGGAATTTAGATACTTATGTTCATATACTTCAATGTTCGTTTAAAATATCTTAGTGTTCTGTGTTTTTCAGCACATTCTAACAAGCCATGTGCTATTGAATATGTCTATGATGTTTCCTTTTTCAATTTTTGTGGGTACATAGTAGGTGAATATATTTATGGGGTACATTAGATGTTTTGATAGAGGCATGTAATGAGTAAATAATCACATCATGATAAATGGGGTATAGATCCCCACAAGTATTCATCTTTTGTGTTATAATCCAATTATACTTTCTCTTATTTTTAAATGTACAATTAAATTATTGACTATAATCACCCTGTTGTGCTATCAAATCTATTGTGTTTCTTTGTATTTGATGTTTCATTATGATTTCTCTTACCTGACACATTTGGTTGAGAAATTCCCAGTTTTCAGGTCTTTCTGTGAAAAGTGTATTATGTACAATGTTTATTGTTTTGCTTTCTTGTATTATATTAGAGTCTGTTTGCACATTTTCCGTAGAGAACTAGGGGCTACTCAAAGCTGTTCTTGGAATTCAATTTTTATCTGTGCGATCTACACTCTTTAAGAAAACATAGGAAGAGATATTTGGCCTGACTGCCAAGTAATCTCTAAGATGCTTCCCAAAGTCTCTTTCTCAGACTACTCAACTAAAAGTAATAAGTTGTAATCAAATCAAATGCCTGAGTTTTGGGTCCTGCCAAATGGAAGAAAGGGTTTTGGGGAGTGTCCCTCTGCAGAATAAAAAGCCCCGAGTTTAAGAATGTGTCCTGGATTAATTCTGTTCTTGACCTCACAGCAAAATGAGCTGAGTGGTCTCATGTGGCATCATACAACTTTATTCCCTCACGCAGCTCCAAAAAATGTGAGTGGGTTTCCGAAAACAATAGCTCCCTGGGGGGAACTATTATCCGAAAGAATTGTGCAACTTCTATTTTCCACAAAGGACTCAGCAGGGAAATTTTTTAAATTTCTCCTCTAGATGTGCTGAGAGAGGGCAGTCCTCTCCTGTCTGAATGATTGAGTCCCAGAAACTTTGAATGGAGGCTTGCCAAGAGATTCCGCACTGTAACTCTGTCCTCAAATGCCCACCAGGTAGAGGGTGTGGCCTGGAAAAAAGTCTGCACATAATCATTTTCCATTCAGTCATCATAGAAAGTGCAGTTCCCACAGTCGGTTGACTGGGGTTGTTTGTTGTTTGGGCCATTGCAGAACTGACTGAAATGCCAGGCACTTGACCTGATCTGGTTGTTATGAAGTCCAAATGCAAGGGAAAGCCACTGACATTCTAGAGACCAGTGATTCAGGCCATATTTATCACTGATTCAGATGTCTATGAAGGATTCCAAGTGACCATTAGGACACCAGACTTTCTAATGCCCAGAAGTTGCTGATCAACCGGGAATATTAGTACAGTTACAGCCTTAATTGATCACAAACTATGGATATTTTTTCCATTTTATTTGACTTTTGAGAGTGTCAGCCAACAGCTATTGACACCCATTTTGGTGAAATACATTGCTTCCAGGGAGCAATGACTATTTGAAAAATGTGGTCTTTGCCCTAGGGGATTTCACAGCCTCCATGAGGGAAGCGTTATTGGCTCACTGGCGGTGTTCAAATAAAGAAGAAAATGTAAGGCAGCAAGATCTTCCTTTGGGGGTCCCAAAAGGAAGCAATTGGAGAGCAAGCCTCCGTGTTCCCAGCCTCCAGGAAGCCATCAGTTGGATGTCATGGATGGATGGAGGGATCAGAGACACACAGAGTTTCAAAGCAGGAGGTAGGATTATGGCATATGGAAAGTACTATCTACATGTTTGCCAGATAATCATAACATCAAGCCATGTAGTATGACTCTTTCACTGTCAAAACCCCCACTTAAACATATTTAAACAAAAAAAGAGGGGAGGTAGGAAATTCATTAATATTCCTAAAAAGCTCAGAATTACATGCACGCTTTGCTGTATACAGGTATTCACGCGATAGACTCAGGTTGCTGTCTTTCATCCTTTAAAGTTGAATATGACTTTGAGTAGCCCATGTTGGGTGTTCTGTGATGCAGACTCTTAAGAGTTGAAAGAGACTGTAGAGATTACTTGGCAACCACTCCAAATTCCTCTTCATCTGTTTCCCCTAAAAAGTGTAAGCTAAACATGGCTCATTGGATCAACTTTGGGTCATGTCTCCATTCCGGTGCCAAGAATGGTGAGTGGGAGAGGTGAAATATTTTGACTGGTCGGGATTGATGACATGCTATCCCCCACCGCATACCCAGGGTGGTTATGCATGAAAAATACCATCTGTGGCCAGAAGATGAGGCAATGGATCCAAAGCCAGAATAAAAAAAAAAAATCTTCACTAAAAATACGATGCATTCTGTGTTTACTATGTGTTAGGAAGTGTGCAAAAAACTTTATAAATGGTAAACCATTTCATCTGTCCAAACATCCCATGAAAGTGGAATGATATTCAAAATATTAACATAGGCATCTATGTATCAGAACATATGTCGGAGAATCCCTGTGCACCTGGCAGGATCCTGGAGGCCCAGAATGCACCAAGCATTAACCCTTTATTTCCTGGATCATGGGCACTTTGGGGGGAAAAGAGTTCTTATGGGAGAGGCCAGGGAAGTTGAATGGTGAAAAAGCACATGGGGGGCTCAAGGCAAGAGAGCTGTGTGAACTCTTTCAGAAGTAATTTAGCATTTTCTAATGGCTGGGAGAGCCATGCTCATGCATATCAGCTGTATGATAGCCATAGAATTAAGGACTATCTCCAGTCTACAAATGAGGAAACTTTATCTCACAGAGTATAACTTGCTCAAGGCCACATTAGTAAACTGTGGAAATAAAGTCAATGCTAGTTCTGTCTCATTCTAAAGTCCACGCCATACAAAAAAAAAAAAAAAATTGATTCAGACATTCCCCCATTTATTTTAATGTGTTTTTGTATACCCATATCTTGCCCTTGAATGAAAAACAGGAGGCTTTCCTGAAGACTGCCGTGACCTCAGTGCTTCCAGAGTGACTTTTATTGGTAAGACAGAACTCACAAAGATGCCCAGGATTTCAAACCTCCACCTTCCCATCACTCACTCCACTACCATAATTACTATTCCCTCAAATGCTAATGGAGTATCTAACATATTCAATATTTGCTCCTGAGAACAATAAGACATAAAAGTAATGGTATAAGCATGGATCTCTTCTTGTATCATTTAGATTACAACCTAAACGTTGCTGCAAAAACTCAAATTTTTTACTAGAAAGGTAAAATGTTTTTTGGACATATTTTAGGAGTGATTAAGACTCACTTTTAATATTTTGTAAAAGTTGATTCTGGAATGTCAGCCACTCCCACCCCTCACCTAATTGTCAATTCCTCCATAGCAAGTATAAGCACTGGGGAATACTGCACTAGTCTTTTTGCTGCTTTTGACATTGAGAATGATTTTATTCCTCCCCTAATAACATTGTAGTAGTCACTGGAGAAGCATAGATGAGTCAAATAATGTCCTTAGATTATAATTATGTGGAGGAAACAGGTACAAAAAACCCCAAGAATTGTAATAAGTTGTTATTATTTGCTAAATATAAAGGAGTTTTGCATGATGGTCTTTGAAGTTGCATTGCTTGGGTTAGAATCCCAGCTCCAACTTGGGAGGCTGAGGTGGGAGGATCACTTGAGCCAGGAGGTTGAGGCTGCCACTGCACTCAGCCTGGGTGACAAAATGAGACCCTGTCCAAAAAAAAAAAAAAAAGAAAAAACAAAATCCCAGCTCCAGCTCCACTACTGAAACACACTGAGGCTTAGTTTCCTAATCTGTGATAAGGGGACATAAAAATATCTCCTTCATATAGCTGTTGTGAGGATTATTAAAATGACCCTACCGGGAGCAGTGGTTCATGCCTGTAATCCCAGTACTTTGGGAAGCCAAAGCAGGCAGATCACGAGGTCAGGAGTTCAAGACCAGCCTAGCCAATATGGTGAAATCCCGTCTCTACTAAAAATACAAAAATTAGCCTGGTGTGGTGGCATGCGCCTGTAGTCCCAGCTACTGGGGAGGCTGAGGCAGGAGAATGGCATGAACCTGGGAGGCGGAGCTTGCAGTGAGCAGAGATCGCACCACTGCACTCCAGCCTGGGCAACAGAGCAAGACTCCATCTCAAACAAACAAACAAACAAAAACCCCACATTAAGTGCTTAGCATAATATCTGGTATATTCTATACCAAATACTCTGAGAAGAATCACAGAATAGGGACATGTCAATCAGACCACTGAATTAGAGATAGCTTCCTGGAGGAAATATTACTTTAATAAATTCTGGAGGATAAATAAAAATTGGAGTAAGATGAAGGAAGTGGAAAAGTTATTGAGATAAGGAATGTTAGGTATTAAAGCAAGGTAAGAAATATTAAGATAAGAAGGCAGTGGACGCCATGTTATCAGGGTGTTAGAATGAAGGGAGTGAGGAGCTAGAGAAACAGATTATGCCATGATGTGTGGGCCTATGTTTCACATGTTTTGTGTCTATCACAGGGTCTGTAGCAGTATCTTGCACAGTGTTGTGTATATGAATGAATTCGTGAGTGAATGCGTAAATGAAAATACATCTTAGGTTCCTAGAGCTCTGGAAGTGGGGAGTGGAGAAAACCTTTGCTACTGAGCCACCTACACTTTCATCATAAAAAGGCAGATACTACAAAGATGCTGGAGTGAAACCAGCATCTTTAATCTCTAAGAGTGAAACCTAGAAACTAGCAACAATGGAAAGTGGTCACAAGCATTAGACTGAAGTGACAAAGAGGAGAGATGGTGTCTGTTGCCTAGTGAAAGCTAGAGTGAGAAGGAAGAGGTGCAGCCACAGGGGTCTGGAGGGGCACACAGTTGCTGCCAAAGATGCTTCCCTGAAGCAGGGAAGGAAAAGGAAACCATGCCTCCCCTTCCCACTTTTCCAGCCCACCAATCTCCTGCTGATGTCTTCTATTGTGGAAGTCAGCCCTCAAAGCAGTTCAAGCAGGTTTCTCTCCTAGCAGGAGAGAAAATAGAGAATGGATCAGGATGGGTCAAATGAGGGAATAACCACCACAGATGTTAAGGTCATTAACACATTTTAAGATGTACTTGGTCCATTTTGAAGACTACTCACTAGGATTTAACTCCATGTGACTTCTTATTGTCTGAGGCAATCCAGAGGTGTTCGGCTTTGGTTCAAAAGTGGGCAGAGATGGGCCCATGTGAGACAATGGATGGGGCCAATCTAACTGCTTGAAACTGGGAATAAGTCAGTCAGAGTTCTGGAAGCTGAGAAGTCTAAGATCAAGGTGCTGGCTGATTTGATTCCTGGTGTGGGTCCTTTTCCTGGCTTGTAGACAGACATCTTCTGGATGTGTCCTCTCCTAGAGGTGGGGGTGGGGGTGGGGGTGGGGGTGGGGGTGGGGGTGGAGGTGGAGGTGGAGGTGGAGAGGGAGGTGGAGGTGGAGAGGGAGGTGGAGGTGGAGGGATAGGGAGAGAGAGAGGGAGAGGGAGAGGGAGAGGGAGGTGGAGAGGGAGGGGGAGAGGGAGAGAGAGAGGGAGAGGGAGAGGGAGAGGGAGAGGGAGAGGGAGAGGGAGAGGGAGGGGGAGAGGGAGAGAGGGAGAGGGAGAGGGAGGTGGAGAGGGAGAGGGAGAGGGAGGTGGAGAGGGAGAGGGAGAGGGAGGTGGAGAGGGAGAGGGAGAGGGAGGTGGAGAGGGAGAGGGAGAGGGAGGTGGAGAGGGAGAGGGAGAGGGAGGTGG
This sequence comes from Gorilla gorilla gorilla, assembly GCF_029281585.2. NCBI lineage: Eukaryota > Metazoa > Chordata > Mammalia > Primates > Hominidae > Gorilla > Gorilla gorilla. The sequence continues at coordinate 109,731,556 of NC_073238.2, forward strand.
AGAGGGAGAGGGAGAGGGAGGTGGAGAGGGAGAGGGAGAGGGCATTCTGGTCTTTTTTTTATAAGGGCACTAATCCCACTGTGATGACAACCCCATCCTGATGACCTCATCTAACCCTCCCAAAGTCCCTACTTCCTCATACCACCATACTGGGGGTTAAGTCTTCATCATATGAACCTTGGAGGACACAAACCTTCAGTCCTTAACACTACCCTATGTCCTCAATAAAGTAACATAAGTACTTTACAGGAAGAAAGCCAAATCCAGGATAAAGAAATGAGGCAAGAAACAGTGATGAAGTCCAGAAATTGGGTAATGCATATTGTTAGAAGTTGGTAAATACTTACTGATAAATCTAATTTCTGCAAAATAAAAAGCAACCACTGCATTGTGTTTTTCTAAAAGGTGGAGTGTTTAATGAGACAACAATGAAAAGTCTTTATATCTAATTGATGCTAAAATTTAATTGGCCATTGCCTGATTTTTTTTTTCATGGTAGCTATAATTTCTTACAGCCTCAAGCATTACACAATAAACACTCATTTTCATGACCAGTTTTTTAAATAAATCTTTTATTTTAGAATAGTTTTAGATTTACAGAAAGTTGCATAGACCCAGTTCCCTCCATTGTTAACATCTTACCTTACTACCGTACATTTATTATAACCAAGGGACCAATGTTTGCATACTACTATTAACTGAACTCTATTGTTTATTTGGATGTCAGTAGTTTGTTCCTAATTCCCCTTTTCTGTTCCAGGATCCATCCAGTTTAACCTATTAAATTTAGCCATCATGTTTCCCTAACTGCAATAGATTCTCAGGTTGTCCTTGTTTTTGCTGACTTTGAGGGTTTTGAGAAACACTGGTCAGGTATCTTGTAGAACATTCCTCAATGTTGGTTTGTCTGATACTCTCTGGTTGGACTGGGGTTCTATGTTTTGAGAAGAAGATCACAGGAGGCTCTAGGAAAGAATCTGTTTCCAAGCTCTTTCAGGTGGTTGGCAGAACCCAGTTTCTTGCTGTTTGCGGACCAAGGCCCCTCTTTCCTTGTTGGCTGTCAGTGAGGCTGCCCTCAACTCCTAGAGGCCACCCACATCAAAGGCCGCATGGCTCCTGCCATTTTCCTCACATTCAGCCTGTCTCATACTTCACGTTTCTCTGGCTTCCAGGTTTCTCACTTCTAGACCCAGAGATCAAGTGTACAAGCATCTCCCCATCTTAAGGCCAACTGATTTGGAACCTTAATTACATCTGTAAAATATTTTTACAGCAACACCTAGTTAGCGTATGATTGAATAACTATGAAAGGTATGTGCATATCAGAGCCAGGAATTTGAGAACATCTTAAATTCTGTCTACCAGAGAGAGAGAGAGAGGAAGGAGGGGGTGTGTTGAGAGACACAGAGAAAGAGAGAGAGAATGAATATCATGAAGCAACATCACTTTGTGTTTGTCTCTCTGTTTGCTCTGGCTTTATTTCTACTTATATATTTCTTTCTCCCAATCTCTCCCCTAACAAAAATTATGTGCATGGGTTTTACACTGTAGTAAAATTGAATTATAACATTAAAATACTGGCCAGGCACAGTGGCTCACACCTGTAATCCTAGCACTTTGAGAGGCCAAGGATGAAGGATTGCTTGAAGCCAGGAGTTCAATATCAGCATGGGCAATATAGTGGAATCACATCTCTACAAAAAACTAAAAAATTAGCCAGGTGTAGTGGTTCATGCCTCTGGTCCCAGCTACTTGGGAGGCTGAGGTGAGAGGATTGCTTGAGCCCAGGAGGTTGAGGCTGCAGCAAGCCATGATTGTGCCACTGCACTCCATCCTGGGCAACAGAGTGAGACCCTGTCTCAAACAAACAAACAAAACCCTAAATTAAATTAAAAATCAAATTTAAAAATTGAAATACCCTTACATTCATCTTGTCTGCAGATTTTCCAACTTTGTGAATAGTGGGTTTTTTAATGTTCCTAAAGAATGTGAGTCTGCCTGACAAAAGGATTCTCAGACTGTCACCTTCATAGGTAGCTATTTTTTCTTAATTTGTATGCAAGGATAAACAGTGGGGCCCTTTGTATCCACGCGTTCCACATCCAGTTTCAACCCACCTTGGATAGAAAATATTTTAAAACACAATAAAAATAATACAACAATAACAATACTATACAATTTAATAAAAATACAGTATAATAATACTATAAAATAACAAATACAATAAAAATAATAAAATTCAAAAAATTCAGTATAACAACTATTTACATAACATTTACATTGTATTATATTAGGTCTTGTAAGTAATCTAGAGATGATTTAAAGTATGAGAGGACTGTATAGATTATATGCAAATACTATATCATTGTATATCAGGGACTTGAGCATCCATATATTTTGCTATCTACGAGGGGTCCTAAAACCAATCCCTCCATTGGATACTGAGGGGCGACTGTATCTTCTTCTAAAATGTATTTTTAAATTACATATGTAATACAGATCAATATTAAATATATTAATACAGAGAATACTATTAAAATATAATTAGGTCCCTTTTAAAAATGGTAGTGTACACCTGGGGAAGCCAGGCGGTCACCTGATGCGTGACTGCATGGTGCCTGTGGATATGCCAGCAACATTTGTCAGTTCGTGGTGGTATGCTGTCTATTAGATAACTACCAGCCTGTCATTTCAGCACATATTTGTAGTAGTATTCAATATTCATTATATGTTAAAACATGTATTCTACTCAACTTTCCACATGGAGCTTTCTGAAAGATGGCAGTTTAAAATCAAAAGCCAACTTTGTGGCTCTGAACAAGCACAAAGTTGAACAGTTCAGAATGAAGAAGAATTTCAGCCCCAGATCCTGAAAAACTGGAAGGTGAGCTATCCAAGATGAAATAATTAATGATTTTTGGAGCAGCCCATTGCAAGGGTACCCAAATATTGCAAAACACGCCATTTGTGTTCTCCTTCCCTTTGCTACAACGCTCTCTGTGCGCCAACAAAAACAAAATGAATAGACTTGATGTTGCAGCTGATATGAAGTTCTGACTCAGTCCCATTGTTCCAGACATTAATACATGATAGAGATGTAAGATAGAGTTCACTAAATACCTATTCAATATGTTTGTGTTTCCTAATAAAAAGCATAAACCAAAAGATTATTTTATCTTTGATATAGTTCATTCTCAATAAAATCAAATCAAATCTGTTATTAATTTTCCATTATAATGTGTATTAAAAGCATATAAATTATCAATAATAAACATACAACTCACAAATTAAGCAAAAGATTTGAACAGACCTTTCACTAAAAAAAAAAATCTACAAGGCCAGGCACAACTATCACATGTTCCCACTCATATGTGGGAGCTAAAAAAATTGATCACCTGGAGGTAAAGAGTGAAGCGACAGACACCAGGGACTAGGAAAGGTGTGTGAGTGGAAGAGAGGGATGAAGAGAAGTGAGCTATTGGGTACAAACAGATAGAAAAATAAGTTCTAATCACAGAAGAGTACTATAGTTAACAACAATGTATTGTACTTTTTAAAAAGCTAGAAAAAAGGACTTGAAATATGCCCAACACGTAGAAATGGCAAATACTGGGGCGACAAATACCCTAAATACAAATTCCTGATTTGATCATTACACATTCTATGCATGTGATGAAATTTTACATGTACTCCATAAATATGTGCAAATATAACGTATCAAAAATAAATCCTTGGCCAGTCACGGTGGCTCACACCTTTAATCCCAGTACTTTGGGAGGCTGAGGAGGGTGAATTACCTGAGGTCAGAAGTTCGAGATCAGCCTAGCCAACATGGCAAAACCCCGTCTCTACTAAAAATACAAAAGTTAGCCAGGCATGGTGGCGCACGCCTGTAGTCCCAGCTACTCAAGAGGCTGAGGCAGAAGAATCACTTGAACCCGGGATGCAGAGGTTGCAGTAAGCCGAGATCATGCCGTTGCACTCTAGCCTGAACATTGAAAGTTGGTGAATTTCATTTTATATAACACATGCCTTAATAATCCCGAGTAGCTGGGATTGCAGGCATGCGCCACCATGCTCAGCTAATTTTGTATTTTTAGTAGAGATGGGGTTTCTCCGTGTTGGTCAGGCTGGTCTCGAACTCCCAACCTCAGGTGATCCACCCGCCTCAGCCTCCCAAATTGCTGGGATTACAGATATCAGCCACCGTGCCCGGCCATTTTCTCCCCTTTTTTGTCTCTCCTCCTTAGAATTTGTCACCAGCCGCTACGAAAGTCTAAAATAATAATTCTACACCAAGACCATATTTGTCCAACTGACATGGAAGTCCTGGTTTTGGAAAGTCTGCAACTCCCTAGTCCTACAGAATTTTGTCCCCATGCCCATTGCCTCCATCTCTTAACTAGTGTCTGGCCCCCATCTCTCCCCATTTAGATCCATTCTCCATACACGCCAACATTACCTTTCTAAAAACCAAGTCTGATCATGTCAATTTTAGGTTTAAAAGTTAAACCTTTTGCCTGATTTCCCCCACTGTTAAAGATAAAGTTGTGCGTTGTGCCAGTTAGAATTCTTAACAAAAATTCTTAATTCTGCCTTCTAGCCTCATCTGCCGCCTTCCATCATGGACCCTCTGTTCCTTAACAGTGCATTGCCTGTTTCTAGGTTTTTGCTGTGTTCTTCCTCCTTTCCAATATGCCCTCCCTGCCATTCCCTTCCTTCCCATGTGCTGTCTGGCTTGGGCCCCTACTGCTCCTCTCTGAGCAAGGGGATGAGATTCCTCTGATGGTTTGGGTCAGTAGTTCTCAACTCTGATCAGAATCACCCCTTATTCCAGAGATCCCAAGTCAATAGATACAGGAGTGGCTGCACGTGAGAGAATTTCTTGAAGTTCCCAGCCGATTCTAATGTGCAGCCAGGTTTGTGAACCACTGGCCTCAGCCCATTCAAGACAAGTTGCAGCCACTGGTTGGGAGAGCAAGGGGTGGATGGATGTTGGAAAGGCAGACACAGTTCCCTCCACTAGTACCAGGATGCCTGTACCACTGGGCTTTATCAATAGGGCAAATGCCCCTGGAGGAGAGCCGCCCTGAATTCGTTAATATTTTAAAGTGAAATTGTAGTCTATGAATCCCATTTCCTACGTGAATTTGAAAAACAACACTACATGTTTTCTAGACATTCCATTTGGTTTAGTCTACAGGTGATGCCTGGTGAGCATATTTATCGAGGGGATGCTTCCGTCTCCACAGTTCTTTGCGGCTTTTGTCCACTAGATGGGAACCAACTGCCAATCTCCCTTGGCCTCCTGTAGAGATAAGGGATAGACCATCATAGTAGGTAAATGAGTGATCAGTCCACCTTCCTTGCAGTGCCCAGAGTCCCAAAAGGTTACCTGTGATTTTGTGTGTGCACACACACACATGTACACACACAGGGCTGCCCTGGGTGCCTGCGGCTAACACGAGGGAAGGCGCTCAGGAGCCCACGAACCGCACGAGTGGGGAGTGGCGGCCAGGAGGGAACCAGGCAGCATCAGGCCCACTTTTGTGGGAGGACCGGATCCCTTTAAACTCTATCCAGGCCTGCCTTGCCACCTATTCCCTGCGCGCTTCGTTTTCTTTTCTTGCGATCGGTGAACTAACAGGGTGCAGATGCAAAAAAAAAAAAAAAAAAAAAAAGAAAGAAAGAAAAAAGAAAAAGAAAAAAAAATTCTAGAAAATCCCACCCAGGCACGTCCCTGGTCAGGACTTTAGACCGGGTGGCTACCACGTGGCCATGGCTGGCTGTGTCCACACGGCCCCTCCGAAGCGCCTTGGCCCCAGCTGCACTCTCCTCGCCCCTTTCCTCCCCGTGGGAACGAGCCAGCCAGCGAGCCCTCTCCCCACGGGTGGCGCCCGCGCCCCTCCCTGCCCGCGGGCCCCGGCCTGTGATCGCTTTCCAGGGGGCAGGCGAGCTCCCGGGCCGGCGGCAGAGGGCGGGCGCCTGTGATCCGTGGCCAGGGAGCGCGTGCGCGCCGAGCATCTGGGGGCGCCCTCCTGTGATCCCGCGCCAGGCCCAGCTCTGTGGCAGAAGCCGTACACTCGGCCTCCCGCCCGGCCCGGGGCCCGACGCTCCCGCGGAAAGCGGCCCGGGGCAGAGGGTCGGGGAACCGGGCTCAGACCGGTGACTGTGACCCGGCGAAGTCCCCCCGGAAGCCTCGCGCGTCCACCTGCACCCAGCCCCTGACCTTCCCAGCGGGGAGCTTCAATGACCACTCGCTTCCCACGGAACCAGGGGGCACTGGGCCGCATGCCACAGAACAATCCCCTTGGGGCTGCTCGTCATATGCCCAAGAAAAAAAAGACATGTGCGGTATCTTTTCCTTGCTGAGCATGCGCCCCCTTGGAGAGGAAGACCTCTCTGGCATGGTATTTTAGTTCAGCAAAGGGTGGTTATCAAGACAGGTGTGAACAGTTTAGCAAGAAAGACACATTTGTCCCTTAAATGGCTCCCTGTGCAATCTGAAAGCAGACAAAAGCCTCATATTAGCATAGGTTGTGCAAAGCCACCTGTTCAAATAACTCAGGCCAATAGTGAAAAACAGCCTTGGAAAGAAGAAAAGAACTCAAAAGCAGTGCAAATACTTGAACACAAGCTGAAGGATTAAGCTTCATCACAGAAACAGGCAGGGAGGGGAGAGGCGTTTCCCGCTGGTAATAAAAACTTGTAGGGTTTATTTTTAGCAGCTGATTTGATTCCTTTAGATAATGAAATAGCAGCTTTCATAATAGCCTTGTCAAAATAAAAATACGGGAGCAAAACCCAGTCCGCTCAAATCCAGCAAATATTTGTGTTTGGAAATCCTGATTTTGAGCCATGGGTGAGCAGATATGATTTTGTCCACAAACAACAGCAAGGCCCTGGAGAGGCTGTGTCTGCAAGTATTGTTACTGCTTGCTGACAGTCGAAGAAAACACAAACATGGTTTCATCAGCATTCACTTTTAATATTTTTGAAATGCTATTGTACATTTGATTTCTGGCGTAAGAGAAAAGCGGGGGAAGGAGGGGGGAGAAGGCGGAGAAAGGAGCCAAGAGAAACTTGACTTGGGGAGAGTGAGTGGGAGATCAAAGCTTGGCGGTGGCAAAGTGATGGGGAGGACCAGGGCACAGCAGTGTGGGAACAGAGTGTATTGATGCAATGGGGATGTGAGCAAAGGAGTGGCAAGAGGCCTCTGCCCTGGGACCCACAGGGTAGAGGATGCCCTTCTAGCTCTCCCCGAACCTTTTGGTCCCCATGGGGTGAAGTATCTGAGCGCCTGGAGAATATATCCAGCTAGAGACCATTCCTTCTAGGCACTTGCTGCCAAAGGTGAGGTCCACGAACAAGCAGCATCAGTATCACCCAGAGTTTGTTGGAAATGCCCTGACCCAGGTTTACAGCATTTTGGTAAGATTTCCAGGTGGGTTATATGCACATTAAAGAAGCAATGATCTAGGCTATGTTGTGTAGCAAGGATCCCAGAATGGCCTGCACAAAGGCCTCAGCCCACTTCAAGAACCTGTGTGGGCCTGTTGCCTGAGTCCATCCTCAAAAGGGTGACAGCACCAGGCAACACGCCCAGTGTGAGTAGCTCTGGGCCTGAGAGGGCTCATTAGTGAGGCTAGGGAGGAGTGGCAGAATTGCTTGTGTCTTCCGGATGTCTTTACTTGCATACATGAGGCCCTTCCACGTGGGGGCTGTGGGCATGGACAGTTCTCCCCATGCCTCCATACTTCAGCACAAAACTTAAGAGTCCAAGAATTCTAAATTCAATTTGAGCCTGCCAGGCAATTAGGAAGGATTGTCAAGGTAGGAGGCTAACACATATTTTATTCAACACTTTGTTAGCTTGGTTTATAGTTTTACTTATAGTTTATTTAGACATGTGATGTGTGGGCCTCCATTCCTGCTCTTGCCTTGAGCCAGAAAATAGGAGTGGGCCCTACCTACAGTAGACACTTTCTACATTAAAGCAGAGAAAACGCAGAGAGAAAAAAATCAGCACACTTAGCACATAAATACATGGTCTCTAATCAGTTGTCTAAAAGTTTAAACTACACCTGAATTTTTTGATGTTGAGATGTGACACTTGTTTGCCTGAAACAAGGATTAACACCAAGAACAAACAGAATTCAACTTGTTCAGCTAACACTCAGTATGAAAGCCATTCATTTTTTCAACCAACACTGATTATTCTTCCATTATGGTTCAGACACCATGTTTAGCCAGGCTCTGAGGAATGAGACCTGGCTGCCCTCAAAAACTCCCTCAGCCACTTAAGCAGGTTAAACTTCTCTTTACCAAGCAGGTCTGCTTCTTCGACTTCCTTCTCCCAAAAATGTTGAACTCCAAATCAAATATTTCAAGATCCCTCAACTAACTTTTACCCAGAGAGGACCTGAGGGATAATTTGGCTTACTAAGCAAAATTGGCAGGTGGATAGTGTTCAAATTTGTGTATCTGGCTGCACAAAGTTGAATGGTTAAAAGACAAATTCAATGTGTTACCTATTGTTCACCTTTTTTCAGGATCTGGGAGATTTACTTATTATGATTTGATATTACTATGCAACCTGATTGTTGAAATATCTTTACTGATGAAGATTCTGTCATGTTTACCAAGGATGAGTTATTCCCTTCCAAAGAGATCAAAAATACCCACTCCCCCAAACCATGTATGGTATCATATTGCTTCTTCTGTTAGGGAGAAAGCAACTGATAAACTGACTCTCAGTGAAGTGTTGGTGACTTCATGTTTTGCATCTTTATAAAAATGCCGTATCTTATTTTTAAGAGGACCTCAAGAAAAGAGCACAAGATATCTGCATGAATAAATTACAAATGATGGCCCCTCAAGCATCAATAGGGAACATATTTTGCATCAAGGATTTTCCTAGGGCTCCTTAAAGCACAATACCTGAGCAGCTACCTAATCAAAAGCCTAGCCTTTAAGAAGAGGCTCCTGGCACTGATGAAATCAATAGTGATATTAATCATGTATTCATTGCCACAATACAGAACTTGTTCTCAAAAATGCTATCTTCATTCCAAAAACCAGTAGTCAGGAATCCTATCTATTAAGCTGGAGTCATGTTCTAGGGGTGGGAGAGAGAACAAAAGTGAGGAAGCAAGGAAGAGAACAAAAATCTACCTATAGACAACTCACCTGTCCTCCTCCATGGGCTGGTAGCTCGGAGGCTGGGTTGGATTGTTGATACAGTCTACCTACCAGTCCTCACCCTGCAGGTGCTTGAGAAAGACTTGGAAGTCACAATTCCACCAAAATGAGTTCTTGTTTTGTTCCTAATTGTCATCTGCATTTCTGCCCCCACACATATAAATCAGAAGCTCAAACATCATTACAATCTGGAGAAACACCAAATGTCTCAGGAAAATTTGCCTAACCATTTCTCATTGCCTGATAACTGATTTCAGGTGCCTCCCAAAAAAACATGTGGCAGCAAATCTAGACCACGGTGCAATTCAGGAGCCATAATTTTAGTAAAAACTAGATCTGATCCAGAGTAGACCTTTATTGCGGCACTTTAGAAGTTGCATTGACACAAAGTAGGTTGTGTTCAACACTGCTAACTCTTTGGCAGTGATATTTATGTATTTATTTTAAAATATTTCAAAGGTTTAGAAATTAATGTTATTTGTCCTAAAAGTGCCATTCAAAAATGGTTTTTGTATGTAGAGTGCCTAACTAAATCCAGTTCGCACATGGCCTGTCTTTTTAATGGGAATACATTGAGATTTGCCAGATACTGCTAGAGAACAGGAACAATGAAAAGATCATTCAAACCATGATACCAAACTTTTCTGAACAACCATTCAACTCATGTGCTAAGGGAGTGTCTGCAGTAAAGATACTGAAGCTAGGAGCTTCTTTGTGGACAGATAAGCCATTATTCATAAATAAAATATAAATTTACATGTTCATTCTAACTGAAAGAGGCACTGTAACTTCTCCGTAATTTCAGGACTTTATAATTAACCCATGCTCATTAATTTGGAAAATTTTAAAAACTTACAAAAATAAAAGCCAGTGATAATCACACTACTCAGAAATAACTATTGTTAACATTTTGATTATTAATTTCAGAATTTTAAAGATACAAATGTGCTTATAAAATACAATTTTTGGTAGTTTTTCTTATAAAAAATGGGTATTTACTTACCTCATGTATTAGTTCATTTTCACACTGCTATAAAGAAATACCCAAGACTGGGTAATTTATAAAGGAAAGAGCTTTAATTGACTCACAGTTTCACATGGCTGGGGAGGCCTCAGAAAACCGACAATCATGGCGGCAGGCGAGAGACAGCGAGCAAGAGCGGGGAAAACTGCCTTACAAAACCATCAGCTCTCGTGAGAACTCACTCACCATTATGAGACCAGCCTGGAGGAAACCGCCCCCATGATCCAATCATCACCTCCCACCTGGTTCCTCCATCAACACGTGGGGATTATGGGGATTACAATTCGAGATGAGATGTGGGTGGGAAACCGCTCCAATGATCCAATCATCACTTCCACCTGGTTCCTCCCTCAACACATGGGGATTGTTGGGATTAGAATTGGAGATGAGATTTGGGTGGGAGCACAGAGCTAAACCATATCACCCCACATCATTACATTATCTTTGGAAAAACTGTTTTATTGGCTATGTAATACTTCATTGCATGAACATAGCAAATTTTGACTGTGGAATTTAGCTTGTTCCCATTTTTGATATTATAAATTATATTGCAAAATATCTTCATGTATATTTTTGTTGGAATTTATATCCATAGGGTAGATCCCTAGAAGATAACTTTTTGAGTCAAAATATAGGAACATTTTAAGAACCTTGACATATGTACCAAACTTCAGAAAGTTTGTATCATTCACACTTTTGCCAGCATCTTTGATGGTGATTGTTTTGCTGTATTCTTGCTAATAGTGAATAGTGCCCGTTAGCAAGAACCCTTGCAAATTGGAGAATACAGTGTTCCCTCATTTTCACTGCATTCGCTATAAAACAACAAAGAAAAACAAGATATATTTAGCAAATGAAATTCGCAGATTTCAGTAGAACTTTAAAATGACCAGAAATGTTAACTTCTGTTTTGTGAAATCAGACATCCCCCATTTCTCAACATTTCTCAACATTATTTCAAATTGTCAAGGTGATTTTTTTTTTTTTTGAAACTGTTTCCCATTTGGAGGTGAGGAAATGTAGTCAATATCCTTCACCTGGTTGCTTGTATGCTTGATTACTACATTTACAAGTAACAAAGTCAGGTGCAGTGGCTCACGCCTATAATCCCAGCACTTTGAGAGGCCGAGGCAGGAGGATGGCTGGAGCCCAGGAGTTTGACACCAGCCTGGAAAACATCGTAGGACCCTGTTTAAAAAAAAAAAAAATGGGGGCATGTTGGTGGCATGCACCTATAATCCCAGCTATTTGGGAAGCTGAGGCAGGAGGATTGCTTGAGCCCAGGAGGTCAAGGCTGCAGTGGGCCATGATTGCACCACTGCATCCCAGCCTGGGCAAGAGTGAGACTGTGCCTAAAAAAAAACCAAATAAATAAATAAATAAAAGGTAGCAACTATGATGTTACTTTCTTAAAAAGTTCACTACTGGCAGAGTCAGATGAGTTAAACCAGGTCTTTAAGAAAACTGATGAAAAGGAGTTAGCTGATTTTCATATTAGAAAAGTGCACACCAGAATAAACTTGACGGGCACAACGCCAGGTGGGAACATCTGCTTATCATGGAAAAAAGAAAGCCTCCTGTATAAAATCAATTTCTACCAAAATACAGAATTCGGGATCATCCATATGGCTTCTGTTGAGCAGCAAGAGGCAGCGCTTTGCGCTTCAACTGTTGGTGAAGACACAAGGCATCTACTCCTAACTGCTCTATTATCGCTAGAACAGCATCATCCAGATCCCTTCTGTTAATAAAATTATTTTTGTCCATCTAGGCAAGATATGGCATCATGTGATTTTCCAAAGCATAGTAATGCCAAATGCAGAATCACTGATGAGCCAGATTTCCAGGATGGTATTATTCACTCCATTGTTGTTGAAGGGAGTGGCCACATGGATCTACCTGCATTCTGGGTCCAGGTTCTGCGCAGCGCTTGACTCCACATGCATTCTCCACAGAAGTATGCATATTTCTGTGCTTTTGCCTAAAGCTAGATTCGAGCCCTTCAGCTTGGAGGGAGCTGTGCAAACCATACTCACAAAGTTAAAACTTGTCTGATGATTTTTATAACACCACCTATAGTCAACTCTTGCTTATCTAGATGTGAATTCTTTACTCTGTGGGCTGAGCTGTGGCAGACTAATGTTTGTCTTTAACTTTTTATTTTGAGAAAACTTTTAAATCTATACAAAACTTGCAGTAATAATACAATAAACTCCTGTGGAGTTTGCATTTAGGTTCACTCAGCATTTTTTCCTACATTTGCCTTCTCTCAGATAAATAGATGGTAGTTTTCTGATCCAGGATCATATATAAGTTATATATTTATATATGTATTTATAATGTGCATATTGTTATATATAATGTGTGTACATATATATGATGTGTGTGCATGTATACATATATATATAAAATCATTTTTGCTGAACCATTTGAAACCAAGTTGCAGACATCATAGCCCTTCTACCCTAAATACATCAATGTGTATTTCCTGAGAATAAGGACCTTCACTTACATAGTAGAATGAGTAAATTCAGGAAATTTAACATTGATACAACTTATGATCAACTACAGAGTTATTATTCAAATTTCACTAATTGTCTCGGTTCTGTCCTTATTGCATGCTTTTGGATCCAGGATCACACAATGCATTTAATTATCATGTCTTTTAAGTTTCCATTTAATCTGAAACACTTTCTAAACCTTTAATGGTCATTGTCATTTTCAAAGCGTACAGGCAAGTTGTTTTATAGAGTGCCCTCAATTTGGGCTTTTCTGTTGATTTGATCCAGGTTTGGCTTTTTTGTGGGGTGAGGCCAGAAAGAAAAACACAGAAGTGGTGTCATTGTCATTGCCTTATACATCAAGAGACAAGGGTGTCTACTGGTCCTATTATTGATGTTAACTCTGGTCACCTGGTTAGGGTGATGTCTGCCAGATTCTTCTACTATAAAGATACAATTCCTCCCTTTTTAATTAATACAAGAAGATACTTTCTGTCCATGCAAATACATTGTTCCCACCCAAACATTCACCCTATATTCATTTAGGAGCCAATGTTGAATTTTGTCTGAATTATTTATGACAATGATGGCTTCCGCATGCTGCTCTTTGTGTCAATCCTTCTATATTTATTAGTTGAAATTCTAAAAGACCTTTCCCTTCCATATGTCCGTCTATCCATCCACCTACTTAGCTACATATCTACCTATCTACCTAAATATCTATCATCTATCTTATCTTATCTTCCTATCTATCTTCATCTGTCTTATTAGAATCAGTATGAACTCATGGGTTATTTTTAATTAATTATAAGATGTAATTTAAAAATCTTCAGTCTGGGCCAGGAGCCGTGGTTCATGCTTGTAATCTTAGCACTTTGGGAGGCTGAGAGGGGAGGATTGCTTGATCCCAGGAGTTTGAGACCAGCCAGCCTGGGCAACATCGTGAGACCCTGTCTCCACAAAAAATTTAAAAATAAAATTAGCCAGGCATGGTAGCATGTGCCTGTAGTCCCAGCTACTCAGGGGGCAGAGGTGAGAGGATCACCTGAGCCCAAGAGGTTGAGGCTACAGTAAGCCATGATTGTGCCACTGCATTCCAGACGGGGAGAGGGAGTGAGACCCTATCTTGAAAAAAAAAACAAAACCAAAAACCAAAAAAAAAAAAAAAAAACACCCACCCCAATCCTCTGTTGATTCTTCTTTTTACTGAAAATAATGTGATATAAACTCTGTTTCATAGAGACTCATTTTATTTTACTAATTTAATTTTTCAGACAGAGTCTTGCTTTGTTGCCCAGACTGGAGCGCAGTAGCACAGTCTTGGCTCACTGCAACTTCTGCTTCCCGGGTTCAAGCGATTCTCTCACCTCAGCCTCCAGAGTAGGAGTAGTAGCTGGGATTACGGGTGTGTGCTACCACACCTGGCTAAGTTTTGTATTTTTAGTAGAGACGGGGTTTCACCATATTGCCCAGGCTGGTCTCAAACTCCTGACCTCAGGTGATCCGCCCACCTTGGCCTCCCAAAGTGTTGGGATTACAAGCATGAACCCCTGCACCCGGCCTTGACTCATTTTAATTTTTCTCTAAGTAGTCTGCAAAATTTTATTTTCAAAAGGTTTCTCGTAATGCCCTCCAAAATCAAATATGAGTAACTTTTGGATCAAACGCCGTTTTGCAATACCCAAGGCTTTCCATCTATTGCTACGGATAATGGTGCATTGGTTGTTTTATGAGCATGGTTGCTGAGCAAAATTCTGAATTTAGCCAGAACTTTCCAGTGTAAGCTTTCTGTAAAGTATTTGTAGTTTATCTAAGTTTTTATCTTGGTCCTTCTTGAAAAACCATATAATCCCGATGTGGACCCCCCCTGTGATAAGTGAGATAAACCTGGAGTGTAAGTGAAGGTCTTTTAGGGCCAGGGTATGTTATCCTTTTATTATTTTTTAGTTCTAAGTTCAAATAAATATGTTTGTCTCAGCCTTCAATCTACACTGCTGCTTTATTTTTGAAAAGATGGTTATTTTCTTTAGAACATTACATTTAAAAAGCAAAACCTCAGTTAACCCACATTCTTTCTGTTTTTAAAGGAAAGTCAACACCCTGCACATCAACCCGTGTTCCCCCCGCCTTTTTTTTTTTTTTTTTTTGAGACAGAGTTTCGCTTTTGTTGCCCTGGCTGGAGTGCAATGGTGCGATCTTGGCTCACTGCAATCTCCGCCTCCCTGGTTCAAGCAATTCTCCTGCCTCAGCCTCCCAAGTAGCTGGGATTACAGGCGCAGGACCCCATGCCTGGCTAATTTTGTATTTTTAGTAGAGACGGGGTTTCTCCATGTTGGTCAGGCTGGTCTCGAACTCCTGACCTCAGGTGATCTGTCTGCCTCAGTCTCCCAAAGTGCTGGGATTACAGGCATGAGCCACCGCACCCGGCCCCATGTTCCCCACTTTTACAAGTGGCCTGATGTGTACCCAGCTACCACCTTCAACATCAAGATCATGCTGTTAATTCAAGAATAGACTTGGTGTAAACATATGCATAGCATCGTTTTTAAAATACTTTTAGACTTTACACATCCCTAATTAACAATGAGCAGGATTTTGGCTTTTAATGCTATTTTAGAATATTGCTAATGTATAGTAGAGCATTTGGAAAGTCTGTGTAGCCTAATTTTAAACATATAAGTCATGGTATGATTTTTCCCTGATTAATAAAGAGGCTTGTGTTTACTGAGAGCTAATTGCACACCATTGTCTAGAATGGTGCTTCTCAATTATCTGGGGTTAAGAATAGGTTTTATTTAATTATTTTAAATTTTCAATCCATTGCAAACTAATAAGTAGTTCTACTGTGCATGGCTAATGTGCCACTCACACCACACATGCCTCATTATCCAGGTTCAACAAACTCTCGGCTGCTCCACCAGAAGTTCCCCAGTCATGAGTTTGGATGTCATGGCAAAGTCAAAAGCCTATAAAGGTTTCTAATGGCTTTCCTGAAATTCCTGTACTTATTGTGGCCTGAGGTTATGAACAGTTCATAGCCTGGCACTAGCCCACAGACCATGCTTTGAGCGTCACTGTTGTAGAGCACGTCCTTCATATTTCATCTTCCCAATAGCTCTCTGAGAAAAGTACCACCCCAACCTCAATTTTACAGAAAAAGAAATGGAAGCATGGTGTGCTTCCCAACACAAGGGCCAACAATTAACAGGTAGTAGAACTTGGACTCAAACCCAGGCAGCCACTGCACAGAGGAGCCAGCATTCGGACCCAGAAAAGTGGACTCCAGAGCTTGGGCTCCTTCTCGTGTGTGCTTGTTTCATTTTAACTCTATGTAAAGTAAGAACAGTTCGGTCTAGGCCATGGTGAGGACCTCCTGAAATACACCTTCTACAGTTTACAAACCTACCTTCATCCACATTTATCTTATTCTCCTCTCATGATGGAAGAGAGGGACCTTCTTACTATACAAACTCAATGCATTTCCCTCTAGGTCCTAACCTTTCTGTTCTGTTGGATGCTCTTGGTCCACCAATCATCCCAACCAAAGCAACTGTGCAAGTTCAGGAACTATGTCCATTTTACAGATGAAACAGTTGAGGTTCATAGAGACAGAAACTTATCCAAGCATGTAACCAAGGATACATGGCTATAGGGTGGCCATATCCCCATGTGTCAAGGACAGTCCCAATTTATTGCCCTGGCACCACGGCTGGTTAGTGCTTTCTTTTCACTCTCAAAAGTCTCCGACACCGGACAGCATATACTTTGATCACCCAACATTGCTAGGGAGTAGCTAAGACAGAATTGGCTGCCAGATATATGTGATTGACCCCCAAACTAGGGATCTATCTACTACCCCAGGATACCCCCTTAAATCTCAGAATTATAGTTTGAAGGAAGGCTTCTTCCCAGTCATTATCCATTCACTCAGCAAACATTTATGAGCACCCACGATGTGACAGACATTGTGCTAGAAGATGCAGATTTTAAAATGAACAGGGCATGGTCCAAGTCCTCAGAAGCTCATGGTTTAGAGAGGAAACAGAACCACAAATACTCAGGGCAGCATATATAATTTATAGATCCCAGTGCAAAATATAAAAGCAGGGCCCTTTGTTTAAAAATTCAGAATATCTAGATGGCGAAAACAGGGCATTAAACTAAGTGCTGGGTCCTTCTAAGCAGGAGTCCTGTACACTGCAGACCCCAGCTATGATTCATTGTAATGAGGGGTGCTCAGGGTATTATAGACATACATAGGAGTTAGCCAATCCGAAGACTGCTCGTAAGATCACTTCCTGGAATAAATGAACACGGCTGATTTTAGAGAATAAAGACAATGAGGATATTTCCCCTGCATGGACCTTCTCTTCTCTTTTTCAGGTCATAGGTTGTTGAAGACAATCATTTAATCAGCCATCTCTTGTCAACTGGCAATTCATTTTGACTTAAATGCCAATCACCAGGAGTCTTCTGCCACTGAACACCTCAATAATCTCCCTCCAGAGCTGGAACATACACTGCGGTGGACATGGAGATGTGCCACCCATCACCCCCTTCAAGGACTTGTCCCAGCTGCTGGAGGTGTAGTTGCTGGGCAACCTTCTGCTGTCAGCCCTTTTGGGGACAGCCCACATGCAATGACTAATCAAGGTGGAGGGAGAAAGCCCTGGCCATTGGCACACAGGACGACCCTCATGGACCATTTTAACTCCAGGGTTCCTGGTGGGGTCAGCTGGTCTCTCTGGCTAGCACTCCAGCTCAATTTCTCCACCCACCCAATCCTGCTTCTTCCCTCTTCATTCCACAAGGATTGATTCCAAGAGTAACTCTGTAATAAACATCCGGAACACCAAACTCCATCTCAGAGTCTGCATCCCAGATAATCAAACTGCAGCACAGACCAAAGAAGCTTCTAGGGCTTGGGAAGGATTTTTACTTGAAAATTGTTAGTTATATTCATAAGACTTATTTCTTACCAACCCCCATCTAGCTTCTGCAGAATCATAACACTTATTTCTAAATCCTGAAATCCGACATAAAATAGTGGAAACAAGGACTCTGCATGTGAATGAATTACCCTCTGGGTTGAAAACTTCCATTTGATAAGGATCAACATATCCATTAAAACACATATAACATATTTTGTGGAAATTAAACCATGAGTTTGTTACAATTTTTGAGGAAAACTATTTGTTTTTCAATCTATATTTGGGGAATAATGTAGTCCATAACTATACTATTTATCAAGTAGGGTGGAAGTATTTCATTGACACACATTTACTCAATTTTCAAAGAATGAGGATTTGAGAATTAGACCATTTGGTGAATAAGTTGGGTTGAGCATAGACATGGCTTTTAGGATAAGCATTACTTGTTGAACATTCTTAGTTTTCTTTATTTCAGGTGAAAGATTTCTCTCTTTGCTTTTAGTAAAATAAGTCCATTAGTAATGCATATCACATTTGTGGAATTATAAAGACATTATTTTGAGCTGTGGTGGCCAGAATGTCATACAGTCTTCTAGGTAAAGGCAGATCTTGAAAACACTCTAAAACAGAATTGGTTGTGGGAAGTGACTTACACATTCATTCAGGTGCAAAATCTAACATACTTCAGGGCATACAATTCTGAACATCATTAATCTTTTGAGAACAGGATTTGAAACAAATACTGAGATTTGAGAAGACAGGCTTCTAAAATCTCCACAGTCAAACCCTCTGAAAGAAAAACACGAATTTTCATTGCAGTACATAAGGACAAGTTAATCAGCTGATAAATTAATATTAACTCAACTCACTAAATTGAACAATACTAAATAATAAATCTAATTCACTGACTCATTGAATTGATTAAAGTTGTTTCTTCACAAGACATCAACCACTTATAGTGTTATTAAAAGCACTTAGCATTATTTCTTCTATTGATAGTATATATTTTTAAAATTACATATTTATGGGATACATGTATTTGTTACATGCACAGAATGTGTAATTATCAAGCCAGGGCATTTGAGCGTATCTATCACCTTCAGTATTTATCATTTCTATGTGCTGGTAACATTTCAAGTCCTCTCTTCTAGTTACTTTGAAATATATAATATATTGTTGTTAACTATAGTCACCCCAGGCTGCTATTAAACATTAGAACTTCTTTCTTCTACTTGTGTTCATACCCATTAACCAGCCTCCCTCTCTCACCCACCCACCCTTCCCAGCCTCTGGTATCTATGATTCTATTCTCTATTTCCAAGAGATTAAATGTTTTAGCTCCAATATGACAGAACATGTGGTATTTGTCTTTTTGTTCCTGCCTTATTTCACTTAACAGAATGACCTCTAGTTCCATCCACATTGCTGCAAATGACATGGTTCCATTCTTTTTTTTATGGCTGAATAGTATTGCATGGTACATATATATACATCATATAAAAAATTATTTCATCCATTGATGGACACTTAGGTTAATGCCATATTTTTGCTATTGTGAATAGTGCTATGATAAACATAAGAGTGCAGGTATCCCTTTGATATACTGATGAAAGAAATATATATGTTTCTTTTCCTTTGGGTAAATACACAGTTGGTGAGATTGCTGGTTTGTATGGTACATCTTTTTTTTTTTTTTTAAGACAGAGTCTTATTCTGTTATCCAGGCTGGAGTGCAGTGGCATGACCTCGGCTCACTGCAGCCTCTGTCTCTCGGGTTCAAGCAATTCTCCTGCCTCAGCCTGCCGAGTAGCTAGGATTACAGATTACAGGCATGTGCCACGATGTCTGGCTAATTTTTATATTTTTAGTAGGGATGGGGTTTCACCATACTGGCCAGGCTGGTCTCGAACTCCTGACCTCAGGTGATCCATCTGTCTCAGCCTCCCAAAGAGCTCAGATTACAGGCATGAGCCACCGCGCCCAGCCGTAAGGACATCTATTTTTAGGTTTGTTTAGAAATCTCTATACCAGGCTGGGCATGGTGGCTCACACCTGTAATCCCATCACTTTGGGAGGCCAAGGCAGGTGAATCACCTGAGGTCAGGAGTTTGAGACCAGCCTGGTCAACATGGTGAAACCCCATCTCTACTAACAATACAAAAATTAGCTGGGCATGGTGGTGGGTGCCTATAATCCCAGCTACTTGGGAGGCTGAGGCAAGAGAATCGCTTGAATCCAGGAGGCGGATGTCACAGTGGGCCAAGATCATGCCACTGCACTCCAGCCTGGGCAACAGAGCGAGACTCCATCTCAAAAAAAAAAAAGAAATCTCCATACTATTTTCCATAGGATTCTATTAATTTACATTCCCACTAACAGTATATAAAAGTTCCCTCTTTTCTGCATTGTCACTAGGATCCGTTATTATTCTCATTTTAATAATAGCCATTCTAACCAGGGGAAGGTGATATCTCATTGTGGTGATATCTCACTGTGGTTTTGATTTGAGTTTCCTGGATGGTTAGTGATGTTGAGCATTTCTCATATATTTGTTGGACATTTGTATGTCCTCTTTTAAGAAATGCCTATTCATGTCATTTCCCCACTTTTTAATGGAATTATGTGGGTCTTTTACTATTCAGTTGTTGCAGTTCCTCGTATATTCTAGGTATTAGTCCCTTGCTGGATGAATACTTTGCGAATATTTTCTCCCATTCAACAGGTTGTCTCTTCACTCTGTTGACTGCTTCCTTTGCTGTGCAGAAGCTTTTTAGTTTAATATAGTCCCATTTGTCTATTTAAGTTGCCTGTCCTTGAAGTCTTAGCCATACATCTTTGCCGAGACCAAGTCCCTGAAATTATTTTATTTATGTACCTCATCTCCTCTAATGGAGATTAAAAAATAGAAAATGAGCAGGTGGAAACTTTGAGGTGATGGACATGTTTATGACATAGAATGTGGTGATGGTTTCATAGGTGATATTTGTCTCCAAACACAAAGCATACACATTAAATATGTATAACTTTCTATATGCCAGTCATACCTCAGTAGAGTGGTTAAACAAATAGAATCCAGAAAAATCTTAGAGTTCCTTATTTTTGTACTTATCCTAAAATTGAAGAGGAAGTGAGATTTATTTTATTTATTGGTTAGAGAAAATATAGACCTTGGCTTCTCAGGTACCAAAACCATCAGATGCATCAGCTGTGATGGACCACAAAAGACAACCGTCAACGAGCCTCTTATTTTAAGAACTCAGCAGAAGTAATTTCCTACGTGTAAATTATTCCCTTTTTGAAGACTGAAGCACTGTATCTGAGATTCTAAAGGAAAAACAAGACCAACTTTTTAAAAAGTTAACTCTGTGTGAAGTATGACACATAAAAGTGTTCAATTAATAACGATCTAATCACCACCCAGCCAAACAAAAAAATTTTTTTTCTTTTTGAGATGGAGTCTCGCTGTGTCGCCCAGGTTGGAGTGTAGTGGCTCGATCTCGGCTCACTGCAAGCTCCGCCTCCCAGGTTCACGCCATTCTCCTGCCTCAGCCTCCCGAGTAGCTGGGACTACAGGCGCCCACCACGACGCCCGGCTAATATTTTGTATTTTTTACTAGAGACGGGGTTTCACCGTTGTTAGCCAGGATGGTCTCGATCTCCTGACCTCGTGATCTGCCCGCCTCGGCCTCCCAAAGTGCTGGGATTACAGGCATGAGCCACCATGCCCGGCCACAAAAAATATTTTAAGTATCCTAGAAGATTCATGTGTATTTCCCCTAATTACCAACACCTTCCATCTCCCCAAAGTTATGAACTGTTCTGGTGTTGCACTCCTTTGTTCAGCTGTAACATTTTTGAATTTTATATAAATGGGATCATAAATATTCTTTCGGGCCAGGTTTCTTTGGGATAAATATTATGTCTGTGAAACTCATGAGTTCTTCATGTAGTCAATTGCTTTCATTGCTGTAGAAGTATTTTAATACCTCATAATTTGTTTTCCTTCTGCTGTTGATGAGTATTTGGATTATCTCGTTTGGGCTATTAGGAATTATGTTTCTAGGAACAGCCTTGACAACATCTCTTGGTGCACATGTGTACACATTTGGAGTGCTACAAACAGATCGCAAAGTGTGCAGTTTGAGTCAATGCTGTCAAATTGTTTTCCGAAGATGGTTTTTCAATATACTTACATGGCAGTACATGAGAATTCCTGTTGCTTCATTGGCACTGGGTTGGTATTCTCAGTCTGTTACATTTTACACATTCTAGTGGGTGTCTAGTGGTATCTCATAGTGGTTTTAATTTGCATTTTCATGGTAACTAATAAAGAGTGAGCACTTTTCCAGTTATTGGCCATTTGGATATTCTCTTTTGTGAAATACCCATTCAAATCTCTTGTCCATTTCTCTAATTGGGCTTTCTGTGTTTTTCTTAATGAGTTTTAAGAGTTCTTTAAGTTTATGGTACCGGTTCTCAGACTTCAGCCTGCATCAGAATCACACTTAGGGCGCTCGCTTCAGTAGCACATATACTAAAATTGTAATGATACAGAGAAGATTACCATGGCCCCTTAAAAAAAATCACCCTAGGGCTTGTTAAAACACACATTCCTGGTCCCCATCACCAGAGTTTCTGATTCAGTAGATCTGTGGTGAGGCACAAAAATGTGCATTTCTAACGAGTTCCCAGGTGATGCGCTATGCTGCTGGTCCAGGGACCACACTTTGAGCATCATTATTTAATAGTGATTTCAGTGTAACAGCAGTAGATGTTTCTTGTTAGTTTTGGACAAAGTCACCTTAAAAACCAAAACCAAAAGCAAAATCCTCAACCATTTAATACTGCTCAAGCCTGAGGCATAAGCTAATACTCTTTCTTCCTAGAACGGTGCTAATGGACTTGCTTAAATAGCAACTGCTTCAAACTGTCTCAAACACACTGAAATCTACCCGTTAGAATACTTGGTACACATAATTTGCCAAGAGAACCGGTTGATGATAGAAGGTATCCTTTGATACTGTATTTTTCGATCTCAGGAAAACTCACTGGCATTCATCAGCAAGAACATGAGTCAGGAATCCCTTGAAGCACAGAAATACAGATCTCTGAATGGAGATGAAAACTATCATTTATTTCAATTGAATTTAGTTTCATTAAAAAATTCTATGATAACATTAAAACAAAAACAGGACGTTTATACGACTGTCTTTAACCTCAAAAGTCCAAATAAACATATAGACATTTTGAATATAGCTAACGTTTTAACAAACCTCATTATGATCACTGTTGTAATTTCAGTCACCTAAAATACGAACCATGACTATTAATAAACATTTACTGTGTGTGGTTTATTGGACTGAACATTAACCATACATGTATTTCTAAGTACTAGGAGTTGAACAGCTACTACAGTCAATGTATTTTGGCAGTTAGCTGTGTGTGGTGTGTGCTTTTTAAGGCTTCACTCAATAAAACATCTGTTGCTCTCTGCTGATGAGTCAAAAAACTTGCTATATGAAGGACAAATATATGTATACAAACAAATGCACACGTGTGCATGTCTATATATACATATATATGCAATTTCAGGGAGGTGACACCTTATTCTGAGGTCATGAGACTCCACTTCAAACCATAATAGTAAAACCTTTAGTAAACTGAACTCAACATATTACAGCCACCATCATCAAGAAAAATTAAAGACTCATAGTTCAAATAAAGTACAACAGGTCCCAGGAAGTATTGTGGTTTGTTGATTCATTCAACAGAAAGCCCAAATGACAATGCTATTAGTGGTCAGGAGTAAACTAACCTGGACAGGCTCATGAAAATGAACCCCTGGATGCATCCTGAGAACGTACTGCATAATTATAGTCAATGCTTGCAATAATTTTCCGTTTGTCTCATCACGTTAGCAGAGCCTATTCATGCAATTTAGAAAGGATTTCAATACAGCCCAAACCAAAAGGCTTACAGTCAACAGAGGGTTAGCCTTCCATAAATGAGAAATCCAAAAAAGAATAATGCCACGTATTTCAGGAATGTCGGTTAGAGGTTTGGCCTTCTTGGGAAGTGTCACGATGCTGAGTCTAAAACTGCAACAGTTACCGTGTCCAAGTCATGCAACTCTAAAGGAGGATGGACGGTCACACTTGTGTCCTTCAGTATCAAAGCACCTTTAAGGGCTTCCATTTTGAGAAAGTAGTATTTTCTCTTCCTTCTCTTTTAGAACATATGATAAAATATTGTCCTTCTATCCTTTAACCATGTATCCTTTTTTTTTTTTTGGTGGGGAGTAAGGGGTACATACTCCCTACTACAATGTCACAAACTTTTTCTTTTTCTTGTTCCTATTGGTTGTAACTGTACTATTTTCTAACAAGAAGCCTGCAGGGGAAATAATGGATCCTAGTTATGTCAAAGAAAACAATGAGACAAAATGGCAACTTCACAGTCTTCAAGTAAATAGAATCCCTGATATAAATGGAAATTAACATGTAATTTTGGGGGCAGTAAAAACAACAACAAAAACCTGTGACAACTTTGTCCTACTCCTTTAAAAATGAGCTTTGACTCTGTAGTCTCTTAAGGCACAAAACCTGATAGACAGCATTTAACTGGTGGCCTGCACCTCTGATTTGGATTTTAAAAAACAACTACTGACATTTAAATAAAAATAAACCATTTTGTTAGAGCTGGAGATCCTTGGATAAGTTGGGAGAAATATTCAAATGAACTAGCATCTTGTATGTATAAATATTTGTTGCCAAAGTAAAAAAAAAGTACAATGTGGTTTACATAGTCCAAAAACTAGTGGAAAATGCCTTCGGAACAGACTTGACGTTTTGGTTGGATTCACAGTGCTGTCTCGAAAATAGTTAAGGTCGAGGGCTGTCCATTGGAAGTGTTTGTAACCATGTGGTCAGTGTGACCAATATGTGGATAATTTCTTTTGAAGTATACCTGAAAAAAAAAAAGGTAAGCATAAAAAGAATGTTTCAAAATTTTAAAGTCTCCTCCCTGAAACAATGCACTTCTGTGTCCACTTCTTCATGTGAAGCAAATCATATCCCTCACTGAGGCACAATTTAAGAACAGGGATGAATCTACTGTACAGAGAAATTAGCCCCACTAAAACCCTCAGCAGGGCTGGGCTGAATGCCAAACAACCTGTAGATCCATTTTAGTTCCAATCACTCTGATTCATAGATATGTTTTATCTCTGTATTAAATTGATAAGCAGAATCATTTTACTGACTCAAAACCTGGAGATAAATTAAAAACAGGGTGACAAAGAGGCTGGGAAATCTAGCGTCTGCACGAGGGTTTCTCATTTTCACACATAAAATGAGCACAATAGATTTGGATGTTAATATCAAGTTGTAATCCCTATATTTTATAAACTCTGAATGACAAGCATTGAAATGCTGGCGTATACGTATGAAACATCCCGGCGTTTAATTTGTGCGGCAAAGCAGTTACAGGGCCTATAGAAATGTGGTCTGTGGATAGTGGCCCACAATAATGAAAGGAGAAGCAAAAGCTTTAACAATGACTCAACCAAGCAACTTCTCTAAAATGTAAGATGATACCAAATAATAGGACAGTTCTTTGCCAAGCCTTTGAGTTCCTGAATTCTACCAATTTCTAGCTGTACTAGAAGAGATACAGGTTTTCTGATAAACGTATAATCAGAACATAAAGGAAATGAAATGCTGTCAAGTTTCTCTGTTCCACAATCATCAGTTTTTAGGAGCTGTATCGTATCTTGGTTCCTTGACAGATGCGCATAACAAAATGAAATAATGTCAAGACTTGTGAGCTCTTATCTCAAAATGTGTTTGGGTGACAAAGGATTTCAAATGTAATTTTTTTTCCCCAAAGAAGAATGTGAAAAGTTTTGTTTGAGTCTTTAAAACAGAAAATGTAGCAACTATCTGAGGCTGACACGTGTCACCTGGGTCTCTTAGTCATACGATTCTGGATCTATTTTATAAAACCTTGCTCTGAATATATTGGT
Organism: Gorilla gorilla gorilla; assembly: GCF_029281585.2. Classification (NCBI taxonomy): domain Eukaryota; kingdom Metazoa; phylum Chordata; class Mammalia; order Primates; family Hominidae; genus Gorilla; species Gorilla gorilla. Next base: position 109,757,236 of record NC_073238.2, read on the forward strand.
GGATGCTGTCAACAAAGTTATCACTGGAGATAATGGGATTCACGTACAAAAAAGAAAGTGCTGAGACACCTGCCTACATATTAAGTGTACTTTCTTTTTCTCTCACTTCTTGCACACTTGTTACTCCAGAAACATCATTACATATAACACACAATGTACTAAAATGTCACTTAAGGAGAAAATAAATTGTCCAATAATGCTGGAATGCCACCAGAAGAAATCTGAGGCTATTTCCATTATAATGCAAGTGTTCAAAAGTAAGACTTTTCAGGGGATAATTTCATATCATCTCCCTCTCCCACTTTTTTAAGCTAGCCATATTTTGTGTGGTTATAGATTTATGTACTCCAAAAAGGCTATTCTGTAGTGAAACTAAAAACAGCCAAAAGAACAAATAGACATTCACATCACTTTCTACTGCTTGATAGCCTTCCCCAAATAGGCTGCTTCCTTCTGTGTAACCCTCTTGATGTATTTTTATATATATATATAAAGAAAGTGTTGTTATTAGCAACTTTAAACCCAAATGGTCTTAGCTTCATGGTCTGAAATACTTAGTCAAAAACAAACTTCCTGTGTATATAGTCTTTGATTTGACCTTTCTTTTTCTCTTCTGCTACCAGGTTTTATAACACACTATGGGTAACAGCACAGGTGAGATGAAACATCTTTTTTACAGTGCAGGTGATGAAGGGAGTTGAGATTACTGAACTACTTTTAGCAAAGCCCTCATATTGTAAGCTATGTCTGGGATAGACAGGTCCAGTCTCAGCTCTCTCCTGGATTCACTGCTGATTCTGGAAAAATTACCTAACCACTCTCTCTACCAGCTGCCTCATCTGTAACATGAGATAACAATAGCTTACGTCACAGGAACTGATTAATGGCTACAAACTACAGGTTGAAAACCTGCTGCATTAGTGTTGGGTGTCATGATGAATGCTGCTCAGAGAAGTGGCCCCTAAGCACACAGAATGCGGAGGTATCGCCCAGCTTGAAGGATGAAGACAAAGCATTTAGGAATCCCTCTGGTGCATCTTTTATCTTTACAGAATCCCAAAGCTGTGGCTGAGACAATTTCAACTGAATGAATATGGTAACCTGGGAGGCAGAAAGGCAGAACTGAAAGATCATAGAAGATGGAGTATGAACACTTTTGAACTGGTGGCTTTGAAAACTTACTCAGGCTGGGCGTGGTGGCTCACACCTGTAATCTCAGCAGTTTGGGAGGCCAAGGCAGGTGGATCACTTGAGGTCAGGAGTTTGAGACCAGCCTGGCCAACATGGCGAAACCCCATCTCTACTAAAAATACAAAAATTAGCCAGGCATGGTGGTGCACGCTTGTAGTCCCAGCTACTTGGGAGCCTGAGGCAGGAGAATCACTTGAACCCAGAAGGCAGAGATTGCAGTGAGCCGAGACTGCAACACTACACTCCAGCCTGGGCGACAGAGTGAGACTCTGTCTCAAAAAAAAAAAAAAAGTTACTCAGCTTCTTGTACTTTAGCATTTTCATGTGTCAAAAGGGGATAATAACAGCAGGTCAGAAGGACTGTGAAGCTTAAGGGAGACAATGCCATAAGCGTTCACGTTTGCGGCAAGAAGAGTATCAGGTCAGTGAGTATGGGAAACCTTGTCCCTCTTTTCCTTCTTCTCTTGAGTTTGCTCCATTATAGGTCCTCTAATGTAGGTTGAAACTAAGTTGATATTTAAACTCTAACTCATCAGTAAAGCCACCATAACAGAGCTAGATTTTACTAAAATCAACACAGCAATACAAGCTCCCGCACGTGGACAAAGGAGAGCAACTGGGCTTTGATTGGCATTGCATTCCTAAGATACCATCTGATGTATTGAATTCAGGCTCAAGACCCTGTCAGTTCATTTTTACTGATGTGTATGGCCCTAATTCAATCACAGTAACTCTCAAGGCCTCAAGTTCATCATTTTTAAAGCCAGTCTAATTTTGGTGTACATAATTGGCATACATATTGTCAAAGAGTAATGGAGACTTAGAAAGGACTTCTGCTTTTAAGATAATGGAGTAATGAATTTCCTCTCCTTTTCCTTTCAGAAACCACTCTGAACATCAAAGATATTCATTAATAAAAAATAAGCTAAATCTTTGTGAAATCAGGAGAGCCTGAATGGTAAAATATCATGAAGGGCTGCCATATGCAACTGGAACCAATGGGGCTGTGGCAAGGCTGAGAAGATGTCTATGAAGAGCAAGCCTCAACAATCACAGGAATTCTCCAGTTAATTGGAGGAGCGCTAAGGTATGTCAATAAAGAATCAATTAGAAACATCTTTGACTGACCTATGTACATTGGTGAGGTCCTGACAGAAGACAGATTGCAAATGCCCAATTCTGTAAGCTAAGGAGGAAGAAAGGCAAAACATGCACTCTCAATTTCACATATACACACACCCACACCACCCCCACACCCACACCCCCCCACACACCACACACCCCCACACAAACCCACACACACACGCATACACACACCCACATACACACCCCACACACACCCACACACATACCAACACACACACCCACACACCCCACACACACCCACCCCCACACACATACCCCCACCACACACCCATACACACCCACACCCCCTCACACACACACACCTACACACCCATACACACACACACCAGACCCCCACACCCCCACACACAGCCACACCCCCACACCCATACACACATACCCACCCACACACATATACCCACACCCCCACCACACACCCATACACACACCCCCACATACTCATACACACACACCCCCACCACACACCCTCCCACCCCCCCACACACCACACACCAATACACACCCACACACACACCCACACACCCATACACACACCCACCACATACCCATACACATACACACCCCCACACCCCCTCACACACACCCTCCCCCCACACACCCATACACACCCCCACCACACCCACACACACCCACCCCCCACACACCCACACACCCATACACACACCCACACCCACACACCCCCACACCCCACCACACACCCATACACACCCACACACCCATACACACACACCAGACCCCCACACCCCCACAGCCACACCCCCACACCCATACACACCCACCCACACACACCCACACCCACACACCCACCACACACACCCACACCCCACACACCCTCCCACCCCCACACACATACCCCCCCACACCCACCACACAACCCCACCACACACCCACATACACCCACAGCCACCACACCCCCACCACACACCCATACACACCCCCACATACTCATACACACACCCCCCACACACACCCTCCCACCCCACCACACACCCACACCCCTCACACACACACACCCACACACCCATACACACACCCACCACACCCATACACATACACACCCCCACACCCTCACACACCCTCCCCCCCACACCCACACACCCCCACCATACCCATACACACACACCCCCCCACACCACCACACACCCATACACACCCCAACCCCACACACACACACCCACACACCCATACACCCATACACATACACACTCACATCCCTCCCTGCATCCCCCCCACCACACACGCAGCCTCTCTGGGTCATAAAGTACTTCTACATTAAGCACAGAAAATTCCCTTTAGCCAGAAACAAGGCCCTAGCCACAACTATCCTGTAACTATCTGGTCTAGGAAGAGTTCGTTTTAGTCATAGGTGAGGAGTAGGAATAATAAAAATTATTATTATAATTTTAAGAGTAGTACAGGGCCTGGAGATTATACAAATAAGAAATGAAGTAAGATAAACACATGACAAATGTTGAGCACATAAAGTTTATGAATATAATACATTCAAAGAAAATGCAGCAGAATGATCAGGCTGTGCATAACAGAGATACAAAAATACAGGAAAACATGGCAGAGCAACAGAAGATGCTGAAACATGAGTTGACAGTGGTCAAAAGTGAAGTGGAAGAGAAAAGTGGAAATATCAAAGAAATGGGCTGGGTGCAGTGGCTCACACCTGTAATCCCAGCACTTTGGGAGGCTGAGGTGGGAGGATCACTTGAGGCCAGGAGTTCGAGGCCAGCCTGGCAAACATAATGAAAACTTGTATCATATAACGAACATAATGAAATATTGTAAAACTACAAGAATTAGCCAGCTGTGGTGGCGCACACCTGTAATCCCAGCTACTTGGGAGGCTGAAGCATAAGAATTGCTTGAACCGGGAGTTGGAGTGTGCAGTGAGCCAAGAGCACGCCACTGTACTCCAGTTTGCGGAATAGACGGAGACTCTGTCTCAAAAAAGGAAAAATGAAAAATAAAAAAACAAGTGGCATTTCTACTGAAGGCAGCACAAAGATTAGCCAATGCTGAAAAAACAGTGTGAGACACAGGATAGGATTGAGCAAACAAATAAAATAACTAAAAGTTAATAAAGAACTAAAAAGGATTAAGGAGAAAATAGCTTTACAAAATAGACAAAGGACATAAAACATATACACGATAGATATTTGTAAAGAGGAGAATATAATCAAATAAAAAAAATTCAAGGATATAACTCAAGTAAACTTTCAGAAAAAAAAGAAAACTTGAATCAAAGTCTGAAAGACTGCACAATAATGTCCTAGGAAAACTAATGACCCTTTCAGCATACAAGAAAAAAGATCTGGCTGGGCATAGTGGCACACATCTGTAATCCCAGCACTTTGGGAGGCCAAGGTGGGATGATGGTTTGAGCCCAGGAGTTCAAGACCAGCGTGGAAAACATAGTGAGACCTTGTCTCTATGGGGGAAAAAAAAAATTAGCCAGGTATGGTGGCATGTGCCTCTAGTTCCAGCTTCAAGGGAGGCTGAGAAGGGAGCATTGCTTGAGCCTGGGAGGTTAAGGCTCCAGTGAGCTATGATTGTGCCACTGCACTCCAGCCTGGACAACATAGCAAGACCCTGTCTCAAAAAAAAAAGAAAAAGAAAGAAAGAAAAAAGGCTGAGTTATGTCAAACGTGGTCATAGACATCTCCATATGAACAGACAACACAAGAAGACCTTAGAGCAAACGCTGCAACATACTAAGTGAAAGAAGGTGTGACCCAATAATTTTATAACCACAACTTATTAAAATTTTTATTTTTATGTTAAATTCCAGGATACATGTGCAGAACATGCAGGTTTGTCACATAGGTAAATGTGTGCCATGGTACAGCCACCACATTTAAGTCAGAGGGGTAACAAAGATTTCAGACATGCAATAAGTCAGGGATTCTAAATTCCAAGGAACCTTTCCCTTTGAGATGGTATAGAGCATTGCTTTGCAACTTTTTTTTTTAAACTGCCACCCACAATAATGGGTGGCACATTTCACTGTACATAGGGACTTGGTACGCATCCACTACCTATATCTGTATCTATACTGAAAAGCATTTCAAAAAATATTACCATTACTATGAAAGATACACGTTATTTTTCTTCTATTCCATTCTATTCTATTTTACATCTTAAAACACACTAGTCATGATGGAACAAACTGATTCCACGGCACCACTAATGGGTTGTAGCCTGAGGTTTAAAAAGTACTGAAGGATAAACTTTAGCTAACTAAAAGATGGAGAAAGTATCATTTAAAGAAAAGTCAAATAACAGAGGCTTAAGTATATTTGGGGTTTGAAGGCAAATAGAAGAAAAACTAAGCTAAAATTTGGTGGTAGGATGGAGACAGAAGTGTATTTACATTGTTATTGTTTATAATGGGGAGTCAAGAAACAGCATTTAGAGGAAACAAAAGGAACACATGCAAAACAATATTCAAGGAAACAAAAATTATCTACTACAAATTAAAAGGTAAAAAGGAATACTAAAAACTGAAAGCATAACATGACAGAACTAAGACAAAACATACTTATAATCTCAATAAATGTAAATGTACTAAAATCATCTATTAAAAACAAAGGCTAAGATTAAATCTCAGAGTAAAACCTAACCACGTCATATATAGGAGACACACCTTTGGATATTCAAAGACAATCCCATGTATAGCAGACAAAGAAAGCAAAGTAAAAGCACGCGACCCAGTCTAGTTTTGAACCAGTGTGGATTTAGGACCAAAACCATTACATGAATCAAAGAAAGGTGTGTTAAAATGGCAGGAAATATAATTCATAGTGGAAACCCAAGTTATAAACATCTGTGGACTGAAAACCATAGCATCAAAGTTACCAAAACAAAAATGACAGGTACTACAAAGAGAAATATGTACAGTGTGAAACTAATTCACCTCTAGATCCAAGTCACAGAAAATAGACCAATATAAATAAGGATTAATAAGAATGTAATTAACAAAGTAGAACTAATTAAACCTTATTAAACTCTATACCTTAAACAGATAACATCATCTTTTCAATGCCCAAAGAACATCTAGAAAAACTAGGACACAAAGAAAATTCCAAATGGATAGAAAGGATATGGATGACATGCAATGAAAATGAAACTGATGAGTAAAACAGAAAAGAAATGAACAGAAAAAACAAACCGCTACCACGAAAAAGTTTTAAAAACTTCCCTCTTCAATAATTTCTGGGCCAGAGAAAATTAAAATCCAAAATTACAGAATGTATAAATAAAAAATAAACTATGAATGAAAGCACTACATATCAAAACCTATAGAATACGAAAATTCACAGTGCTAAAATACTAACGAAGAAAGAATGGACACAAATGCATTCAAGAAGAAGCAACGAGAAAAACCAAAAAACAAAGGTAATAAAGATAAAAGCAGAAACTGATCAACTGGAAAACAGAATATAAACTAGTAAATAAATCTGATAAGTCATTCACCAGGAGAAAAACAAAAATAGCTAACTTAATTGGAAGTTAATTGGGAAAAGTGAAAAGTACAGAGTGGAAAAAGTATAAATACTAGGTAGCTATTAAAAAATGAGGTAACTGGCCAGGCATGGTGGCTCATGCCTGTAATCCCAGCACTTTGGGAGGCCAAGGCGGGTAGGTTACCTGAGGTCAGGAGTTCAAGACCAGCCTGGCCAACATGGTAAAAACCCATCTCTACTAAAAATACAAAAAAACTAGCCAGGCATGGTGGTGGGCGCCTGTAATCCCAGCTACTCAGGAGGCTGAGGCAGGAGAATCACTTGATGGAGACTGCAGTGAGCTGAGACTGCACCATAGAGGTCCAGCCTGGGCAACAGGAGTGAAACTCTGCTTTAAAAAAAAAATACATATATATATATATATATATAGAGAGAGAGAGAGAGAGAGAGAGAGAAAGAGAGAGAGAGAACGCTAATAAATACACATATATAATAAAATGAGGTAACTATATGTATTGATATAATATGGAATATAATATTAAGTGAAAAACCATAAAGAATAGCTATCATTTGTGCTCAAAAACCAGAAAAGCTATATATGCACGGATGCTTGTTTATGCACAGAATACATCAACAAAATGGAGAAGAAGGTGTCAGGGCTGAAACCTGGCAGAGGAACTGCGTGATGAAGGGCAGGTGTGGCAGAGTGACTTATTTTTACTTATTAAAGTTTTTTGCAAAACTATCAATGCTTTGAATTTTGTAACATGAGCATATATCATTTGGTAAGCTGATTCTTAAAAATAATTTGTAATTATTTAGTCTATAAAGCTACAAAACTTTGGATACTTCTTTTGCTATTATTGGGAGCCAAGAGTTCAGTCTACAGTCTTAAAAAAGTACTGAGCTTTTATAACCAATAGCTAGAATTCGCTTATATCTGTAAAACGCCTTATATTCTTTGAATCACTTAAACATACACTATCTCATTTAATACATGTTAACAGTGAAGAAACCGGAGCAGTACTGCAATCCTGCCATGACAGGTGAGGCCTCTGAGGCTCACAGGCCTTGGGTGACTTCTGTAAGGCCATTGGCTGCTAAGTGTCTCCTCCACCTATTCAAACAGGCCCCAGGCTCCTAGGATCCGGGACGTCAGGATTTCTTGTCTATCCATCCATCCATCCATCCATCCATCCATCCATCCATCCATCCATCCATCCATATCTTTTTTGAGACAGAGTCTTGCTCTGCCGCCCAGGCTAGAGTGCAGTGGTGTGACGTAGGCTCACTGCAACCTCCATCTCCTGGGTTCAAGTGATTCTCCAGCCTCAGCCTCCCGAGTAGCTGAGATTACAAGCATGCGCCACCATGCCTGGCTAATTTTTTTATTTTTAGTAGAGACAGGGTTTCACCACGTTGGCCAGGCTGGTCTCGAACTCCTGACTTCAAGTGATATACCCGCCTCAACTTCCTAAAGTGCTGGGATTACAGGTGTCAACCACCACGCCTGGCCAGGATTTCATACCTTTTGAGTTGTATCTGGCGATTTCATGAGTGCATAAAATGGCACCTCTGTTACTCACTGGGAATCTCAAATTAGGTCGGCTTCATCAGGGAAGACAACGATTGACATTTACCCTGTGTTATGGGCTGATTTGCATCCCCCTAAATTCCTGTGTTGAAGTCCTAACCCCCAAGTACATCAGAATGTGACTGTATTTGGAGAAAGTCTTTAAAGGTGTAATTAAGTTAAAATGAGGCCTTTAGGGTGGGCCCTGATCCAATATGACTGGTGTCCTTAGAGAAAGAGGTGATCAGGACACAGACATACACAGAGAAAAGACCCCGTGAACAGACCCCGTGAACACATAGCCATCTGCAAGCCAAGGAGAGAGGCCTCAGAGGAAAGCAGCCCTGCTGACACCCTGATCTCAGACTCCAGCACGGAAGTGTGAGAACATAATCTGCTGTGGGTTAAGCCAGCTAGTCTGTGCTACTTTGCTATGGCAGCCTGAGCAAACCAGTGCACCCTTCAGCTTTATGTACCTGAAATGTAATTATGTAATTTAAATTTACTTTAAAATATTAAAATACTTTCTGAGTCATCTGCAAAAGTCAGTCAAAAGAGAGACTCAGCTTTGCCTGCACCAGCATTTTCAGGAAAGCAACTCCGTGGTCAAGAATACGTGACTTGAAGTACCTTTTCCCAGATGTTGAGTTTTCCTTCCAACAAATGAATTCTAATCTGTGAGTGAAAAGCTTGTTGATTTAGACTAATCCTCACGGTGTTACAGTTGTGAATGATGCATTGATATTTGATGCTTGCACATTTAAAAGGTTGACAATCTGACAGCTTGTTCTCCTAAGAGGACCAAGTGTATGCAGAAATGTCAAGAAAATATTCAACTTGGATGAGAATCAAGCTGTGTATTTCCTTATGTCTTTCTGTAGAGGAGGCGACCTGAGCCAGCGGTTAGGCAGGACTAAAATCCAGGAAGGAAATTCTGCCACTGTGTGAATTTGGGCGACTAGCTGCATCTTGGATACCAAATGAGACAAGGAGCAGCGTTTTCAGGCTTGACACAGAACGCTACTTAGGGGAAGACATCGGCCTCCCCCAGCAATCTACCTTCTGTTCTCCACGGACCAGCTCTGTGTCCACATGAAGACACATGACCCAACATCCTCATCAATACAGTAAGACTTACAGACTGCTGTGAGGATTAAGTAGAATCATACATGTAAGAACTATGTAAACAATGTAAAATAAATTATAAAGAACTACACGAACGTAAGTTACGATTAATATTGTTGAATTAGATGGAAGATTACTGGACCAGTAATTGAGATTTCAAATTCTATGACCAATGTCCCTTTCTACATGTATGTTATACTTGCATTAAACATTGATTTAAAAAAAGATTCCTAATTCTGTCTCTGCTATAAATTAGTCAGGGCCCACTTACTTCTTGGGGCCTTAGTTTCCTCATCTGTAAAACAAAGGTGAACTATATTATCTTATGTTAGTTGGAACATGCTAAAATTCTATGACCTATTTCTTATTACTCCATGCCTTGATAATATATAACATATTTTTAAAATAGGTATTTTGATATATAGATAGGGACACATCTCTTTGACGTGAAATGCCTGAGGTACCAAAGAACAAAAAGGGTTTTTGAGGTTCCTGGCTCTTTTGTGACTAGATTATACAGGGAATCCCAAATGATTGATCGGGTTTTATGAGGGAAGCTTTGGCTGGGAGACACGCTAGAAGATAAAAGTATTCTGTAAATTTCAAGTATAAAAGAAATACAGTGCTTCAAGTACAGCTTCCCTCTTTATTCATACACAATGTGATTCTTATGAAAATTCAGAACATAGATTTTTGTCGATCCTAAAGCCAGGCTTGAATCCGGACTCTGCCTATAATTCTGCTAGCTATGAGATCGTGGGCAATTTCCTTCCCTCTCTACGCCTCAGCCTCTTAAACAGGCATAATGAGAAGTGCACAGTGCTCATCTGACACATATCATCATCATCATCATTGCCATCAGGGCTCACCACATCAATCAAATCTCTGCTCTGCTCTATTCTTTGGTTTATATTGTCAATGACTAGGGGCATGTTTAATGTATTTGTTAGTGCCCAGCGTAATACTGTGCACACAAAGGCATTTACAGAATCATTTTGAGGATGAATGCAGGTTTCAAAGAAATATCCTACAGACAGTGGAAAGAATAGTTCCTCACTTCTGTGGAGAATGAGATGAAATAGGAGCTGAAGGCAACCTAGGTTTTATTTGGATAAATCTTTAATACAGAAATACCATTAGATATGGGAACATATTTTCTTTTTCTTTTTTTTTTTTTTTTTTTGAGATGGAGTTTCGCTCTGTTGCCAGGCTGGAGTGCAGTGGCACCATCTCAGCTCACTGCAACCTCCGCCTCCCAGGTTCAAGCTATTCTCCTGCCTCAGCCTCCCGAGTAGCTGGGACTACAGACGTGTGCCACCACGCCCAGCTAATTTTTGTATTTTTAGTAGAGATGGGTTTCACCATGTTGGCCAGGATGGTCTTTATCTCTTGACCTCGTGATCCACCCGCCTCGGCCTCCCAAACAAAGTGCTGGGGTTACAGGTGTGAGTCACCATGCCTGGTCTTTTTTTTTTTTTGAGATGGTGTCTCGCTCTGTTGCCCAGGCTGGAGTGCAGTGTCATGATCTTGGCTCACTGCAACCTCCACCTCCCAGGTTCAAGTGATTTTCCTGCCTCAGCCTCCCAAGTAGCTGGGATTACAGGCAATCGCCACTACACCCAGCTGATTTTTATATTTTTAGTAGAAATGGGGTTTCACCATGTTGGCCCCTATTTTCTTATTCTGTTGTCTGTAATAGATATTTAAAATATTACACACAAACAAGCAATTTTATTCTACCTACAGTGATGAAAACCTGAAAAATACAGAAAACAATGAAGAAGGAAAATTATACCCATATTATAATGCCTACGGATGAACAGTTTTGATGGGAGCCTCACCATGTACTGCTAGAAGTCTCCTTCCACCCTAAGCCAACAACATCGGATGTTCCTTCCCTCCCTCCATCAATACAACTCTCACCTCACAGAATTTTAAGGAAGAATTACAGGTGACCACGTGACATCTGGCTAAGTCCCTTAAATCAAACTGCAGTTATCACATCTGTAGAATGACATACTTCCGCATCACCATTGTTGGAAAGAGATCACGTAGCCTGCGTGTCTTTAATGCCTTATAAGCATACTTCAAGGATTATTCAAGCTATAGCTATAACATATTATAAATTCTTGATTTGTCCTGATGGCAATTACATCTTTTTTTTTTTTTTTTTTTTTTTTTTTTTGAGACAGAGTTTCACTCTTACTGCCCAGGCTGGAGTGCAGTGGCGTGATCTTGGCCCACCGCAACCTCCGCCTCCTGGGTTCAAGTGATTCTTCTGCCTCAGCCTCCTGAGTAGCTGGGGTTACAGGCATGTGCTACCACTCCCGGCTAATTTTTGTATTTTTAGTAGAGACGGGGTTTCTCCATGTTGGTCAGGCTGGTCTCAGACTCCCAACCTCAGGTGATCTGCCTGCTTGGCCTCCCAAAGTGCTGGGATTACAGGCACGAACCACCACGCCCAGCCTGACAACTGCCTCTTATAGAAGGTGGAAGAAGCATATGGGCTATATGGGCCTAATTCTAAACAACAAAGAAGGAGAGGAAAACCCAGGTCAACAGTGAGAGTATTATGTAACAGTTTTCTTTACAAATAATAAAACAGAAACCAAAAGCAATCTAGGTAGATCTAGGTAGAACATTTTCTAGGTAGATCATTCTAGAACAATAAACAATATCCCACACTTTTTGCCCAAACTCTTAAATCTCCCGTATGTACCTCAACAGCATTTGCCCATCAATAAGAATGAAATGCAGTGGGTTTGCAGAATATGAGTACTATGTGCTCTATGCCTTTTTCTATGAGAATCTGAACCCACAGAGTCTAAATGTGTAAAAAGTCTGGTCTAACACCTCTCCGCTTCTTGGGCACATGGCATGCACACATGTGTGCACACGCTCGACCCCCCAACCCCTACCCGCTTCTGCCAACTCTTTGCAGACCTTACTTCAACCCGGGACGTGCCGTTAAGACCCACTCATGAAGCTTTGTCTCTGCAGGCTTATAATTGAAAAGGGTACACAGTGCTTGTTACCATACCCACGGTGCCAAATTGTGTGGAGGGAGCCGCTGAGACAAACTTTAATTACAAGTCCTTGGAGCACGCTCACCTGTTTTGCTGTTTCACTGAGGGCAGCGGCTTCTGCCTTGCCCAGTTGTTGCACCATCTTGTAAAATAGACTCTCTTTATTTTGCAGCAAAACATACGGCTCATCATATTCTTTCAGTCTTCCTGAATCTAAAACCTGTTAATCAGCAGAAAGAAACCCATTGAAACACAATGTTTTGCAGTAACATATTATAACAGAGACAATATTTCGGAAAGGGGCAGGAGAGGGAGAGAATCTGTTTGGGTGGTAGGCCTGGATAGTATTTAAATGGTTTGATTACCCTGTTTTACGAAGCAAACAAAGGCCTAACCTGACCTTTTATTACTATAATGTTATAGGAAAGGAAGAAAATGAAAGTTCTAGACTATTATTCTGGGCACTCAGCAGTCCTGTGGCATTTTATATTCTGCCAAAGGTATTTTGCGTTCTTATCATTACTTAGTGCTTTTAACTCTCAGACTCTCAGCCTCGAGGGGTATTTATACATATGATCAGAGTTGGGAAACTTCTTGATTTAAGAAAGTCAAATTAAATTTATCTAAAAGGTAGGCTAATGTCATAAAAATCAGATGGGAGAGACCTGACAGTAAATTAATTGCCGAGCCAGTTTCATAGACTCTAAGCAATATTTGGAAAAGAAGTAAATGCTTCTGGAATTTCTTTAAGGTTCTAGAACATGTCAGCTGCTAAGAGGGGCTAAACTCTGGATGGTGAGGTTAAGGTGCGTTCTGAAATCGGCTCTGGGTGTACTTTATTATTCCGAGAGAGAAAGGCTAGCCGAAAAAGCTGTTACCTAAGCAGCTTTAGCATAATTGCTCTCTGCACAGAAGAAATCTCTAGAAATCCAATTTTCTCTTTGGATAAGACTAAAGAAGCAATTAAGAAATTGAGCTCCAAATTCCTGTGATCACAGCCCACATGGCACACGGGGCAGCCCAGTCTGCATTGCTGAGGGCTGAATATCTGTTTTCCCAATCACCTTTCTTCGCTTCTTTCTCTTTCTTTAGCTGCTTGCCTTTTAGCTGCTTTATTGCTCATTAATATGTCCACTGGAAATTGAAAGAGGGAGGAAGGGGCTCTTAACTCTGCATTTCTACTTATTAGTGGCTTTGGTTAATGGTTTCAGAGGGAAGAAAGAGTCTGAACAATTGGCCCAAATGACATACCTAGGAAAACAGTTCTGAGGTTAAGTGGCACTTAGTTCTTCAGTTAGGCCGTATTTAGAGTAAATTTATCTTAAGAGAATATGCTGAACCTCCAAGCAGGACACAGGTTGTTTTTCTACATGTAGACATTGCAGTTAATTCCATCCCATGGTATTTAATCGGACACATTTATTAAGCCTCATAAAGGGCATTTTCCTGTTAATCTTTTGTTTACTACTGTGAATCACTGCTAAGGGCAGCTTTCTCAAAAGAGTTCAAGAATAATTGAATCTGTCACATCCACATAATAATTAAAATGTCCTATAATTTGGCATGCCAATTTAGATACCCCAAATGTGTAATTTTACTTAAGCATAGCATTACAGAACATAACCACTCCTCCTGACGAGGAAGGAAAAAATCTGCAACTTAAAAATACAGGTCTCTCTAATGCTAAAGATTAAATAAATAAGTGAACCAAATTACTTGCTAAAATGATGAAGTTTTAGTCTGCAAAAGCAACAAGTAAACTTTTAAAAATTATTCCCACAGAGTTGAGAGTGAGTGAGTTCTCTGTAAAGACTTTACATAATGTTTAATGGAAAGGAAGTCCTACTGCTATTTGGTCCTTGTCCAAATTCCTACTAAATTTATTCACATTTGAGTGACTAGTAAATCTTTCCAGATTCCCTCTCATTGTCTGAAAACACATGAATGCCACTGAGACCAGGAGTTCTCAAAATTGACCAGAATCTAAAAAGGCAGAGCCAGGAAAAAAAAATAATGTTCTCAAAAAGCATTATTATTATTAGATTAATAATAAAAATGACAGAAAGATCATTTGGTCAAAATACTTTAAGCCTTATAAATATCAACAACTTAGCAACTGCATTTTATTTGTTAGGAGAGTTTTTGAGTTTAGGGGTGATAGAACCACGACCTTAATAATTTACTAGAACTTAAAATTTTAACTTCTATAAGGTTTCACACTTGAAAAATATAAAATAAAACCGACCTCTTTAATATTTTTTTGATATGCATTAAAACAAAATATAGGCCAGGTTCAGTGGCTCACGCCTATAATCCTAGCACTTTGGGAGGCCAAGGCAGGTGGATCACTTGAGGCCAGGAGTTAGAAACCAGCCTGGCCAACATGACAAAACCCCATCTTTACTAAAAATACAAAAATTAGCTGGGCATGTTGGTGTGCAACTGTAGTCCCAGCTACTCAGGAGGCTAAGGCACGAGAATCACTTGAACCTAGGAGGTGGAGGATGCAGTGAGCCGAGATCATGCCACTGCACTCCAGCTCTGTGTCCAAAAAAAAAAAAAAAAAAACCCAAAAATCCCAAATAACCCCCAAAATATAGTATCTTATAATGAACTGGATTATCATAGCTGCAGATGAATTCGCAAGATTTGAGACAAGGCATCCTTGGCATATAAATATGACCTAACAAAGAGTATGGCTACCATAAAAATCAATGAAAGCACCCCATAACTAAAATATCAGTTTGTGAACTTGAAAAGGAAAATAAAATGGGTTGAACATGCTCTGCTTTTACAATCATCCCTGAAAACTCCCAAAATAGAATGGATAAGGTAATTTCCTTCCTTCCATCCATTCATCCAATATTGAGTGAATGTCTATTTCCAAAGTACTGTTTTAGGAATGGGAGATTCAAAGATGAGCAAGAAACAGTCTATCAAGATGCTGACAGCCAGAGATAAAGATGGAAGTGCAAATAAGTTAAACAACTTAGCCTAGGCTGCACAAATCGGAAGATGGCAGAGCTGGGATTTGAACCCGGGTGTAAACCTGTCTTCTTTCCTCTTCATGTCAGTTCCCAGAGGTACATTATTATTTACTTTCAGTTTCTTTGTTTTCAGAAGTAAAATATGGGCAATGAGAACTGTAAACAGTTAATTTTCTAAGACACCTTTTTATTTGGATAATAACTGCATATTTTAAGAAAAATATGCCTGTAAGCATAAAAAAATTCACCTATTCACTTTCCACTACAATTTGAGTCCTATTACACCCAGGACTCAAAATTATTTACTGTGTGCCTGGCATATACTCACAGAAAAAGAAGACAAATTTTTTGTTGTTGTTGTTGAAATAGAGTCTCACTCTGTTACCCAGACTGGAGTGCAGTGGTGTGATCTCGGTTCACTGCAACCTCCACCTCCTGGACTCAAGCCTCAGCCTCCCAAGTAGCTGGGACTACAGGTGCACGCCGCCAAAGCCTGGCTAACTTTTGTTTTTTTGTAGAGACGGGGTTTCGCTACGTTGCCCATGCTGGTTTTAAACTCCTGAGCTCAAAGAGATCCTCCCACCTTGGCTTCCCAAAGTGCTGGGATTACAGGCATGAGCCCCCACATATGGCCCAAGAAAACAAACTTCATTAAAGTTTCAGGATTAATAATGAGCAAGTGACACTCTGCCAAAACACATTGGAGGAAAATGGAAGTGAACCTTCATGAATTCCTGAATTTATTCAGCACACATTTATTGCACACTTACTGCATTCATTCATGTCATTATGCTAGATGCTGTGGAAGAGGCAAAGATGGGTAAGTCCCAGCCCCTGCTTTTAGGAAGCCCACACTCAAAAAAAAAAAAAAAAAAAAAAAAAAGACAGAAGAAAACACTCAAGTGACTAGAATGCCAGAAAAAAGGCAAAACAAGCGGGAGTTTAGCAGCAGCAGAAGTCACCTCTGGCCAAAATTTCTGAGGAGGAGCTTCAGGGAGGAGAAAATAGCAAACTGGGCCTTGAGGAATGGACAGACTTGGACACGTAGAAATGGTGGTGGAGGTGCGGGGTGGGAGGACAGTGGTCATTCCAGATGCCGAGAGGTCTGACAGCTCACCTATCACTTCCTCAAGGGCAGGGTTATGTGATTGCTCTTGTTCACTGTTGCATCTCCAAGGCCTGGCATTGCACAGGACGTGTGAGCAGGCACCCCATGCACACTGGCTAAAAGTTAAATACAAAGGAAGGGAAATTCAGGGCACAATTGGGTGACTGACCAGTGGTGCAGTCTGGTAAGACCACAGAGTGAGGTCCAGCAGAGAAAGAGTCTAGCTGGCCCTGGAAAACAGATATGGAAGGAGGTATAGGGATGCCAGGATTCAGGCTATAGCCTTGGAGGACCACATGCCTCAAGTTCATGGCTATAGACAAGAGAGAGAAAAAGCAAAAAGGAGACACAGCAGGAATGAGGGCAGAGGCTTGACTCACAAATTAAATATTGGAAAAGAGAAAATAAGGAACAATCAGACGCTACAAGGGCCAAGTTAGGATGCACATGGAAAAAATGCTAAGAATAGAACTTTACCCACTTAGCCTTTATGCATGTTGAGTATACTTAGGAAATGCCTGGGACCAGAAGTGTTTCAGATTTCAGATACTTTTGAATTTTGCAATGTTTGCATTATACATACTTACAGATTCAGCATACTTAATCCGAAAATCCATAATCTGAAATGCCCCATTGAGCGTCTCCTACAAGCTTCACATCAGAGCTCAAAAAGTTTCAGATTTAGGAGCATTTCAGATTTCAGATTAGGGGACTCAATCTGTATTTACTGATTTGACCAAAGATTCTAGATCTTTTACAACAAAATAAAGTGACTCTGAATCTTCTTTTTGTACAGAAAAAAGGGCATAATCTTGAATTTATATCTTCATATCTTCTGTAGCTACATGAAAACAGTCCTGAAATCTCCTGCTTGGTCCTCACCTTTCCTCTACCCAAGTAAAACTGTAAACTAAGCCATGCATTGATGTTGGTCCTGTGGCCCCAGGATCTCTCCAGCAATGCAAACCTCAAATCACTTGCTGCTCTCCAGAAGGTCAAGGAAAAACACATTATACTGGAATGCATTAGTCAGTTACTCAGTTACATAAGCTCAATGAAGATGTGTTTATCAGGCCTAAATATCTGCAGATATTCCAGGTAGCTGTCCTAGATATAAAAATTAAGTGAACAAACTGCAAAACAATTTAATCCATTTAATTGGCAGGATGCCATCGCTGATAGTGGGGTGATCTCAGGAACAGGAGAAGGGCAGGACAGGGTGAAGAATAAAGCCTGACCACAGGAAAAGAAAAGCTCGGAACAGCTTTCACTATGGCAGCAAGCAATACAGAGAAACCCCACTTAGCAACAGGCAGAGAGAGGGTGGGAGGGTTTCCATTTCAGAAGTCATTTCTGGGCCACCATGACGAAAGGGGTGTACGGAGAGTCATCTGACGTTGGAGATTTGTTCCCTCACTGGTAAAATGGGTGCCTGTGACTCTTCTCTGGGACAAGATACTATGGCATGTGGCAAAGATTACTTAAAATCTTGCCTCAGGTCTTGAAACAGTAAATGATTCTTCTCACCTGGGGAAGATGAAGGGTAGGTCCCTGTGACCCACTCAGCCACTTCCCCAAAGCTCTGCAATTGTATTTATTCTCCCAGTTTGTTCATTTTTTATTTTTTGAGATGGATCTCACTCTGTCGCCCAGGCTGGAGTACAGTGACGCGATCTCGGCTCACTGCAACCTCCGCCTCCCGGGTTCAAAAGCGTCTCCTGCCCCGGCCTCCCGAGTAGCTGGGATTACAGGCACACGGCACCACGCCCGGGTAATTTTTCTGTATTTTTAGTAGAGACGGGGTTTCACCATGTTGGCCAGGCTGGTCTCAAACTTCTGACCTCAGGTGATCTGCCCTTCTCGGCCTCCGAAAGTGCTGGGATTACAGGCATGAGCCACCGCGCCCAGCCCCAGTTTGTGCTTTTTACCTTCACATTAGTTCTTTGTCCCCCTGAACACTTTAATTAAATGTCTCAGCATATTTTTCAAGAAGTAATTTTTCCTCTTCTGAAATGTTCTAATTGTGGCCGTTGTTGGTTTCTTGAAGAGAAGTTCCATGAAGATGAAACATAGAATTTAAATAAAACTCAAGTTAGCTTTGAGTTGTGTTTCTCCAGCTAGTTCTGTTAGAACGATTTCTAGTTTGTTTTCTCTGAGGAAACTCTACTAAAAAGAGATTTGGGTTTAGAAAGAAAGATATACATTATACACCCATAAGATTGCCTACAAAGAAAAGAGCTACAATCTGAATTTCTCAGGCCTGGTTTTGCTTCTCCGTAATTCACTCCCGAAGAATTCTCTAACTGCAGATTCGCTTATTCCTCGTTCACTCACACTACCAGGGAGAATCCAGAGCGTTGTAAGGACGGGTGTGCAGGGACTGGAGGAAAAGGCTGTGCTATTGGCTGAAAGGAAAACAGGTCACAAGTAGCCAGCTAATCCTAAAAACTACAGGGAGGAAGCTGTCTTTAATGTGGAGATAGTGGTGCGTATTAGAAAAAAGAGGATTTCTAATTTGTCTGTCTTGCTCTACTGTTTTGTGGCAACTGAGCAAATGAAGATTAAATTAGCTGTCATTAAGACTACACCATGTTTAATAAAGTTAAAACTGAGAGAACATCTTCATAAAATAAAATTCTAAGCTTAACACATTGATGGCGCTTAATGAACCAAAACTGGGTAAATCCCTTTGGAGAGTCAACACATAAACAAAGCTATTAATTAGGTCGCAGTTGTTTCCCAACAAGCCTTTTGTTTGATTTACTTACAGTAAACAAAACCATATCTATCCGTCTTTGTGGAGAAGTATTCACCAATGCTACAAAATGTAATTATTACACCTTAAGCACTTGCAATTACAGGACTGCATGATGACAATAGTGTTGGTTATGTCCTTCATTAACATCTGTCACTTCCCCAGCCACTCCCTGAGCCTGCCTTTTGGAGCGCTGAGCTTTGCAGCTGATTCACTTGTCTCTATGTTTTCACAGCTTTCAGAATAACAGAACAGAACATGTGTTTTCTGGAACGGTATCTCTAAAGCAAACAAGAAGAAAAAACAAACAAAAAAAAAAAAAAAAACACCTCCAAAATCAAAGATCTGAGGAAGAATCGTATTTATGGTGTTCCCCCGAATTGAAAGCTGGCTGATGATCAGAAGCTCTAGAATACAGGAGACACTTTCAGCTAGGGGTCGAGGGAACATAGAGGCCAGTTCCCAATCTCAAGCTACAGAATGCATGTCTCCTGGGTTCCCTGAGGCTGAATCCTGCCACCGCCTGTTAAGAAAAATTGGAAAATAGTTCTCACAAAGAATTCAGAGCTTGTAATAAGACTCCTTACTTAAATTTATACCTCCTAGTAGGACCTCCTGTGATGCCACTGATGACCTCGTGGCCAGGGAGCCCTAAATGGAAGATCTCCCAGTATCATTGGAGAGATCGCCATAGATGGAGACACTAATGGAGTTGGGAGTGAGAAGGAAAGTTCCATGTTGAAATGCAAGGTCATCTCAACAGTTACATCCTCCAAGGGAACGCTTGCCTTTCCCTTCTCCAGATTTACTTCTTCCGGATCTTCCTCATTCATTCAGATAGTCAGGTCCCAAACAGAGAAACCAGGACTGACTACCCCTGTCTTCCCTCAAAGCTCACATTCAATCCATCACAGTCCAGTTGCTTTACTTTGCTATTTACTCCAAATCTATCCATTGCACCATCTTCACTGCTCACACCATAGTCTAAGCCACCATTGTGCATGGTGTAGAGGGGGCATGACTGCAACAGTGAATGCTGCGTTTGATAAACTGAAGGACAATAACTAAAGGACTGTGGCTTTTACTACAAAGGAAAGAGAGAGAACAGAGGGAGGAAAGGCTAGAAAGGTAGGGAGGGGCCAACTGTAAATTGCTTTGTAGAACCATGTTCAGAGTTTAGATAAAGACATTACTCAAGAGAGAAAAAAATTAAGGTTCTCAAAATCTACCTAGAGGGACCGGTATATAAAGCAATAAACTGATGGGCACATTTCAATAATGGTAACAGCGCTGATGGATCAAGGGGATGCTTGTGAACTAGACATTTATGTGGTCAGAAGCTGATTAATCAGATTTAGGAGTGACCAACTGACTTGTCTGCCAAGTTCTGTCCTTGCTTGCTGTCTCTCTAACTAATCAGACCTTCTAAGTTGACAGCACTTCCAAGCATTAGATAATAAAAGGAGTAGCTATCATCAATGCGGTAACAGCGAATCCCAACAAGAAGTCTATATGATACATTTAGACTACAGGCGCCTGCCACCACGTCCAGGTAATCTTTGTATTATTAGTAGAGACAGGGTTTCACCACGTTGGCCAGGCTGGTCTCGAACTCCTGACCTCAAGTAATCTGTCTGCCTCGGCCTCCTAAAGTGCTGAGATTACAGGCATGAGCCACCGTGCCTGGCCTTGCTTCCTAAAATTATCACTATTTCCCTTCATTTTCTAAGCCCTCCAATTCTTATGTAACAAATTTCCTATGTTAAATCCTTTCTGTTGGAATCATTTGTTTTTCTGGCTAGGCCCTCTCTGAAAATAATTTGTGATGGATCTTCTCATCTCTTCCCCTGTGACACATATCTTGTGAACGTCCCAACAGCATAGAAGTTCTGCAACCTTACCCAACAAGCCCCTTGCAGTATATAAAAACCTAAATCTTTCATTAAGGGGATCAAGCATGCTGAAACAACTGTGACAGTGACAATGACTGTGATCTTCTATTGGATACTACTCTGTAGTATGACAGTTAGCATCACAAGCTGAATCTTAGATTTGGAATATTTTCATGGTAAACTTTTAACATATGATTTTTGCATATGATTATATGCAAAGAGATACATTGGATATATTGTTAGTAGCACTGAGGGTGTAGTTAAGCATATGAATTACTGCTGGGAAGAGAGCCAAAATTAACAGAAAATTAACTTACTAGGGGTTTCTATCAAGTTTTACAAGGAAGGAATAAACTGAAAAAGTGAACATAATTGGGAGCAACGGGAATTCCGCAGGTGAAGGACTCACCATTATCTTGTCGCTGTCAATAATGGTGTTCAATCTGTGTGCAATGGTTAGCACGGTGCAGTGGGCAAATTTCTCCCGGATTTTTTTTTGTATTAACTCATCAGTTCTGCAATCAAAGAAGTTAAGTTTAATTTCATAAAGATGCAAAAAGTAGACTTAAGACTTAAAAAGCTCTACTTCACAATAGAGATTTAAAAAAAAAAGATCATATATATTCAATGTTTTAAAAATCATGTTAAAATGTTTTAGGACAATCTTATTCTTTAAAAACAAGTATAAAAATCTATGTAGTAATTTACTAATTTTCATAAAACAACGAAAAATGTCTTCCCTCCAAATTGCTTAAAGCTGATTATTGGGAGTGGATTTTAGGAATCTAGCTCTCCTGGGATACTGAATAATATCACTGACACTGGAAAACACATTTGGGTTTCTTCTTCTGTTTTTTTCAGAATGAATTTATCCATGTTCAAATGTTATCTCTGGGGCAAACAGAGCACTTAGAAATATTTCTCAGAATCATTCCATGTTTCCCATTTACACACTTAAAATGTGGACTCAAGGTTACATGGACCTCAGCTTTATACCTTGGATCCACATTTGCCGTCGCTTCATCAATAATCAATATCTGATTTTTCCTGAGAATTGCCCTGGCAAGGCACACCAGTTGTCTTTGTCCAACACTAAAATTGGATCCTGATTCTGCTAATTCAGTATCCATTTTACCAGGAAGATCTTCAATGGTTTCTTTAAGTTGTACCTGTAGATGTACAAAGAAGAATGACTGCTATCATTCAAGCCGCTATGGAAGTAGTCAAGCCTCATAGACATTAGAACCTTCAAGTCCCTTCTCTCGAGAGATATAACTTAAGAGGACACACACATGAGGCTGAGTTACCTCTAGTTAATGTTCAATGAGAAAGATGGTAGAGTCAACACAAAACGGAAATATTCTGACTTAAGAGAACAAACAATGGAACCCAAGATGCTCCTTTATCACCATCAGCAAGCACAGTCTGTTCACGCAGGGTCATGTGTTAATACTGCCTGGGCCAATTTCATTAAGAAAAACACAGTATGATCAATAAAATTATTCTGTAGGTAAAATACAGAAAGATAAAAAAAATTCCCTTCTTTTTAGTTAAAAGATTACAGAAATTTAGAGAGACAATAAGAGTGATGGCTGCCAAGGGGCTGGAGGATTAACTGTAAATGGACACAAGGAAATTTCTTGGGGTAACAGAGATGTTTTAAAACTGGATTCCTGCAATGACTGCACAACTCTATAAATTTACCAAAATCACTGAATCACTTCTAAGGGGAGCATTTTCTGCTATGCAAATTAGACCTCGATAGAGTTGTTGGAAAAAAATCATATCAGTGTCCCCCAGCACCTGAACTCCCTTACCAATAACCAACATGACAGCCAACAAGAACCCCTCGTCCAGGGAGGGAAGGAAGTTTCTCAAAAAATAAAGCTCATGCTCCCAATATAGAGTCTGAAGAAAAGGTGAAAGGATCTTTCTGGTTGAGTCAAGTTTCCCAAAGCACATTTTGGAGACGAGTGAGTATAACTCAAGGGAAAATTTAAAAAGAAAATTACTGCAGGAAGTATGGTCCTCCAAAGATATCATCTTATAGGCACTTTACCATTTTGGAAGGTTTTTTAATCAACTGGAAAAGTTAAAAAAATACAAATGCAAACAATGGGAAACTGTGCCTCATTTGTTAGGAAATCAGGAGCTTATTCTTGGGCTGGTCCTTTCCCAAGTTTAAGCCCCTATGGCTATAAAGTAGGTCAGTACATTTTCTACAGTCTAATAAATGTTTTGCAGTGAATGAAAACTCACAAAAAACAGGACACAATATAACATCTTGCCCCAGACGACGGGGATAGATGATGTTGATATTAATGTATCTTTATAAAATTGTAGCTATAAGATGATCTGATACTACGTTGGGTGGTGGTTCAGTTCACTGATGTTTGTTTTGGAGAAATTTTATAGAACAAGAGCCAAACTCAGGTGACATTTGAGAGCTATAGAGGAACCAAGAGTCAATACATCTCCAATTAAGAGATCAGCAAGCAGATAGACGAGTGATGGCCAATAAGCAGGTGTACAGAACTACAATGCCCAACAACAAAAAGCCAAGAGTAAACGGGTAACATTGTCATGTACCTTAAACATGGAAGCACACTTCTATGAATGTGATCTTGAGTTGTACTCATGATGGAAGTCCAACTCCAAGAAACAGGAATTTTGAGTTAAGATTAAATATGGTATTGATATTTGGCATTAGCATGCAAGGTAGGAAATTAAAATCCGAAGTGTAAGATTTGGCTCGTGGTGCAAAATGTTACCCTGAAAATTATAGGATGGAATATGTCAGCTTAGTCAAGCCCTCTCCATTACAAGGAAGAGGACTTATTGAGTAATCTTTTTATGAAACATACTCACAGACCTATACCCCATGTGATGGAACTGATCAAAAGTAGATGTTAGCAAAGTTTTTATTAGCTTTTCCTTCTGAGTTGATTTTGATAATACTGGTAAGTGCAAAAAGGTCTTTTCTAAGACCGGCAGCCAGATTTGAAGAAATAATCTCACACTTGCCCTTGATTAAGGTGCCAACCCATCATTCTTCTGGGTTTTGACCCTCCTTGAGGTTATCCACATTGACTTGATGAAGAATAGGGTTGTGAGGTGAAGAATAATGAACACATTTCCCAGATAACAGTGTCTTCTGAGACTCTGTCATCATGATTGAATCAGGGATGGTTATGAGAATGATATGAATCTGTGGCCGAGTACAGTGGCTCATGCCTGTAATCCCAGCACTTTGGGAGGCTGGGGCAGGCAGATCATCTGAGGTCAGGAGTTCGAGACCAGCCTGGCCAACATGGTGAAATCCCATCTCTACTAATAATACAAAAAAAATTAGCTGGGCATGGTGGCGGGCACTTGTAATCCCATTAGGAGGCTGAGGCAGGAGAATTGCTTGAACCGGGGAGGCGGAGGTTGCAATGAGCCAAGATCGCGCCACTGCACTCTACCCTGAGTGACAGAGTAAGTAATTAAAAAAAAAAGATATGAATGTGAAGGCCCTCTGTAGTGTTATCATACATTCAAGTTATGGTTAAGTATTAGCACTGAGAAAAAGACAATGGAGGCAGTGGAACACAGTGACTAAGAGTGACAACTGGGGAAATTGAAAATATATTAAACAATGGTATTACATTACTCTTCAATTTCTTCAGTGAGGTAAATAACTGTATTATGTCATGTAGTTGAATGTTCTTGTTCTTAGGAGGTACATATACATATTTAAGGATGAACTGCAACTTCATGGAAATGTCTGCAACTTACTTTCAAGGGCTATAAGAGAGGAAGCAAACGTAGCAAAATACCGTATTAACAAATGGTGAATCTTGGAGAAGGGTACGTGTATGTTCATAATACTATTCATTTGACTGTTCTGTGATTTGGACATTTTAAAACAAAAAAATGGAGTCTTGAAGACACACAGCATGGGTATGAGTCCTGCCTGGCTCTGCCAACTGGGCAAGTTCCCGAACTTTCTCTATCTTAGCTTCCTAATTAACTTGTAAATAAGACCATACTAAGATTATTTTGAAGATGCTTATCTCCTAAAATTGTTGGAGTATAAAATCAGTCAGTATGTGTAGCATTTACAATAGTGCTTGGTACCAAATAAGAGATCAATAGATAATATCTATTATTTTTTCTTTGTTTATTTTGCTCCTTCCTGGACAATGAAATACTGCCTATTTTTTTTTTTTTTTGAGGTGGATTCTTGCTCTGTCACCCAGATTGGAGTGCAGTGGTGCGATCTCAGCTCACTGCAATCTCTGCCTCCCGGGTTCAAGCGATTCTCCTGCCTCAGCCTCCCAAGTAGCTGGGACTACAGGTGCATACCACCACACCTGGCTAATTTTTTTTTTTGTATTTTTAGTATAGATGGGGTTTCACCATATTGGCCAGGATGGTCTCGATCTCTGACCTCGTGATCCACCTGCCTCGTCCTCCCAAAGTGCTGGGATTACAGGCGTGAGCCACTACGCCCGGCCGCCTATTTTTAATAATGCACTCAGCTAGTTCTTTTCATGCACTGCTGTAGTTTTCTTCATTGCATTTACCAGTACCTAATATTATATTACATATGCATTTTCTTATTTTCTATCTTCCATACAAGAATTTGTGCCCTAAGAGGGTAGGGATTTTATCTCTCTTGATGACTGCTATAGCTCCAGAGTCTACAATGCCTATGTAAAAACCTCCCTACACATAATCTGTTGAATGTATGAAGTCACAAGGACACCTCATCTTGTGACATGTCTATTCTTATAAATTACAAAATAAATCCACAAAGAAATAGAATTTACATATAATTTTCTTACTAAATGTCATTGTAAAAGAAACATAGTCATTATAAAATTAATTGGCTCCAAGATATCATAACATTATACTTTAAAATATAGAAAACTTAATGTTTTCTACATTTAATAAAGGTTGTAATTTCAGGAAAACAAAATCAAATCATACTATTTGAAACTATACATTTCAAACACAGTGTATCAGATTATTTTGAAGCTTAGAAAAAATAGGAAACTACAGGAAAAGTGAAAATAATGAACTGAACTAAGACAGCCCATTTCTATCATCATAAATGTTTTCAAAGCCTCAAAGAGACTCACGTGGATGTCAGATTCTGTTTCCATGTTTTTTTGAACTTTCTGACTTTTCATAAAGGAAGTCTCTGATGCCAGAGACTGAAATGTGATAAACAGCAACTCAACAGATGGGAACAAGCTTTAACAAGAACACAGCTAAGTGTGAACGAAGCGAGCGGAGGCCCATTCTGGGCAATACAGGCCTGGGAAAAATGGAGGTGCAAGGTGTGGGGAATAGAAGGCCCAGAGGATGTGGACACTGCTGATGTGCAGATTTCTGTCTTATGGTGTCCCGAATACAAGACATCCTTGTATTCTAACAGCAATTCTATCAATGTTGAACATGATTAGATGATTTCTCCACTATTCCAAATGATATAACCTAGTCTTAATTGTAGATCCCAGTATTAAAGTCGTTTTTTAATTAACAGAAATAACGTGCTGCTGATTCATTTTCCTAGTTGTACCTACTGTGTGATCTTTTGACTTGTTTCTCATAAACGACTTCCATCTTTAATCATTACTTATGTTATATTTACAGAGTTGCTCTTATTTAGGGGCCCAAACTGGCACTAATTCTAGTAAACTTTCTTTCATTTACAGCTGACTATTTTTCACTATTTACGATAACTTTCAGCATTAGAAAAGAAACTCCAAAAAACTAGCTGGGTGTGGTGGCTCACGCCTGTAACCCCAGCACTCTGGGAGGCCGAGACAGGCAGATCACTTGAGGTCAGGAGTTTGAGACCAGTGTGGCCAACATGGCAAAACCCTGTCTCTACTAAAAATACAAAAATTAGCCAGGCATGGTGGGGCTTGCCTTTAATCCTAGCTACCTGGGA
Source organism: Gorilla gorilla gorilla (assembly GCF_029281585.2). Taxonomy (NCBI): domain Eukaryota; kingdom Metazoa; phylum Chordata; class Mammalia; order Primates; family Hominidae; genus Gorilla; species Gorilla gorilla. The sequence goes on from NC_073238.2 coordinate 109,784,458, forward strand.
GGCTGAGGCAGGAGAATCCCTTGAACTCAGGAGGTAGAGTTTGCAGTGAGCTGAGATTGCACCACTGCATTCCAGCCTGGGCGATAGAGCAAGACTCTGCCAAAAAATAAAAATAAAAATAAAAATAGGCCAGGGGCGGTGGCTCACGCCTGTAATCCCAGCACTTTGGGAGGCTGAAGCAGATGGATCACGAGGTCAGGAGTTTGAGACCAGCCTGGCCAACATGGTGAAACCCCGTCTCCACTAAAAATACAAAAAGAGTAGCTGGCATGGTGGCAGGCACCTGTAATCACAGCTACTTGGGAGGCTGAGGCAGGAGAATCGCTTGGACCCGGGAGGCGGAGGATGCAGTGAGCCGAGACTGTGCCACCGCATTCCAATCTGGGTGACACAGTGAGACTCTGTCTCAAATAAATAAATAAATAAATAAATAAATAAATAAATAAAAATAACCAAGATGACACGACCACATCCATAGGACTGTCTCCCTCCAGATGCCCGAACTTCTTTTGCATGTCAGGTATTACCCTTTCCAAGGGAGAATGGGTAAGAAGAAATAAAAAAAACTTCCAAGAAATAAAAGGCATCTTTCCTTTTTATGTAAAATGGTTAAAGAGGAAAAAACTGACAGTGCTGTCCTAATCTCAAGCCAACCCTCTGAGTTTGGGTTCCCATTTCCAGTTTGGCCTCATTTATAAACCAAGTGACTATGTTTTTTGTCTGCTTTAAAGGGGGTTTCCAAATGACACCAGGTTTCCTACTAAAGAGCAGGATGAGTTATCCAGTTCTGAACTGGGTATCAATGAAAGATGAAAACCATGCAGACAGCAGAGAGACAGAATGTGACAGAGAAGTCCAGAGAAACTTGAATGGCATCAGAGTCGTGGTGCTGAATCCCTTGTGTGACATCTCTCAAGATAAACACACACACATAACTTCACGTTTACAATCACCAGGAAGTGAGGTTTGGAATTCTCTACGAGAAGACCCTCAGACTCCACGGACCCCAGGGGAAGAATTCCTGACCTATCAGAATGCCCCCAGCCTCCATCAACTTGTAGTCATGAAACTTGTTGTGAAAAACTCACGATGCTTCATTTGTTAGGAGTGCTCAGCCTTTCCCCTGACCATCTAGAAGGTAAAAAGAATACAAGCACCCAGAAGGAAATTTGGAAAATTCAGGAAAACTGTAGAGAAAAGAAAACACTCTCCTCCAGTCTTTGTCTCATTACCCCCAAACGAGCAATGTAAATGCTCTGGTGTCTTTCTTAGGTCAGGTGTCGGAATATATGAATGATTAAAAACAGCTGGAATCACAGTGGAAATACAATGTTGTACCCTAATTTTTAGTAACTCTTCCAAATCATTCACAGAAAAACCTACAATGTCATAAAGAAGTAGTTCCCAGAGAAAGACAATGATGGGATAATTTTTCACTTCTGAGGGGGACCTACCACGTCTTCCACCTCATCATTTCTAGAATTCTTGAGAGGCTACTAAATTTTATTTTAATTTTGGCTATAACAAATGAAATAAGTATGAGTTACAGTCAAGTTCCACGATGGTTTTTGATAGGATCATCTCCCAATTAACATTTCTTCACTGTTCATAGAGAAATGTGTTTCTAAAAAGTACTTTTGCTCTCTGAGAATCTGTGACAAGAAACCTCAAGCTCTGAAACAAATAGAAAAACACTTTATGAGTAATTCTTGTTCTTTTAGGGTGTGTCACAATTTCACTATTAAACCTGTCCTGAGAGTTTAGCGGCACAGGATTGCCTTATCTTTCTTTACATTTGACAGTTAACTGTACCCACCTCTTCTCTCCTAGAATTTCACTGTACAGAGATTCACAAATTTAAATGAAATCAGAGGTCAATTGCTTATCAAGTATCAGGAGGTGAAGCAATCGACCTAATTTAGAAAAAGAAAATCCCCACAGTTGCTGGAAAGCAGGGTGGATGTGTAAGGACTCGGCAATGACATGCCTTCAGAAACAAGAATTACTGGCAGGAAACTGTCAGGCCTCCAAGTCTACTTGCTCACAGTCAAAACCCATCTATAAATTAAAGATTTCAGAGCTATCCCTGGAAGGGCAACAATGACAAATGCACCAATTCAAAACAACAACAATAACAATGGAGGGAAATTAATCTCTGTCACTCAGGCTGGAGTGCAGTGGTGCAATCATGGCTCACTGCAGCCTCGACCTCCAGGACTCACAAGATCCTCCCACCTCAACTCCCTAAGTAGCTGGGACTACAGGTGCATGCCACCAGATCTGGCTAATTCTTTTTTTTTTTTTTATTTTTAGTAGAGACAAAGTCCACCATGTTGTCCAGGCTCCACACTTCTTTGAAATGAAGAGATCAAACACGTTAATACATACTTATTAAATGCTTACTTTTTTTTTAACTTTTAATATTTATTATTTATTTTGAGATGGAGTTTCACTCTTGTTGCCCACGCTGGAGTGCAGTGGCACAATGTCGGCTCACCACAACCTCCGCCTCCCAGGTTCAAGCAATTCTCCTGCCTCAGCCTCCTGAGTAGCTGGGACTACAGGTGCGCACCACCATGTCTGGCTAATTTTGGTATTTTTAGTAGACACAGGGTTTCACCAAGTTGGCCAGGCTGGTCTGGAACTCCTGACCTCGTGATCCATCCGCCTCAGCCTCCCAAAGTGCTGGGATTACAGGCATGAGCCACCGCGCCTGGCCAATTTTTATTTATTTTTATTTATTTATTTATTTTGAGATGGAGTCTTGCTCTGTCGCCCAGATGGGAGTGCAGTGGCACGATCTCGGCTCACTGCAACCTTGGCCTCCCAGGTTCAAGCAATTCTCTTGTCTCAGCCTCCTGAGTAGCTGGGACTACAGGCGCACACCACCATACCCAGCTAATCTCTGTATTTTTAGTAGAAATGGGGTTTCACCATGTTGGTCAGGCTGGTCTCAAACTTCTGACCTCCAGTGATTCACCCACCTCAGACTTCCAAAGTACTGGGATTACAGGCATCAACCACTGCACCCAGCCTTAAATGCTTACTTTTTAAAAGCAAAAGACTAAACGAGGTCCTGTGAGGGGTTACCAGTTTTATGATATGGTTTCTGCCATCAAGTAGACTGGCACAAATTTGCAGAACTAGGCTGAACACAGAAAATCAGTGTTAAAATACACAAACCAACAGCACCTTAATAGTCAACGTCCTTTTTTCATGCAAGGGTGAGAAAATTTCAAGAAGTGGCCCAACAGGAACCACATAAATAATAGAAAAATCCTCTAGAAATCAACATATTAGTATAAAACCTTAGCAGAGGCTGCAGGGTTGTTACCTGCATTAAAATTACACGTTTGCCAATAAATAATTATTATCTCATTCCAACTGTATAATTTACCTTTATAAACACTTTCTTATAAAACTTAAAGCATTTCATAAATATGATCTCATTTATCTTTTAGTTAATGAAAAACGACTATGGTCTTCCCTTACTAGAAATTCTCTAAGAACAGAGCAGTAAAATAAATGGTGCAGAGTAACTTAGTCACTAATAGGATCTCAACTCATAAATACAACTTCTAGTTTAACGCATTGCTAAAGACAAATAAAACAATACCAAACTGTTTTGGACAACAGGAAGAAAATTAAAATGAGAACCAGGGAAATTTTATTTTTGGTTTTCATCATCATCAGTATACACATTTTAGCATATCCACATCCTCAATGATCTCCTGGGTGGTGAACAAAGTTAGTTAAACCGCTAAGCTCCTCTTAATTTCCTGCAATGCTGTAAAGGTACATATACACATACTGATGCTAACAAACTAAAGATAATTACATTTTATCAATTACCTCTTGTAAGGCATTCCACAGTTCCTCATCCGTGTGCTCATTAAAGGGATCCAGGTTTTTCCTCATTGTTCCAGTGAACAAAACAGGTTCCTAAGTGCCCAAAATAGTCACGTCATTACCACAGACTCTTTTTTCATTTTATTCCAATGCTAACATCAACAATAGAATTAAGATACCAAAAAATAAAATTCATGATAATAATTATAGCATTACAAATGCCTGTTTACAAAACATATCTATTAATGTTCCACTGTACAAAGTGTGCTCCAAAATACCTTCCAGACCACTGAACACTAACAAAACTGTTGCAATGTGCTATCTTAAGAAGAAAATGAAAAATACAGGCCTGATGTTTAAAACTGTTTTCCTCGTATTACTAGCTTAACATGAAATATAAGGATATAATTATTCGAGGGTCTACATGAATAGAGCTATAGAAATTAACTATCAATCATGTAATACTGGAAAATACCAACAGCATGATTAAAGTTTGTGCTTCAAAGCCAAATTATTAAGTATTTTCCAATTTGCACTAAAGAATAAATTAGGATATTTTCTCCATTGACAAAACAGTTTTCCAAGATTAAGAATCTCTCACCGGGCGCAGTGGCTCACGCATGTAATCTTAGTATTTTGGGAGGTCGAGGTGGGTGGATCACCTGAGGTCAGGAGTTCTAGACCAGCCCGACCAACATAGTGAAACCGTCTCTACTAAAAATACAAAAATTAGCTGGGCATGGTGGCACATGCCTGTAATCCCAGCTACTTGGGAGGCTGAGGCAAGAGAATCGCTTGAATCCAGGAGGTGGAGGTTGCAGTGAGCCGAGATCGTGCCATTGCACTCCAGCCTGGGCAAC